>NW_008751688.1:2230897-2329681 GCF_000715545.1 Opisthorchis viverrini | reverse complement strand
GCCACTGACATCGATTAGCCGCCATTTCTTTCAACATCTCCAGCCAAGCACAGACGGGGTCACGGGGACCCCATCCTGGAAGTCGCACAACACCAACAACACCCAAACTCTTTGTGATCTCTTTCACGCCGTTTTGCCAAGTCATGTGCTGTCTACCTCGCGGTTTGCGCCATCCTGAAGAAGACATGGAGTATAACACTCGTCTCGGTGGACGGTGTTTTGGTATGCGTAGCACATGACCGAGTCATCACAGTCGATGATGCTGGATGCTTTCCCGGATTGAGGTGCATGCAGCACAACCAACTACCCGTTTTCTAATCGCCTCGTTACTGACACGCTGAGGCCATCCAAAACCAGCCACGCTTCTGAGGCATCGGTGGTCGAAAACCTGAAGACGCCTCACATCATCTGTCCGCAGGCGCCATGTCTAGCACTCTTTTAGACTACTGTACTCAAGTTTTATTATATTTTAGTTAGGCAGGATTTCCTGCTCCTTGGCAGGGACATAATTTGCACAGGAGTTTACTCCAGCCGAGTTCTTCTGGATCGGTTTGTTTCATAGCTACTGTTGTGTAGCAGCAAAGAAAGTTTTTAATAACATTGTGTTACTGAAAGTTCACGCTGATTCACTTACCGTCGCTGAAATTATAAAGTCCCGTCAATCTCTTGGTAGCCACTCAAGAGTAAACTTTTCCCGTTTTGCTGCAATTGAACGTGCGTTGCACGGTGTGCATTATTTGGTGATCAAACTGATAGTCTAGCAACTTGTCCCTGTGTAGTTCGTCTGCCAGGGTTGAACCTGCTGATGTCGGCAAAAATGTTTGGTGTTCAATGCTGCACTGTTTGTTTTGTTCTTATCATACGCGATCCCGAAATAAATTTGATAAGGTCAAGGGTAACTAGTTATTTTGGACGTATACAGACATACTGGAATTGGGTGAATTCCCTCCTTCCTTTCTACGACCGATTACTCGAGATTTCACACTCAACAAGTTGGAATGATTTCATTTCAGTCCACCTGAAACCAAAGATCCTCAACATTCAGTATTTCCTCGACTTGTTTTACAGAGCTTATAATTTTCAACACTATGTTAATTCATGGAAGATCTTTCGGAAAAATAGGATGCTATTTTATACATACAGTGTATTAAAACATTTGTCTGTAAGATACGGCAAAACCCTTGCATGCATCATTCAAACCGGTCTTGTGTTATCTGAACACTAAGTGAAAAAAAGGCACTCATGTCCCTAATCCAATCAGGTGTGTCCAAAGTTTTTTGGTGGTTTACAAATGTAGGAATGGGTTCAAACGAACTATTTTAGAATGAAGAAGAATCAACCACTTTTACAGCTCAAAATGTTTGAATAAGCACTGAAGCTCGACATGCAGAAATTTATTCTGAATTTTCCTTTGAACCCCTACACGCAGCAACCGTAGATACTGCTACGAGACGTGCTATGGATCAGCAAAACTGATAAAGTTTATTACATTCTGCTAAAGTGGGGACTCCAGACTAAAGATCTCAATTCGGATCTAACTTTGGATATTTGTGCTGAGCAAACTGACGATTCAATGCCATTGCGCAGTTATTACGGCGAAAGCAAGCAGAAGCCCATATGACTTTCAAACCGATGGTGCAAGATAATTTGGTGTTATATCCAGACCAACCTGTATCTCTTCCATTGAAGGAAAGTGAATAAAGATGCACCTATGTTTGAGAAAGCTCTCATACAAAGCATCACCAAAGAAAATAGAATGCCCTGGGTGCAGTTGCCTCCTTCGCAGTGTTCCGATTGCTGAGTATATTTCGGGATATCTATCTCACCTCTACAAGACTGGATCAAGCGTAAAGCTATAGAGATTAGATGGCTAACCTTTTGGGCCTTTACTCAGGAGAACCATGTGGGGGTGATATCCAAACAGGACTAAATAATCCCGCAGAGATATTTGATATTGCTATATGTACCCCATGAACCATAAGGAAACTTTCGCTGCGAAATCCGCGGGGTTCCTCTTATCGGTGCGGTAGGTGGCTGGTGCTCTCACAGGTTGTGATGTGTACGGCGATTTGTTCTTAAGTACATCTGCACTCACACGCTGCCTGGCTACGAGGCAAAGGCTTTGGTTTGGGAAATTACACCCCCCCCCTCCTGGCATGAGCGCCATGGAAACCTTCATCCCGCGAACATATGTCAACTTCACAGCTGAATATCACAAGATGCAACTGAACAGATCAGATCGTTTCCTACATGCATTAGGCAAGTTGAACAAAATGCAGGTGCCAGTAACACCCCGATCGTACAGTTTCACGCATTCCTTTTCACCTGTTCCATCTCATCACAAATAATTTGAATTCAGGTTTCACTGTCAGAAATGAAACTTAAGTACGCTTTGCACCAATGTTACAAGCAGCTTTTGCGGCTGCGTAATCAGTTGTAAGAACCAGATCAATTTCGAGACACAGAACTCGATTTACTTGAAGAAATTTGCCGTCCCACCTAAGAGTCTGAAAGGTGCTCTTAATAGTACGCTGGATCCCTGCGCACTGATGTAATTTATGGCTGTAACACGACTTTGAGTATTTGGCGTCGCTATTCATTTGACCACCCTGTTGATGTCTTCAGCACTACAACTCTTGAGGACCGCAAGCTGACTGAGCTGCACACATTTATGTAAGTCCTCTATGGAGCCATCGAGTGGACGCGCTCTACTTAATCGTTTTATTCGTGTTAGTTGTCTCAACAAGGATTCATTGATGAAGTCTGTGGAAGGTGAAAGAACTCCAGAAAACAGAGGACTTTATTGATTATCCTTGCAGAGCTCTGAACCTAAGAAAGAGGGTTTTATGACAAGGAAAGATGTTTCTTTGAAAATTCTTAAAACTGAGCCGTAGCCATTCTGAAGCGTGATGTGCACGCGCATGAAGGAATATTTGGCTCAGCTGTGGCTCCAGACACGCGGGAGACGTTCGCACGCGAGTGCGTTTGCTGAACACCGAATGTACCTATGCATCACCAAGTTCAAAGAAGCAAAAGCATATCTACGTAACTCACATCACAAACACACATCAAGTGCCGATGGAGATTAGAGGAAAAGCTTGCCGCTCGTTCTGGAGTAACTAGGTTGATTTTGGTCATACCGCAGCTGCTCTCCACTGCACCTCTCAGGTTTGCCACAAAACATACCCAACTTACCTGGCTACCGAGAACCTTGTGGATCGAAAAACTCTATCTGAACTGACGTCTCCAACGCTACAAGACTTGGTGGAGGGAGACAGATAAACCCAGTGGTCAGCTTGTAACGCCGCAGCTTTTGCTGGGTGTCTGGCAAAAGCCCATCTACGATCATAACCTGTCATCCAGTACTAAGTGGAACTAAGGGTCCGTGCAGGCCAAAAACTTGAAAAACCGTTGGAAACCGAAACATCTAGAAATACCTGAAAACTATTTACCACGTCCTCGGAAACCCTTTGTCAGTAAAACCATCAAGAAGCACAACTGTTCCGTGGTGTCCAGAAAGCAAAAAATGTTGAACCGCCAGGTAGAATAATTCGAATAACGATTCCTTTGTCCTCTAGCCTCTTCCCACCCAGACTACCGATCTTTAGCCTAAATATGGGGTGCAAATTTATAACTCCCTTCAACCTCAACAGTGTATGAGTTTATGTACCTGCACTAACGTCATCTTACCCTTGTAGCGGATGATCCTCTCCTTGTTATCTTTAAGGATTGTATTCAAGTCCTATGTCCGCGCCTGTCTTATCTGTCTGCGCCCATCTCAGAGGAAACGAAGAGGCTGATTCGATAGGTACCCATTTTTAAGAAGAGTAATCCCAATAAACAGACACACGGCAGCTTTCATTGAACTCTCATTATAACAAGGCATCGGGCGTTACTGTTACTATGGTGGCACGCACGACGGTGACTTTCGCACACCAAGCTGGATTTTGATTGCGTGAATACTGCGTCAACCGAGTCTTTGCCACCTGTGAGATTGCAGAACAACACTGTATATTCAATGCTGGCGTCTTTTTCACTTCAAACGTCCGTTTGGTTATGTCAATCGGTCAGTGAATCTAAATGCACTTGCTCAACAGGCGATGTAGCGAAAGTGGATGAACATAATCCAGTCCTCATATTCACATAGTTTTGCGTGTGAGACTGTAAGGTAGATCTCCAAAGGCTTCTGCATACGAAA
Organism: Opisthorchis viverrini; assembly: GCF_000715545.1. Classification (NCBI taxonomy): domain Eukaryota; kingdom Metazoa; phylum Platyhelminthes; class Trematoda; order Opisthorchiida; family Opisthorchiidae; genus Opisthorchis; species Opisthorchis viverrini. Next base: position 2,325,483 of record NW_008751688.1, on the reverse strand, counting down.
TGGTACCAAACACTTAAGCTTGCCATCTGCAATTTCGTCCAATTTTTGGTCACCAGAAAAATGAGACAAGTGATTGAATGTGTTCAACAGCCCAGTGTTAAAAACGTAGCCAGTAAAAAACAACATTGGCCTGAATTACTCAGAGGACAGTGAGACAATCATCATCATCATCATCATCATCATCATCATCGTCATCATCAAGAACAGCAATATCAGTGTTGGCACTCATGCTTCACTGCCGTACGACCATAAGGTTCGTCTGGTAATATATATACACATATATATATATATATATATATGTATATAATTGTATTAAAAGCCCTACAGAGAAGAGAAGAGAAAAAGAGTGGGTGAGGGAGGGGACGTAGTGCTGGGCTATGTCAAGCATACTGAGGTATCTACACCTCCAACCGCTCAATCAGAAATTCTGGAAAGAAACTGACAACACGAACGCCACTGACATCGATTAGCCGCCATTTCTTTCAACATCTCCAGCCAAGCACAGACGGGGTCACGGGGACCCCATCCTGGAAGTCGCACAACACCAACAACACCCAAACTCTTTGTGATCTCTTTCACGCCGTTTTGCCAAGTCATGTGCTGTCTACCTCGCGGTTTGCGCCATCCTGAAGAAGACATGGAGTATAACACTCGTCTCGGTGGACGGTGTTTTGGTATGCGTAGAACATGACCGAGTCATCACAGTCGATGATGCTGGATGTTTTCCCGGATTGAGGTGCCTGCAGCACAACCAACTACCCGTTTTCTAATCGCCTCGTTACTGACACGCTGACGCCATCCACAACCAGCCACGCTTCTGAGGCATCGGTGGTCGAAAACCTGAAGACGCCTCACATCATCTACCCGAAGAGGCCATGTCTCGCACCCATACAACAACACAGCCCTTACTGTAGCCTGGTACACACGACCCTTAAGATCCAGTGAGATGCCTTTTTGACGCCACAAGTGACGCAAATTAGCAAACGTGATTCGAGCCTTTGAGATTCTTGCACTGACTTCATCAGACACACTTCCGTCATAGCTAATACCACTACCGAGGTACGTAAAGGTCTCCACAATCTCCAGTGGTTGTCCTTGAATTAAGGCAACACAATACACAACCACTGTGGACTAAACGGTCTTACTGACAGACTTCTAATAGGACATGTCTCACTCCAAGAAGTGCTAGGTCTTTTAAGAAGAAGAGCTTACTTTTTCTTAGAATAGTTGAACGGCGAAAGCTGTATCAGCTTCACAGTAAATATCCGGTGGAATCAGTACACGAGTCACGTAAGTGTAATATCAAAGAGACATACCAATGAGTCTCGAGATTTGCTTTGTTGGGGACCATTTTTAGTGTGGTGGTGGGATGTCAGATCACATCCAGATAGTTTGGGTTTTTTCGCTTTTTTTATCACGGATACCTTAAAGACGCCTCTGCTATCGGTATTGAGGAGTTCGTTGGTGAGTAATGGATAGGCGTCCGGTTGCGGTGCACGTAAAAGAGTGACCGAAAAACTCCAAAACCACTAACTGTGGTGGCTCAGTCTTGTGTCACACATGCCTAATCATTATTCTGGGATATGAGTGTTATTCTCAATGCTTCTTTCTGAATGGCGTAAATTGTGGGGTGAACAACATGTGGCTGTGAAGAAAGTTGTAAATAAATCTACGAAGCTATTCAAAATGTTTTTGTGCAGTCAGCCTTTCAGAATCGCTGACGAAGTTTCCAGTAAATGGCTGCAAGCCGGCATCAGTAGCATTTGTGCTCTCCGTAGAGTTTAAGCGCGCTCAAAGGAGACCTAGTGTTTTTTTTCAAAAATATTATTTGGATCTCCCTATTAAACAGAGCACATTATCTCACGCATCGCAATTTTTCCAATCTAAAGCATTCAGCCGAAAATTCTTGAAAAAAACTCCATTTAATGACGTAGTGCGTCTTTGAAAGGGGTTATTAGCTCTTTGATTTCCATCACTTATCCGGTTAAGGAAAATGACACCACATTCTTTAGAAAGTTCAGTACTGAGCTCATGACAAATTTTAAAAGAATCATGTCTGGTATTGTAGTTAGCGTCCTCCTATTATGGAGATTTATTAGAACAGATATTAACATGGATTGAAGCCAAAGCCTGAGCATTCAACTTTTATAGGCACATGAGGCAGAAGCGTATCCGTTGAAATTTCCTGACAGTAAATAACTGCCGTTTTTTTAAATCACAGGACCAGACAGATCCCATTAATGGCAGTGCGTGGTAACAAATCCAAGCCGTCAATCCCTATTAACATATGGTAACCATAGCCCCCAAATTGTCATTCGTAACACGATATCCGGTTGAGTGACTGGTCACAATTTGCCAATTCGCAAAGCTTTCTACTTATCTTGATAGACGCGTTGATGGATGCCAGTGACAAGCTAATCACATTTTTCTGTTGCGCCGTTATGCTGCTACGCAACTATAACCAATCATGTAGGAAGCGTCAATGCTAACTAATTTCCGGCTGGCAATCAAAGCTAGTGTTCGTATAAATATTAACAACAAAGTTGTACCTTAATGCAGATCGAACTGTGTGAGCATTGGATACCGTATAGTATCCCTATTTTGCAGTCGCATTTCAGAATTCAACATTCTCGGACGAAGGCCCAAAACACCGTTCCCATATCTCCAAAGGAGAATAGAGTATACTGCATCGGAAAAACTGTCCTCGCAAAATGTATTCACTTGCGCACATCATTGTTGTGAAAAACAAACTATGTCGCATACGTTTACTCTTCTGTTAGATTTCGTTTGATAAAAAGGGTTTAATTCCGTTAAAAAATCAGCATTCTGCACTAGCAGACTGATTATTTTTTTCTGTCCTTATGGATGACAATAAAACATGTCACCAATGTCTCATTCACCTAACAAACTACGGTAAAGGTATTTCCTGAGAAAACCCGGGGGTGCTCCTTCTGTATGAACAGAGCTTGCATTTTTAATCACCGAAATCGACACTACTTCTGATTTTTTTGTGCCTGAATGAAAATCATTATTCACTACTGTTCGTAAGATCACAGCATAATAAAATACTTACTTTGTCTATCCGGAGAGAATGAAATGCTCGCTTCCAAAGTCCCTTGATATTTCGGCTTCCAACAGGACTGTTGGATTTTTCATCCGATGTGCTTTCTCTTCCGGTTCCAATAATTTTTAGCTGAGAAATCGGGTTTACAGGAAATCAACAGTTTATTTCACGTTATTAAGGGCAAACTAATAACATGCAAATCAATCGTCTAGATTGGCACATTAGAATTATTTGAAAAAGCGTAGTTTCTATGGTTTCCTTATCCAGACGAAGCAGAGTATGTAACAGTTTACTCTGCACTAGTCTAACTGTCATAATGAGCCTTCTAGTAAGGTTCTCTGAAGACACAATCACTTGTTTTGTGGTTAAGTTAGTTTAGCAAGTAAACTAAACCTAGAATATGAGGTCTGATTTCTATGGTTCAGGAACCCACTCCTTATGAAGAAGTACGATGATACACCAAACTGCATTGTCAAAAAACGAGTATGTAAAAAGGATCACCCCATTTGAAACAATTGAGTCAAGCTGAGTTACAAGACAGTGGTGCACTGAAATGTTAAAAGTAAAGACATCCTAATCCACAATGATATCGCAAAATCCGTTTAAACCATAAAAATGTAAAGATGCTTTGTAAATTCACTCAGTACATTCGACGTATTTCGTGTTTCTATCATTTTACTAAAAATTAAATGTTTTTTCAAAATTTTTGTTCTAATAGCGTCCTTTCTGACAAACGCAGCTATACAAAATGGAATGCATACTTCAAGTCGTTGACGATTTCCTATTGGGCCTAACACAAAGGTGACGTATTGCCATTTTGTTCACTAGGAAATGTAACAAGGAACAAATTTGTTAGGCGACGCTGGAAGCTGAATGATGCTCACGCACGTACAATGTTTTAGATCAACCAAAATCTAACTATCTAGCTATCTCAGTATCATGCTTGCCATTGTACCTCTCACGACCAAAGTTTTGCATTATCCGAATTACCAAGTGAAAACATAGGCCCGGATCCCGAATAAAAGATCTCGAGACAAGTTCCCTAGCGTTAGCAACAAACGACGATCTTAAAAAACTAAAATATGATCTGTTTAGGGCTTGTTGTTGACATTAACAGCGTATTCTAAAGGTTTGCTCAAATCATAGAATCTATGGACTCTAAAATAGTTACATAACGGCTGTGAATTTAGCCCGTCCAGAAAAAATTTATCAAAGAGTGCTGCCCAACAAAACTAGCTGTATGAACAAAATGACTCAAGTGCTTCAAAAGAAGAGAAGATTTAAAAAAGCTGTTGAATTTGATTGTGCCAGGGAAGCTAAATAAAGCAGCTCAAGATGGCTTATCGGTTAAGGCGCGAATTGACTGGATACAACTCCAGCATCTTAATTGCTACTTTTAGGGCTTGAGCCCTCTGGTACTATCTCAACTCCCATGCTTCATTTGGGTGACAGTGAACAAAGATTATAACTTTATTGATAAAATGAGAGAATGAGTGTCAAAGACGATTTATAGACAGTAGCTCTGTGATAGTCCAAAACGTATATCCAGGCATTATTCATATGAAAGCACTGCTTGAAATATGCAGCGCAAAATGTTCACTATGACACGTACTCGATATGAACAATGCGCCATACGATACCATCGACTTACTCACAAGGTTGCTACTCATCGGTCGGCAGCACACGACTGGCTTCACCCGTTTTTGGGGCCCACCAGGTAGTTTCATTTATGAAAATATACTGCGATATCTCGAATATCGTATCAACTGAAACACGGAGCGGTCTCTGTAAGGCACATTCAGTTGAAGAATATCATAAACGAGAGATTCCCCCGTAAAAATCAAATTGATTAGCAACTCGGTGTATTTGCCACAAGCAGTCCAATTTGGGTTGAAGTGGACGATAAGGTTGACGGAAACTCGGGGACTGCGCCTACCTGATGAGCCTTAAGAAGGGCTCTCGAAGGGTTTCCAGCAATCTTGTGAGTAGTTTTCTTTACGAAAACTCAAAATACGCTTTACCAAAATTTAGTAACAGTAGAAGCAATTTTGTATTTTTGCAAGTAAAGAAAAGGTTTCCGTCCTTCTATGCACTTAGTCAATGAGTTTTCTACTCGTTGAAACTCCGTATAATATTTCCGCGATGCAGTCATCAACATTTCCCTCGCCTTCGCCTTGTTGGTTTGTTGCGTTCTGATTCATTGATCTGGACCTGATGAAGCAACCGTCTGTAGAGATTTGCCAGCGGAGCTGTGAAAATGCTTTAGATGACGTTTCTATGCTACTAACTCAGAAGTGCGTGTATCGTTTTCAATACTTACAGAGCACTTCTTTCGGTACATACCAGAAAACCTGCACCACTGCGTAAATGATGTGCAAAGAATCACGCCCCCCTTCAATTATATGAAACAGTAGGCCACGTGTGTTCATGATCCTAGTCCAAGTTGACTGGGAAAGCAAAATAAATCATAACCATATCCACTATTTGCGTAAAGGTGTACCGTTGACATTCGGAGAATTGTCATACCCTAAACACATAAGTGTCACTGACACATCGTCAACAACTCCAAAGCCAATAATTAAGCATATCAGAAATCTGTTCAGAAAAACATGTTAAATAAGTTAAAGAAACCCTAAAGAATAATTGAGGACTAGTTGAGCTTACGGTATCATATTCCGGCTGGTGCTGCAAGAAGTTCAAACTTGGGTGGGTTTAATCTTCGACACAGCACCCTCCACTCATGTCTGAAGAGCGCTTAATAGAAAAAAGTGAATCGAAGGAGAAGGGAATATCTACCAGTACATTACTTCAGCGTGGTGTCTTTCGGTCACTGTTTTGGATGGAAATCAACCTCCTGGATAAAGTAACAATTATTCCATCGCTAACTCAAAAATACCCCGTGAGGTATAATACGGTAGAAGGATCGGATGTTATTTCTTGTGGAGAAAGTCACTGCTGGTTTGCTTGCTCGTATGGCGGTTTATCTAAATTGCTGAGTCGCAGAACAATTTTGAACGTCTCTAGAGGTCACAGTAGCGGGTGACATCAACTGTACAACAAATCAACCTTTGGCATAACAAGACTTGTTTTCATCTTTATATTTCTTGTAACGTTCCATTGGACTGAAAAACAGTTTATTTAACAGTCGATTCTACAAAATAAATCCTTTTTTCCTAGTTTGTCAGTGAACATTTTTCGAACAATACACTTCCAGCAGTTTCATTCCAACAAACAATGATTTTCTTTTTATGCTGCGATTATTCAAGAAGTGGACTAAGTAGCGTGGTTTCCAGTCATCGTGACATCATAAAAATTGTTCATCATCCGTTAAAGGCACGCAACAAAAGTTGATCCTGCGGTAAAAATGTGGGCGAAGTTAAATTGGATGGACGTAAATTGAGTTGAACTGGACTCAGAGTTTGCGGATCGCTCGTTGTTAAAAATGGGTTTTGCATCATGCCAGTTCGTAACTGGACTGAACTTTTACAACAACCCCTGGTGTTGTCTGTATCTAAGTGGTAGAGTGGTGAAACCGAAGGCTCACACGTATATTGTTAGTCACTGTGCACGCAGCTTCCGATAGATTACCTTTCCCTTCCGGTAAATCGCTGAGTATTCATTGGCTCTTTTTCACGGAATGTTCCTAGTTTGTTTGAAATACAATTTTTCAGAAAGCGACTTGAAACCACCTCGGGAAAGGTAGCTGCTAATTAGCTAACCTGTGACTCAATGATTGCGCTGTATGGCACACCAAGTCATTTTACATTGGTAATTTGTAGGAACTGGCAAACCAGATAATAGTTCCTGTCCAGACACAAATTACGCAAAAAAACATTGAGCTGTTCCCCAAACATTACTTCTTTCCAGTTTTTGGAGGCATTCTTAGATAACTATATTGATAAGACGGTTTCGTTTTGAGGTCGAAGGGTGCATTTCTCTTTGCTGTTAAGCAAACAACAATTCATTTTCAGTAACGCGTCATTTATCTGCTGTGAAACAAGTCAATTTTTTAGTCCAATTTTTGTACTGTTCCCAAAGTTTGTCGTATGCTCGAAGCTAGTGGGACGAAAACAAATTGTGATTTTATGGAAAGGAGAATCAGTTGAATGACTGATTACAATGAACCATTATATCGATCCCATGGCATCTAATATATATGACACACCCACATTGCTGATGACCCGATGTGCTCTTGCACTGGCTCAATGTGGAGAAAGTGTGAGAAAGTCGACCAAGATATCTGTAGTCATCGTGACTGTGCATCAAAAGACCGCATAGATGAGGTTATCTTTAAAGTTATTTCCAAGAGGTCGTGGAACCTAGACGGCCCATCACCAAGAACTGTTCACAGAGCACGCAGCGATTTTTAGGTCCATCCCTGTAACTAGCAGCAGTGTGAAAATCAACCAGACTAACTGTTAGTAACACCGGTCCATTGATTAGTTTCCTTCATTTGTTATCATCTGAAGAGTTGACGATGCGTTTGCGGGAATGGACGTTCATAGTTGTCCTAAAATATTTTAAGAAAATGCCCCTCTTAAATTTTTATATCGCTATTCCTAACTTTTATAAAAGGTATAACACGTGAGTTTGATGGACATAAGCGATAGTCTGCAGCAGGGATTAGGAGGGTCGTAGTCTCAGTATCCTTTATTGTGCCGATGGGGTTCAGATTCGTTCTATTCAGTATTCTCAAAGTTATCAGAATTTCAGAAAGTGTTATTCAAATTTGTCTTGGAGTCCCTATTCCAGTCCCCCCTTTGGGCTCTCTGAGTGAAACGTCAGATGAATCTCCCTCTTTTCCATCTCTGCCGGCATTCTGAATCAGAAGCGCTTGTTTGTGTGAGTCGCTTTTTTGTCTACAACTTAAAAGGCCTGCATAGTCGCGCTTTATTGTACCGTTTTCGCTAATAATTCGCTCACTTCTTTATTATTTTACTTACATCTCATTATTCAAGGTACCGGATCCGTTCCTATCTCATTCTATCGGTCCTTTGTTTTCTCCCTTTCATCTCTATCTACTTTTTTCCAAACAATATACTGGCAAGTAATGCCAGCGTGTATTTTACACATAGACTTGGTCTTCTAAAGTAAACAATGATAAGACAGAAAACATCAAAATGTTGCCTGGTTGGAACAATCAGATATGATCCCAAATGGATGCAACCACTATTTCAGTGTAGCAGAGATCCTAACGTTGTTTCATGATTCCAGAACATGTCAACAAACGCGAAGGTTGTTTATACTGCTTGCTAACCATACATTCACCGTAGGTTAACATCATGTTGTTCCCGTTTTGTTCGTGAAACACCGTAGATATCAATTACAAAGTTGGCTTATCAATGAGAAATGTGGGCCTATTTTCGAACGGAAATCTAAAATGAGTGATGGACACGTCTTCCTCGTGTTCCACGTAAACTGAGTACGTTCGGTGCTAGCTAAGTCAGTCAGCTTGGTCCATACTAAGCAGGCGCGAAAAATTCTGTTGAACTAGAGTTGTTCAGATAAGGTTCGTGTTCCAGGACCCCGCATTCAGCCAACGGGCACCACCAAGCAACCCTGTTTACTGGCATTTTGAGGTGATCAGTTGCTCTTACGCATTAAACACTTTCGATTCAAAACGTTTAAGGTTTATATAAAATCTTGTTTGTTTTCATAAGATTTGCAGTTACAACAAATAATGCTTTGTGACATTTGTTAACTGGCAGGTGGTAGATGATTTACTGATTGTAACTTGCCTTTACTGTAATATTTGTAATAGTCATTCAGTAAAGGAAGCATGACTCTCAAGTGAGTAGGGTTTAGTTTGTTGTAACATAAATTTTAAACAATTCTGAACAATATGCGCCCACGCAGTATAAGTATACTCATCTGCCTTGAAAAATCTAGACGCCATAGTCTTCAAGATTGTCAGACCTGAACGACAGCACGTTTAGTTTTATTTTTCAGCCAAGAAAAAAGTTTGATTTTTTGCTGGCGTTTAAAACCCAAATTAATGCAACTGTAAACTGCCAAACAATTATTTCACGATTTGTTGTTATTTTGGCGATGTGTTGGAATTCTGTTAGCTTGGTTTCATCCATTTATAGTTGATCAGATTGGCGGAGGCTAGCAGTAAACTTCCAAATTTTTCCTCGCGATTCAACCAAGTATCACCAGTGCGCGTTGATAATGATATCACCTCATGTGGTGGTGAAACTTGCAAATGTGTAGCCAAGTTGATTGCATCATGTTTTGACTGAATTGTTTGTCGAATATAATTTTTGGCTAATGTTGAGTTTGATCGTATCAAATAGCGTTAATACAAGGTTGACTATCTTGTAAATATGTTTTTGTTAAAAAGAACATGTAGCTGCCTGGGTAAATTCTTCGAAACTTTCATGGCAAAAGTTTTTGCAGCGGGACTGATAATGGGTTTCATGGCCTATATTTCCAGAACGAGTGTTTTTCTGATATTCCTCCGCGGCATTCAGCTTCGATGCAATCAACTTAGGACGATAAGTAGAAGCAGTCATTGTGGCCACACAATCTTCCGTCTTTGTAACTGTGGTCCACCAAAGATTTTGGTGCATACTTTACAATCCTGCTGGATCTTGCATGTTGCCACATGTGCACCCCATAATGGCGTTGCAGGGGACTGAGCAAAACGTTTCCGTCAACTGTGGTACACTATATTCGAGCAGTTGAGAGAACCTATGCCAAAGTCTTTCGTCAAACTTGATCTAGTCGCTGTTCGGGTGCAGCGGACAACTGTGAGAGAGTATAGCCTCGGATGGACGCAGAGATACTGTGTGCGATGAGAATAGGCAGAAGTATGGTGAAACGTGAAACCGACTGTAATGTCAACTACCTGGTCTAGCAACTGATCAACATTTCCTATTAAGGGTTTGTTTTCCTCAATCTGAGGCCCAAGACTTCCTAAGATCGTTACTTGTGATTGCTTGCCATTTATAGGCTCTCGGTGCCCTTACAACACATGTATGCGTAGTATATGTGGTGTGTACATTCTTGTCCTTGACTCTCATGCCAGACTCAGTATGACGGACACTTTGTGGCTGATGTGAGAGTCTTGACTGTGCTAGCGCTTACAACACCTTGGTAATTATTCAGCACTGGTTTTTCTTCATTTGGTTATTAGTGTCTACACGCATTGTTTTGCATACCAAACATTTTTAAATACATTGGGATTTATTTTGCCTGACAGGAACTGTTGATGGCACGACTTCAGATGGGATGCTATTTTCTATTTAACCAATATTGTTCTGTAACGCATCCAAGCTCTTAAAAAAGTTGTTAGTGGAATGTTCTTCTAAAAATGAAAATAAGTCGCGAAGGTGTTGCCTTCAAAGATGTCTAGTATATTTTGCTGTTTCTCATGTCAAGTTCGCTAGCCTAGATCGGTTGAGATAATACACCTGTGACAGTGTGCATCTAGAGGTAATCAACTAATTTTGGTCCGTTCCATTTTTCCGTTCATTTGTAAAGCGTTAGCGCCCAGGTAAAGGGAGAGTAATATCGACGAGTCGACTAACACAGCAACTGTAGATCTCACCAGAGCATATCAGCTTACCGTGCAACCCAAATGCAGACTAAATTATATGCACACTTTTACAGCAAACCTTACAGTCGGCTGAAAAGTCATGTACTAAAATTGCCTTGTTATTTGGTGATATTTTTCAATCTGAGTTGCATTATCTGTTGGATACCGTGTATGGCGCGTGTGTTTAGGGCTGTTTCCTGAATGGTGTCGAGTTGTTAAATGGAAACAGGTACTGAACGTTTGCACCGGTCAGTTAGTGGAAAATGTCCAATATCTTGCTACTACTGAGAATAACTACACTGTGAACCACGTTAGCTAAAAAAGAAGTGCTCAATTGTGTGCATCCATGTTCAACCGAACCAAATGCTATCAAGAGGTTTTCTATTTACTCACAGAGCAGAATGAAGGTTTGTGCGTGGCACAAAGTTAGCGATGCAAACCTATATGCAATTGTTGTGATAGGTTTGGATCGGTTTTGCGTGCTGCAGAAGATTTATCGGAACTTTTCTAGGTGCCCACACCTCGATATTAGTGAAATATTGCTATTAATATCATGTTTATCTAAACAGTCGTTTACCTGCGCAATACACAGTTTGAGCACCAGATATAGGTAATGTGATTCCAAAGTATTTAGATGAATACATATTGCTGCCTGAGCCAACGCTGAACTAATAGAACTTGTAAATGAAATTCATCTTATCAACATTTTAGCTCAAGCAGCCTAGTTTCCGGTTTGGGGTAAAAATTTTGGAAAATTAGTTTGGTGAAATCGTACAAACTCTTCCATTTTTACCAGCGGAATCAAGACTGGAAACAGTCTTGGCACATCACATTTTTAAGTAGTTTTGGATTAATTCGAACAAAATTAGTTATTTTTTGTGTGCAAACGAAAGCCCTTTCGGCTGATGCAACTACTGATTGGTTAAATAGTATTGTATAATCCTTGGCGGTTCTGCAGGGATGGCAGAGGGCCCANGCGGTTCTGCAGGAATGCATGAGGCCCAATTCGAATAATTTATATTGATGCCCAGCTCCTGTTATTTATTAGTATGCTTGGGTCCACAGTGTTTTCACACTTTCACCCTATTTGGTCTTTGACATTCAACCATGAAACAAGCTAGTCTATTTTCTCAATGTCGTACATTCTGGCTTTTATCATAAAATCGAACGGCTTGAACGATCACAATTTATCTGATATGCTTGCTGAGTTAAGACTAGGATTTTACGTTTTCTACACAGGGCAACATCAAAATTGCCCTGCTAAAATAGACCACGGTTTTTCATCTATTCATAAGAAACTGTTAGTGGTATACCGATGTAGAACAGGCTTTTGTGCTGGGACAGCTTGCAAACAAGCCAGCAATTTCATTCTTATTAGCCAACTGCATTTTGATCGATTGAATAAAATCATGGAAACATCCCGTTTTAAGTGTGCACCATAGTTTGCCACCACAAATGCATTCTATGTGCCCATAGTTGATGGGAAAACCTGTGTAGCGTTTAAAGAGTTTACAAAATGTCATTACTCTGTATTCTGCCAGCGAGAGTAATAATCTTTCTCTAAGATGCCAAGGTTCATTCAGTTTCATTCTCAAGGCTCATTGTACATTTTGTCCATCACGTAAATAATGCATTATTTGTGGAACTTAATGGTTTTACGCTTCCAAACACATGAACTGCCCCACAATTCTGACGTCCGACAACTCATTAAATACATTTGCAAGCTAATTGGATTTTAACACAAGAATCAATTGAAATGCAGCCTGATCTGCTTTATTACACCTTTCAGATGAATGTGCTTAAATGGGGCTGACCAACAAATGAAGCACTATAAACACAAAACTAAGATGATAAATAGTTATAAAATGTATGGACTTAAACCGATTTCCATACGCCCAGTTACGTAACGCTGATTTCCAAGATGGTCCCTCGAAAATAAAGTAGGCAGCAAAGAGTACGGCAAACCAAGGTCCGCATCGAGTCAAAATGAAGGGGTCAAATGAAGCTCAAGTTGCTGTATTAAATTAGACTCGCAATTCCAAAATCAAAATGATGTTTCAGGTCGAAAAGAACAAATGTTTTTGACACGAGCAAATTAAGTAAAACCAAAGAGTTAAATTCACTTGAGAAGAATTAAAAGGAATACTCAATTCATCCACTCCCTTAAGTCAAATTATTAGTCTCAATATGGATGTAAACACCCAAAAGCTGGAACTCTCATTTTACAAAAGTAAAACTGAATCAATGTAGCGATCTTCACCATTAGCATGTTAAATTAGTTCAAAATATTTTTAAAACAGCTCAAACAAGGCAAAGTACGAAGAATACTGTTAAACGTATAATCCACTGGATCTTTGGACATTAACTATATATGCAAATCGTCTTCTCAAACAAGGGCCGTAGACATTCGGAAATGTCTAAATTGTACAAACTTCCGGTAATTCTGCGAACCGTGTCTTCTAAGAGTGATAGTTGAATAAAATGTATGCAACTGATTCTGCAAATATTTGACAGCTTGCTTGCTGAACGCAGATACCGCAGCATCTACTGATTTACCCAATGATGAGTTTTCAGTTACTCGCACTGGTATTACGTAAGGTGATTCGTCAAACGTTGCACGCAGTTACCAAATATTTTGGTGCGTGTAATGTCTATACTATGTTGTGTGGGGATGCGTCTGCCCTGGTTAGCACCAAAAGATATACAATCTACAATGTATCGACTAACTTTCCGAGAGCGATTCCGCAACTGTTATCCACAACTGTTATCCTCTAAAATGGAACTAATTATTTCACTCTCCCTGAACCTTGTCAGAGGCATCTTGTATAAACCTGCTTCCGCATAGTTTCCCAACCGGAGTGCCTAAAGAGTATAGATTTGAAATGACGGACTTTTTTGATGTTTCATCTGAATACTTATTTGCACAGATACTTGACTGCTGCTTGATTATGTTTGAACACCGTCGAGACATTCACTGTACAAGGCCATAAGAGTGAGCGCCCAAGTTTATTCGTTTTCGTGTTATGCATTGGCACGCAAAATGCCAAATGTGCTTTGCGGGCAACGGGGTATCAAAGATGTGCGCGGAAGTATTTCGGATCCCGCGATAAGCTGAATGAATCTGCGGGGCGTTTAATTACGGCCTTATAACCTGGATTATGTTGTAGGCCACCTAGGCATCTGATTGTTGATAAACGAGTGCTGTTGGAATGTTAAACAAACAGGAAGTATCACGTTTAACGGAATGAATTGTGGTTGCACATCGAGTATTTTCAAACTCATTCTTTCGTATGTTGTGCTCATATGGGAACGCGCGAGTGTACGAAAACCGAGTGCAGCATCATGGTGCTTGCTCCACTCGAGAGTAGTAATACGCTATCGAATATTATAAACTGGGCTGCTTAATAATGGATGATGGTAAATTACATTTCGGTGGACAATCGCCACTGTGTGAGTGAGGAGCCCTGACTTTCCGCATATCCGTTGCATTGCTTTTTTGAGGACTTCTCAATTGTAATAATTAAAAACGCCCAAAAGAAGGTGATTGAATTTTGTAGACTACACCTTACTCCGTTATACAGATAGACATAAAAACAAATCAAGCACTGACCACCTACCCTGTTTTTGGGAAGCAACTACAGCCTAAAAGCTTTAAAATTATAAGTTGCGTGACAATGGCCAGAATATATATCCTCCGATGAATGCCTCATTCTTTGTCGTTAAAATCCATCCCTTTGATGAACGATGCAGCGAATTTGCACAGAAAGTTATTTGTACCATTTGCACACACAAAAATAGGTGGAAACACCAAGGCAAACTTCAAAATTTTGATATATTTTCTCGCAAGTTCAACGGAACTGTTCAAATAAAGCACGCACACCCTGACCGGTCTCTAATGCTGTTGTAAATGTCTAGGTATATTGCTTTGATAATCAAATTACGTTTTTAAGAAACACCACGCAGGGCTAAGGTGTAAATGTTTGAAAAAAAATATCTCACCATGCAGGTAGTTATTTCCTCCCTTAAATTCGTTGATTATTCATCTGAAAAACAAGGGTGTCCATTCTAACCGAATTTCAGGGCAAAAGTATTTTTCAGTTGAACACAAGGCTTGCATTAATTGAAGTTCTACGAATTTTTATTTTATTTGTTGCAAACAGTCTCCAAATAACATCAGGCAATTATAAAATAAGGACAAAGTGACAAACACCAATGTTCGGATTGATGACCTGATGACGAGATCTCGAAAACATTCATATTACTCACCGTGTTCCTTTACAAACCGTGGGGATATTTGAGCAATTGTAAAATGAACTCAACAAAATTGCCTCTGTACGAGTGGTTTTGTTAAACTGTGTTAATACTGACGTGAAGGAGTTTGAAAAAAGTTGTGTTTGTGAGCTACTTTGCTTCTCTTCTGGTCTTTAAAACTATTATCTGTAGAGCACACAGTTGCACTGGGGGCTGAGCTTCGAAGCGCGAATTGGATAAGGACTCTCATACTTGGTTTAACGTATCTCGTGGGCACATGCTGGATCAGTTACTTAGATCCTAACAAAGAGCAAGAATCACAAGATCAAGGCACTTTTTGTCGATCAGTCAACGGTGGCTAATAACGATAACTTTTTATTGCCTGCGTTTTTATGTCTGTGTTTTATCGAAAGGTTTGTATTCTTTTTTACGATAGAAATCGACCTTACAATTTATTTCCTCGCAAGAGGTATGTATGAAAATCAGATTGGTGGCTAGAATGCAATATTTAGCTAGAGCTAAGAAATGCAGCAACGTGTGCTCTGAAGCCATCAACAAATCAATGTTTCAGTCAACAGAAAATCAGTAACTAAATCAGAATCACAACTCACCCTGTTCGGAATAACAGCGATTCAGTGAGATGGTACGTCTATACTGCTCTGCTTAGCAACACCATGAAATTACAGACAACGTATAGAACTTTGTACACAAAGAATAACGATGTGCAATACTTTTAACGCGGTCACCATAAAAACCAAATCTCAACCACCGGAATCTACTCTACTCTATATGAGATTATTATTATTAACAGGAACTGCAAATCAAATCTAGCATAAACGTGCCAACTTACGAAAACTTTGACGGAAGCTGTCTGCAAACGACTAGAAAAATTACACCGAACGTACATTAAAATTAAACCTCAGGAATTATCATAGTGACAAATTTCGAAGCAAAATCTTTGTCACCATGAGGCCAAAGCAGGTTCCAACTTTTTCGTCCATAGGGTCACAAAATCCAGATTAAATTTTAGGGAAACGCAAATGACCACAATATCGACAAAGTGTGGTAAATCCCTAAAGAACACGTCAACACCTACCATATTTGTGAAGTTCTGCAGTTAAAGCCATATGGAAGTTGCATGCGATTGTGTAGTCTTTATTGTTTATACAATACATGTGCATTAAAGCTGTCAAGAAACGTTTAACACTTATGCACATCTTTCACTTCTCTGGAGTTTTGAAAACCATAAGTAATTTTAGCAAAGTATTTCTGCTGAAATGCTCTGTATCACGTTCTGTGGTGCAGGCGTGTCACCAGTCGGGTGCTTTTATTTAAAAATTGCTGGTCAGGAAAATCAGTGCTAACTGAGCAGTTTACCCTCGATGGACTACGACCTAAACAGGGAACAGAACCATCTTTGTGAGCATAACGAAGCATATGGTTAATAAACTAGTATAGTGTTAAAGGAAACAGCAACATTTGGCCCCCAAGTAAGGCGGTACCAGTTAATCGGCACTTAAGTGTTACGATGCCCATGATATGACGTTTCGTAATATTTAGGTGCTGAAATCGACCATTCCTGGCCAAGCTACTGTTGATACGCATTATACGCAAAAAATACAAACAGAAATCCTTCTGCAAAATGAGATTTAGCTTTTACGGACTAGTCATTGCCTTTCGTGCATCTTACGGTCACATTCCCCGTGGAGTCATTTGCAGTACCCGTCTTAGTTTAGCGCGAGCGGTTTAGCGAGCGTGAAAAAAACTTTGAAGTAGTTCGACGGTGCATTTGCACATCATTTTGTCACCATGTTTCTTCGTTTTGCTGTACATATGCATACCTGGTAGAAAACGACCGCTCGGAATAAGTAAGTAATATAGGTATTGTCCAGGACTCAATAGGTGGGCGCTGTTGTCGAAATCAGATGATCAATGCAAGAACAGTAATTGACTAAATGAGACTTCACTGAGTCTCCAGCTCCAGCAATTGCATCATGCTCATGCGCCAACAATAACGTACCACGCATTGTCCAGCGTGTCTTCCTACTGATCTTGACAATTCAGTTTGCCGTGTGATCCACGTTTATGCCATCTCACTGCACTCCACCATTTCTAATCATGGCACTGTCAAATGCCAGAGCTACATTTTCGAGATTAAAGTTCGTACTAAATTATCTAACATGCAGGTAAATTTGGGCGATAGACGCCGTACACACTAGGTATTTACAGACCGCAAATTCTATCGTTCGAGATCTAGTACATGATTCTTTGTCCCAGTTGATTCTGAGACCATGAGTGCGGTATGTACGCCGAGTAAGTCCTAATCAGACTTCAATGCTTTTAATCGCATTTGCGTCTTGTACCGGTACGTTCTTTTGGTTATTACAGAAATAAAACACGCAGTGAATAGGTTGTAACGAGCATTTATGACCACCCATGAACAAATTCTTCTGGGTCATCAACAGCGTGCACTATTTTGGCGTACAACTTTTTCGGGTTAGTAGTCAGGAGGGCTGGTGCGCACGGCACGTGTCCATATCAGTAAGCGCAACTTTTCTTTGCAAATTGATGGTGGCCATCCGGTGTGCAGTTTTGATACTGGTCTGCGGTCGTATTCTTCCAGGAGAAAGTATTTGGCAACAAACTGTTAATGGGAAGAAAGCAGAACTTATAACCCCATGTTGCTATCAAATACTCCAACGCAAGCTATTAAGGGATTGTTGGTCGTGCCAGCTACGTGCACTACAATATTTTTGACACAAATATGTCGTCAGGCGAACTGCGCCACTTTGAGTAGCCAAGTCACAGGATGAAATTGACTGAGTCGTGAAATATTTTGGTGAGCGTCCCTTTCTATCCATTGTCCCCAAATATAAATACGTGTGGTTTACACTTGCACCGGACCGGCCGCAACAAAAACGCCACGATCAGCCCACACACAACTTTGGATACAATTCTTGCTCACAAAACGCTTAACTGCATTTTTAAACAGTAATCTGTCATGTAAAACTAGCTAATCTCATAAAGGTATAGCCGATATTTCATGCCCAATTAAGCTCAAGAATTTGTTTATCTCTTTATCATATTAGTTAATCGGACAGTGATGATGCGTGTAGCATTTTCTCCAACAGAAGTATGGTTTCTTATCTGGAATGTTTGTGAATGACTTGCGTATTGTGGACAGAGCCCAGAAACATAGACCTAGATTCCTCAAGTTGATCCTCATCGCTTTCGTCTAGAAATACAGGTGCCAGGCAGCAACATCAGGTGTATTATTTGGTGGACTGCTTATTACGTTTTGATTCGTCGTTGACGGACTAATTGGTTGTGCAGCCGGATAAGCTCGTCCAAATTCAGCTTGTGTGTCCTATAACTGTACCTAAGTGATTTTTTTTACCAAAGAGCAGTTAGGCCAAACCGTTCTTCTTCTTAACTGGATGAACTGTGTCTTGTAATTTTATTCTGTTTTGAACGGTATCAGACTTCTCTAGGTGATGGGTGGGTAGTAATGGTTTAGAAATCCTTTCTGTTCCTGGAAATGAAACAGTGTCTGGCTTACAGGAATTCACATTGAAACCGTCTTATATTATTTTGGGTTAATGTGGAGCTTGAATGTACTATCGGCCCAGTTTGGTTTTCAGCGTCCCAGATGACTACGAGACAATAAAATTAGCAGAATATCCGTGGCGGATATTATTTTTTGTCTAAATAAAAAACCTTGTGTTCATTTGGTTGCAAATTTTACAAAACGAACTCATTTTCTAAAGGTTAAGCAGTCATTTCATGCCATTTTGAAAGCAGTCGAAAAAAGCATCATCAGACATCCGAGGATAGAACACTCTTAAAAATGAAATGTATCCGAGCATGTCATTCTAGGGTACAAAACCTCACAAGCCTTCAATCTATTTGCACGATTGTTTCAATATTTAGGAGGGCCACTACCGCATATGGAAAAATGACTATTTAAGCCAGCCCAGTGATGCAAGCAGGATGAGTTTAGGAGCTGAAAGAGAATCACATAAATAGTTTGCACTTCTGGGTAGAGGAAATGTCATTGTTGTGCAAAAAAGGGGTTGTAGAATTTCCGACTAATTTACGACGCAATGGATTATTAATATCTACTATGCACCAGGTGAGTGCTACAAGTTTGTAATTAGCCACGAAGAGGCAGTCCAGTTACATGTCTCCCTTGGTACACTTTCAACAAGTCTTAATTAATTGTGATCCGTGCACATAGCATCCAACTGGGCAGAGGTTAATTTCAGGTGGTTCTCTGATCAGTATGTCGATATTTGTGTGGTTAGGCTCCTTGCAATCCGGTTTGGCCTGACACATGTATTTTCAGTTGGTTCGTAAATTCTATTAT
The DNA here is from genome assembly GCF_000715545.1 of Opisthorchis viverrini. NCBI lineage: Eukaryota > Metazoa > Platyhelminthes > Trematoda > Opisthorchiida > Opisthorchiidae > Opisthorchis > Opisthorchis viverrini. The sequence continues at coordinate 2,306,262 of NW_008751688.1, read as the reverse complement.
TCAAGTTACAACGATCTCAAAACCCTCAACTAGTTAGAGACATGCAAGACCTTTCATCTATTTTTATTGTTTAATATTGCGTCACGATATTTCATCGTGAAGCACCACTGTTAAGGTATCAGTGAGAAAAAAAGCGATTTGGTAAGATAAGAAAGTTTGGATTTCAAAATAACGTCAGTTTTAATCCACAAATCATGAACGTTTTTCAGCTAATTGATTAAGTTTACAAATTCAACTTTATCGCAGAGTCTGTCGTAAGCTTTCAGGGAGAACACAGACTGCAGAATTAAAAACGTTCATTAGGTTTCTGAAAACCAGTAAACATACAGGGGAAGTTGGTTCAGTGTTTAGAGAGCGAATTTACTGAACATGGTTCGAATCCGACAGCTGCATGTTGACGTCTCTGTGTAGGCTTGGGCAACATGGCAGTATCCCAGCCTGCTTCGTTCTGGTGAAAGAAAGAAGACTTTCGCTGCGGAGTTATCAATTCGGAAATGCCAACTGACCGGTTACAGACCATTGGACAAGGCAGCAAACCTCTAATCTGCATCTTAGTTACAAAACCTGGATACAGATCTTCACCCGAACGAGTCTTCCTGGGGATTCATTGCCTCCAATCATTCGTCGGTGAAATAAAAGCAAATGTTGCAATGTGGCCCCGAGAATTCCGCAACGGAATTCCATTTTTCAATCGACGCAAAGCGAAACTCTACGAACAACGCATACTACTCGCGTGCCCCTCGATCAGTAGTATCACCGTTACACAGGTAGTATAGCAGTTAGGTTTCGAAAGAGTACTACGGCTGAGCTTCTGTATGAGCAGATTACGTTCCACTATTTTATATGGTAGTGCCTTCTGTTATGTGAAGATTTCCATAAATTCACACTGGGGAAAGTTTCTTAATCGTACGAGCAAAATGTTGCCTTTAGCAGCTTTGCTGCATGACATAATGAGTTTCACACAATTGTTTGTGTGAGGAGAAATCTTACTGCCTCAACGGTCTGAATAATCCGGCTCACAATCATTCAGAGTCAATGAGGTTCTATTAGATATAACGGTGTCCTGTTTCAATAGTGATTCGCATTTTAATTGCAGTAGCTTGCAGGGAAGTTTTGTGATTTCGAAAAAAGAATTTTTCTTTTAATGGATGTAAAATATTTCCTCTGTCTGCTCCGCTCACCTACAGTAACAAAACAAAACTTTTCCGCAGTGTCAGCATTTCGTCCATTTCGCGAATTGAAACATCCAATCGACAGAATTTCCTGCGGTTCTTCAGAAATCGCCTAAAGGAGTGCTATACTTTTACAGAAGAAGCCCAGAAAAACCCTCTGGTACTTTTTATGCCGATTACAAAGTCCTTTGTGCATGTGTTTCCATTTTCCACCACCAGTTTGAATCACTTCTTGGTGTTATTTCTTGAACTAAATCTGGTGAAATTAATTTCAGTTCGTGACACTAGATTGTTCCCTCCAATAATAAAAAATTATTTTTTTGTGTGCTCGAACCGATCTTGCAATAAGTATGCCGTGTAGTATTTTTAATTTACCTCCAGGGTCTTGAGGGTCTTTTCAAATTAGGCATGATTTTACTCATTGGGAATATAGCAAGCTAGTGTTGTTCTGGTGCAGAACAGAAACCCTGTAATGTAGGTTATGAAAGCCAGATTTATTTGTCGATTTTTCAGTGTCTCGAATTACTGCAGACGATCAATTCACGTTTAGTACAGCAGACAATAATGACTGTGGACTTTAAGTCTGCAGCTGCATAGGTTTCATCATTTCAGTGCTCAGAGAACACTCGGAAAAACATCTCTGACGATTCCACATATCACAAAGACAAAATCCATACACAATTGAAATGTTAGCGGGGCCACCTACGGTGTGCAGTCATGTAGACTTGACGCGTACAATGACTCAGGTGATGAATGAATCTGGTGTTTATTCGCCGCAACGCATTTTGACACACTTCGTTTGCAAACTACCTAACCAGAGTTTGTAGCATCCTAAATCCTGAAGATAGTGTTCAATTTGCTAGAATGACGAAGAGCCAGACAATTTAGATGTGCAAGTTCTGTATATTGAAGGAGCAAGTCTGAGCGTCTGGACTATTAAAACGTGGGAGAATTTGGTGATGCCTTGAAAAAATCCCGGCAGAACACACCTACTCAAATCCATACATGAATTAAATGCCACCTTCGTGTACACGGTAGTTGTCAAAAATATCTGTGCTTTTGCTGATAAACTACATGAGCCGCCATCCAATGTGGACAATCCGGGAAGGTAAAATGCATCTTCTATATGCTCAGTGACCGTGCAAAACTAACGGGGTTTCTTTGCCTATTAAATGCATAAGTGGCTGGAGGATAGGGTTAAACGATAGAATGGATCCTTGTAAAAACGTTATTTGAAATGTCCAAAATGCGGCGGTTAAAATGGTCAGGCCAATTTCTTGTAACTGGAAATCTAGTGGTAAGATTCAGTCACTGTACGTCCCCTTGTTCGAATATATGCACACAAATCGTTAATCCGAAAACGTACCTTCCTAGTCCAACTGGCGCCAACGATCTGAATAACTGACTTGATGTGGAACCAAGCAAATTGCTCTAAGTGTGTACTAAATGTCTTCTACCGTTGATCCAAGAAATGGACAAGTAAACATTAGCTGACTTGGGACTACCCCCGGGTGCTCAACTGGTTTGCGGTGCAAGCATAAAATCAATCGGGTGATTTGACTTTCAATTCCCTATAATTTGCACAGAGAAACTGGCCATTGTAGATGAAGAGCGATGCCACGCGACTATCCAATTCAACCAGGCGATTAAAACATTCGCTGCGCAAAAGAAGGTGCAGCAAGTGACATCAAGAATACAGTAAAAACGCCAGAGAAATCTAGAGTATGGACACGCATCCATTAAAGTGTTTTCATATGATACTTATAAAACTCACGTGATAAAGCAGCTAGCGAACAATTTTATATGAAATCTCTACACCTTAAAGTTACTCAGAAGTATTTACATTTTTGGAAGACACCTTGGAGACCAACGACTTTGTTGCACACTAATGAGCGTTTTGTTTGTCCACAAGTATTTTCACATGTGTACCGCCTCTTCAAAAGATATAATGACGAGTAACATATGATTTTTATGCATTAGATGCAAGCTAACAAAGATTAGTCGAGTAAAAATGTTGCTTTAGTTAGAAAAAGAAAACAAATTAAGCAGTGAATAAAAAACTTCCCAATGCATGTCAGATGACGCAGTACATTCGGGAATAAAGAAGCTGCATTGAAGGAAGTGTAAATTCAAAAAAAACTTTGAGGAAAGCCTATCGCGAGAATACACCTGGGTTTTTACTACCACCTTTATTACGGCTACCAAAAGTTAGTTATTATATATTAATGTAAGTTTTTCTCAAAAAATATTGCTCATTGATTTTCTGGAAGGAAACCATCAGCACCGTAAAACGGTAAGTGCGCCTTCCATGCAGTGGTGGCGTTTTTCACTTAGCGTTTGGGAGATAAGTCAACGTGTGATTTTTGTTCAACTGACTAATAGGTACACGTATTAGCCATCTGCCGGAATGCAAACGCCGCAATATTCTTCCGACGTTATCCATTTGAACACGGCTATAAAGTACTCACGTGGTCCCGCAACTGTGTTCGGACGAAGCATGATTTATATGTACGACGTCATATAAACGAACGTCGGTTTTAGGCTAATATAGACGATATCCATGATGAAAGTGCAACTGTAACAGATAAAATAAGACCGTCTACAATTATGTATTGAAGACGATATGCAGTTTCCAGAATTTGCTGCAAAATTTCAAGAGCATGGGGAAGCAGAGTGATCAGTTTATCCCATTTTTCCGTCCGGGCGTTGGCTTGATGTGCTATTGGCTTTCTTCTCTTTGTAGAAGGGGTTAATTTTTCATTTGTAAAATTAACTATCGCTTTTTATTGGTTACACGTTTCCCTTGTCTGCCGTCTACTTGCAACTTTAAAAAACTTTCATTAGGTTTCTAGCCTCACAAAGTAAGCTTATAATTAGTCTGTATCTATGGCAACGGCTAGAATGAAATATCATACATTTATGACTGTCGTTTTCCTGGAACATTTACTACGACAAGGATGAATAATTTGTGGTTTGAAATAAAATGCCTAAAAAAGTTAGCCAAAATGAGTTGAGTTTAATCCACATGAGACAAAATATAATACAACTTAAGAACCAATCGCCCACAGCAGAAAGATAAAAAAATTGAATAGCAATGGGGCAATTTTTTATCCGTCAATTGGAATCTACTTTTCGAATAACTGGTTGGTGAACAAACAGAACATCCCCTCTACGCATGACTGAACGTCCCACTTAAGTTTCAACGACATCAGTGTTGGAGAAGTATAACCTTTGTGCTTTCGTCTGAATCCATCTATTCCGTCGGTTATTTTCCTTCCCATCAATCTTTTTAAACAACGTGCCTGCACAGACCAACTAGAAACTACCGACAAGTAGAAACAAATAAATCCACAAACGCTGGAGTGCCCTAGTTTTAAGTTTACCACTGCTTGTACTCCCATTAGTTAGAATGTGAAGACGAGAACACTTATAAATCTCGATTCCATGACGCAGAGTAGTAACCTCTAAAGCCGCGGGTTCATACGTTACTTTGTGGTAAGTGAGGTTGAAGGCGATTTAACTGAGTAGGAAAACGTTTGTTGAACACCCGTCATGATTAACTCTCTTAGAAAGTGTATTTTGAAAGTGAACATTCCTTGAACGTATTACATTCTCTGTTTTGGGGGTTCCTCTGCAACCTTCGAAAAGCAAGTGCCAGTCTAAAGTTGTAATGTTGTGCATCCAAGAAGATCAAAATTTAGCGTACTTGATTTTCGAGTGTGTAACTTTCTAGCAAAAAACGTTATACAACGAATTTAAATTTTGCCATTTTGCACACCTGCATGTCGTTGGAGATCAAAGCTTTTATTGTAGTCTTAGGAAACGGGACAACATAAAGCCCGTAATTTTTGTGTCTTAAGCTTAATGAATTCATGCCAGAACAGAGCATTTGGCTCGAAATAAGAAGATATGTGCCTAAATGAACAGGAACGGAAACATTCAGTAAACGGTAAAAAGGTTTTGTTCCTATATAATGCCATTGGTTGCATCATTTTTTCATTATTTTCGAGTATAATTGGTTGGTAAAATTTGAAATTCTTATGCCCGTAAACTATAAAGCCTGAATGAACATTTATATATCGTATGAACACTATCTGTAATATATATATATATATATATATAAGATAGCTCACCAACCGACTAATGTGCAGTGAAGCGAAGATACCTCCTCCGTGGAAGGAGTTAAAAGAACTCCGCTCTTAAACCCTTTACATCGTAACGGTAAAAAGGTTTTGTTCCTATATAATGCCATTGGTTGCATCATTTTTTCATTATTTTCGAGTATAATTGGTTGGTAAAATTTGAAATTCTTATGCCCGTAAACTATAAAGCCTGAATGAACATTTATATATCGTATGAACACTTATCTGTAATTATATATATATATATATACTGTAAGCCTCTGATAACAGTGTTAGTATAAACAATTGACGCTGCTGTGTTTCAGGTGACAACACTGCATCTATCGATCACTGTTGTTTGTCATCAATTTTGTGGTTTCTGGAAGCTGCATACATTCAAAAACGTTGCTTCGACATCATTGGTCAAATTGAATTTCTGTGCAGTTTTTAGCAGAGCAATAAAAATTCTATTTAACGTCAGTTTTGTGGTAAATTAGATCTTTGTCAGCCTAGTTAAACCGGTTTTATTTTCATCTCCGTTTTGATAGCTTTTTAAATGTTTATTGCGCTCGCGTTTCTTGTTGAACTAGAATTAAACCCTGAACTTTCGGAAGCTCAACCGTTGAGGCTGTCTGAAATATTCTGGTTCGGACATATCTGCTTCTTGGCTTCACCTTTCATGGCTTCGATAGCGTGACAAAGTCTCAGCCTCCCTGATTCCTTCGAGTGGTTTGCCAGCTAGATACCGAAGAGCTATTACGGCTAAATGATTGCTTATAATTATTATTCCAGTCAGTCATTATTACTTAACCGAAGCAATCAATCCTGAAGTTGAGGGAGTTCTTTGAATAGGTTGGTTTTAAAAGCACCTAAGGACATAGAGAGATCCGATAAAACAAAAGGCTAGCTAGCAAATGAGGGCGTTGTACTTTTTGGTAGGAATAATGTAGTATAGCCACCCATTCCGTTCTGGATGTCTTCTCTCTCTAAATTACTTACTTTTAAAAAAGGCACAATGGGTCTCTTTTACAATTCCTTGTTTTCTTCAATTTGCCATCCTATATTGTCTTGTCTCTCTAAAAAAACAATTTCCCCATTTGTCTCGCAAAAGCACCAAAAATGCTGATCAAATTCACTGATCACCTGATTGCAGTCTTACGTCAGAACTATGGTTTTGCTGAAGGAAACTGCCGCCCACCTGAGCTGAAATAATTTTTTTCCGGCCGAATATTTGTTGTATGGGTCGTGTTTTATACTCATCAGCTGTTTGGCCATGCTGCCTTTGTGGGACATTCAGCACAACAGCCGTAGTGCAAATTTCAACCGCGTTATAAGTAACATTTCTTACTCACAAACAAATGCGTGTTGCTTCCTGTTTCCAATTCTGAGTCGTAAAGTTGGATTTAACGATCACAGGCGTCAAAATGCCCGCCTAATTGGAGCATTTGAAACAACTTCTGAAGCAAAAATCGCAACTCATTCAAAATGGAATGGTAACAGAAAAGTTTTCTTTCTCAGTAACGTATTATTATTGTGCTTTCGGAAGGCACTCCACTTCTCAAGTTTGGCAGGGAAACTTAAAGCATTCTTAAACGAAGGGTAGCTGATCAGTTAATTAAGGCACAGCTGAACGTGTAGTTAACAAGTTAACTGAAACCCAGAAATTCGTGCATTCCTGTTGCCACGACACACAAGTGCGCACTAGCCAAACAGCTGACGAGATGAGACGCTAATTACTGGTTTTTCATTGTGATTTTGCACACCCTTTTTTTCGTCGCGCAAATATACCTACTCGATCAACCTCCACTCAGGGTAAGTGGGAACTACTCACATGAGAGTAAAGGGGAATGCGCATGAGTCTAGTCAATTTACCGGCCGTTTAACTACTACTATAGTCGCCACATTGTTTTATCAGTTTTTGAAAACAGTTTTTACTTACAAGGCTTGTTTGCATTATCAGTTTCCAGTTTTTATATAAATGTAGTGAAAAACCTTGGTCCCACTCAGATATGGCCAAAATTTGGACAGTAAGATCAATAAATTCTACATGCTTTAAAACTGGAGCAATTTGTGGAGTAATGTGTGCTCTCTTGAGTTTCATCTTGAGTTTCACACTGCAAAGGCCAATGTGTCATATACCGCTCTGCTCCGCTTCGATGAAATTACTTGGCAGTTGGATATGTTGAAAAAAAGCAGCATGTAATTTTTTCCTATTTTCTTTCGACTTTTCCAACTGTGGTGACAAAAATAATTCTGTTTAGCCAAAGTAACGTTGAAAATAGACTGCGCCGTGCGTGAAAAAACGTGGCAGAAAATCATGTGCTTCAAGTTGGTAGCTGCAAGGTCAACGTCGGATATAAATTTAGGGATTCATTCATAGCTCTAAATCCTAGCTCCAATTCAGAGACTAACTAGCCCGAAATGAACGTTGACGCACTTGTTCGATAAAAGGAAATCATGGTGTTTCTACACACTTAACCAGTCGACTAACGAGGAAGAAGCCAAACCCACCAAGAAGGGGCTAAAACGGTTGGAACTTCAGCCAAGCAACATTTAAACAAAAAGCATCTTTTCAGAATTCGAAAAATGCGCTCTGTTTGTGCTCTGCTCATTTCGGGAGCACAGAAGCGGAAATTATTTCACCACTAGCTTTACGGCTGAACTTTCTTCAAAAAAAACATTGGTCTCGCTTGATTGTGTGTACCCTGGAGGAAGTCCTACTGAACATGAGTTAGGTTTGCCTTTCTGATCAACATTAACAATACGATCGAAAGTTTTGAGATCAAACAACCGACTACACAAAACTCAGCTAAATATTTCTAGTCGTTGGGCGATAAGAAATGAGGTGCATTTGTAAACTGAAGTTTAAAACCTTTGGTTTCCTTCGAAAATGAAGCAACAAATACTGTTTGGCTGAATTAAACTCACCGATTAATGACTTAATCATCACGGTTCTCTGAACAATCAAAGGAAACACTAAAACTTTTGCATACAACCTTCTCAAATAGTCTGTTTGATCAAACGCACGCCAACTGCGAGGCGCATGAATCCCAGAGTTATTTGTTGAGTGGAGTATTTTGTTGACCCATAGTTCAGTTTGAAAATTTCCTATAGGTGAACTGCTTAAAGCCCCCTGGACTTTTGTGAACTGCGCAGTGCAGTTGATTTTCAGTAAGGAGAAAACCGCAATAGAGTACTTCTCGGTCTTTCAAGAGAGACAGACTGCTCTCACAGGGTAAAATCTTAATTGAAACTCGTAAACGATGCTCCATTTTCAGATTGAGTTTTAATTAGCTTGTTTTAAAGCAAGTCAGTTATTCTGATCATCCGACCTCGAGAAATATGGCTCATTCTTTGTTTACGCAGTCTGAAACGGGAACCGTGCACTTCGACGGAATGCTTGATAACCTCAATTGTCCTGTGCCAGATATGAGCGGAAATGTGAAAGCCAGCCGCTACGCATGTGTCTATCTTTCAGGAAATTTAAATAAGTTACTTTATTGTTAATAATGATAAATAAACTGATATTGGGATTTCCAATGCTCAAAGGAAAGCAAGACAGTAAACGACGGAAGATAACGGACTGATTTTTGGACCACTTTAAAATGGGAGCGAATAATTTAGGCTTCTCATTTTTTGTGGCATCCCGTGTCACCTGAATATTTCTGGTGAGATCGAGGGGACAGCTGCGCTAGATTTCTTAAAGACCCGGCTCAAATTTGGTCTTCGTTGGCCGATAATTACGAAAAGATTCCACTTTCAAACGGGTGAGTTACAGAATGGCCGCAGCAGTTATGGCAGTCCCTTTGATTTCAAAGTAACCTACAGCCAATATCCTTGGGACGTCCAGCGGCAAACTGTATTTTACTGATGAAAACTCAGGTATAATATTCACAGGGTTATTCCAATCATACTGATTTCTACAGTAGATTAACATGTTGTGCAACCCACTGCTTTGTTATTAATAGTCGGTATTTCACTTATTGTGTGCTGTGCGAGTTAGATAGACATACGTTTTTTCATTACAAACTTCCGTTGTTCCTGAGATCAAAAGGATAAATTGCTTCTGTGGATTACTTCTGTGATTGTTATCTGCATCTAGTGAAGAAAGAACAAACTATTCAAAGAATATTAATGTACACTGATTGACGAGCTGCAACTGTTTTAAGTTAGTTTTTCGTGCATCCTGACAGCCTACCTATTAATCTTCATATTGGTTTTATCCGATACACTCTTCAACCCGAAAATTTAATCTATTGTTAAATTCCATTCCATCATTACGTTCCCGTCAAATCCCTTAAACGGTTAGTTTGGTCGCTGAGTGAACCTCAAAATTTCGGTGGTTCCTACGATCGTGGAGGCCACCGGCACATTGACTGCTTTTCGGAATTTTTGTGTTGTTATCCATAGACGTTTGTTGAAAAAATCAGCAATTGCACAGTCTGCAACAAGTAACGTTTTGTCTGGTCTGGACTGTGAATTGCTGCATGTTGTTGGTGTTCATGATTCCCTAACCAAACATCGCAGGTTTATATGAAAGCGGTAAAAAATAGGTCGATACCCTATACTTGTGAAAGAACATCTGAGTTTTTCTCAAAGCGGCAACCGCTCAACCGACCAAATAACACCATTGCTCTGTTTAAATTATTCTTTGTTCGTATGCCTTAGCTGTTGGATGGATAGTAACCATACGTCGGTTGAGTTTGATCACCCTCACAGCTGAAATCCCATGCTATTCTATAACTCTGTAACTCCAGGCTATTTGTAATTGTGGTGTTTACATAATTGTTCTTATAAACTGCTTTCAACCACATGCAATCCATCCAACAGTTTATTACGTTAACGCAATTGGCCCATAGAACAGTGAGCAAATTCCTAACTAAATATACATTATTTGCAAAATCAAGAGACTACTGGTATTACCAGTGACCGACTGATGTAGCGTAATGAATCTACAGTTTGGAATTAAATCTAACTGACTCATTGCCTTATGTCTGAAACTGAGTCGGGTGAGACACTGATGTCACTTAACGAGGCTTCGCCTTCTGAGGCTGGTTAGGACTTTGTGAATTATCCGGCCATCCTCCCTTTTACTATGAAGGTGTTAAAGTTTCTGCTAATCCAACGCCGTCAATTTCAGTCGACAGAAAAGGTCTCACTTAGACTGAACCAAATTAAAAGCTTTACATACTGGTGAATGGAGTCCATTCTATCATATTTGGATTTACATGATAGGTTCTCAGATATTATTAACAACCGACTTGTATCCATCCACCGCCAACAACTTGCAGTTTTGTGCTGATTCATCAAGCATATTAATTTTTGTTTGGATGCGTATACTATTAAACAGTCAGATAGACAAAATGCCGCGCTGCATAAGCTCAGTTAGAATTCAGGTCCAAAGGTTGTGCCAGATGCATTAGAAGCACCGATGCAGCTGATAAACGATGTCTGACTGGTACCTGATACAGATTAATATGCAGATTAACATTCCGGTAGGCCAAATCTTGGTTTACAGTGCTTCAATTAGCTCATCATCATGTAGCAATTCGCGGAGTTTAGTTTGCATAACATTATCGTCAAGCAATCTGATTACGTTCATTACGTTTATTATTCAACTAACGGGGAAACTACTGGGATTGATAGTTTGTACGCATGTTAACATTGGATACGTCTACATCAAACAGAAGAAGCCTAGCAGTCATTCATTCTTCACGTTCACAACTCCAAAGCTGCCAACTTTAAAACCTTTGCTAGGAAAACCTGTATTGACTCACCCCTTGCTTCGGCCGCAAATTACTGTTGGACTTCTTTGAATCGCTCTCAGTTGATGTGATTGTCTCCTTACGAGAGGATCCTCCCATCTCCCTTTGTTCCGTGCTTCTGGAGCTGGGTCCTGCTTCGGCTGCATCGAAAACTTGCGCAGGTTGTTTTCCTGTCTTTCCATGAGTGACTTGGGAAAGACGTTCTTGTTTTGTGTCATCAGACTTATTGCGTGTGTTCTCAAAGTATCCCGCTTGTGTATTTTGGAACGTATTCCTCTCGTTAGACATGTAAATGTTCGTTACTTCAGGATCGTTTGAACTAGCCCAGCTCGCAGCGCTTAGGGATGAATCATAAGATTCAAAAGACGGTTGCTGAGAAACTCGACTAACTGCGACAATAGATGAGTGACCACTGAGACAGTGATCCATAACGCCGAGATAGCGTGGCTGTTGTGCGGTCGGCTGATCTCTAGTTCTGAATGCTTCATGGGGAATCTGAACCCGGCCTTCCAGATTTGGTGAGTTCAGCACAACTCGTTCAATAATTCTTGGTTGTTCAGTTCCTTTTAACCATGGGGTTGCAGGTATCGCGGTTGGTCTCTGTGAACTTGGAATGACCGGTTTTTCTGGTTGAAAGTACTCGTCGGACTTTATGGAATGTTGTCGTTGAAGCTCTGTCCCATGAATAAATGGTGATGGTTTCCTTGCCATTTATTCCGAAAAAAGTATGTCCAAAGCAGCTTGTTAACACATTGGATCTGGAACTGAACAATTAACCCAGAATGAATATAAATGTCCGTTAGTGTGTTCTCAGTAAGTAATCGGTGATCAGTGGTACTGCGGTATAAATTCATGGCCAGACTCGACCACCGCTTCCTGATAATTCCGATTGGCTGACCCAGGGATAGAATTTGATTGGCTGAAATTCCCAGGGAGGATTGTCGTAAGTGTGTTTCCATTCACCAACAAGAAACTATATCTCCAACTGAGTAATTTTGACATTTCTTCAATATTTGCATCGAAATTCAAGATGCTTTCTTGATCAAAGGTGTTGATCATTTTTTTGTGGAAGACGTGTTTTGCATAGAACTTACGAAGTGAACTGTGCTTTTTTCTCAAAGGAGTTCGTAATAGTGAACAAAATTAACCAATTGCATATGCTCTTGTGTGTGATGGGAAAGCTGATATGGCTGCTGGGTACACTAAGAACACCTTTGGTCGGCCAGAAAACTATTGATGGATAAAATTCCAGTTGAATTTAGCAGATTAGAACATTTTAAAGCAAGAAAACACTCAAACTGAGCACAGTGGAACAAATGTTTCATTTATTAGAACCACATACAATACCGGGAAAGGAAGAAGTTATGTTTGGATTACTTGTACCACCGTCCCGTACACACGAAATAAAGCATTCCTCACTTTTTCACCCGTAGCAGAAAGGACAACATCAAACAGAACAAAATAAACAAGAGGGGAAATTTTCGTGGAGTAAAAAATACAACCACAAAAGAAATTTCTTATCTCATGAATAAGAATGTATCATTCTGTAACGACGATAGATGTTCTACTTTCAAACACTGAACGCCAAATTGCAAACAACTCACTCAAACTATCTAAGCCGCCCATTTACATATTTTTACGACGTTGCATGAAAGGTAATTCTCACACGACCTCCCAAAACGCCAGGTTTATTATTCGTGTGTGAACTTGCCTTGGCTACTGACATGTGGATCCAAAAGCAGTATAATTAGCTATTCAACGTGCTGCGGATAAATAGCATAGTTTTCTATGTTACATAATAATGTTTTGGTGTGACAGCCACCTTTTTTCTTCATCTGGGTATGTGTCCATTACGCAAATTGTGTTAATTTATAAACTTAGAGAACAAAAGCCATTAAACTGCATATATGTATATGCCCATCACAGTGTGCATGGCACGCAAAACTACTTTAGGACAGGCTAGTACTCAAATATGACAATTAGCGTATATCTTTTAGGGTTAGCTAACCTTGTTCCATCTGAATATTTTGGTCAGTGTTATGGTACCCGCACCAAATTAAATATGAGGACAGTTAAATAGTAAGAGCGCTGTGTGCATAAAAGTAGTTAGCGTAGTTTTGAAATTTTGTCATTCCTGTTTTCCCCACGTTCCTAAAAGCCAATTCTTTGTATCAAAATTTAGGATAGTACGTTATTTGTCGCTCATAATGGGGGATATTTACCCCCTTTTCCCAAATAAGGTCGTTTAGGCTATCTATGGGGATGTTCTGTGTTCAGATAACTCAGTGTGAAAAACTATAAATAATGCATTCGAGTCCATCCATTACCGCAGAAAAGCAGTGGAAATCTCAGCTAACGACCCTTTAATTAGCTTTCAGTTAAAGTGTACCGTTGCTCACCGTCCAATCCATTATTTATAAGATTTCATACTCCTTGAAGGACTACTTCTTAGTTCTACTTCATATCAGCCACCAAACGTTGATTAGCAGGCTCATAAATGAACACCCAGATATCATTATCGTAAGATGCTTTTTTATACTTGACGCAAAACAGTAAATTTAAAAATGTTCCCAGGCTCCTTATGGCAGGCTAATGATCGCGTGGATTGTAGTTCAGATTCTAGACTCTGCCCAAGGTCCTCAGATCGCAAAGTGCACAGAATAAACTGTCACAGGTAAGACAAGCACCTTCGCACAACAAATAATCGCTCGAAATAAAAATAAAGTGTTGCCAGCAATATCCAAGGCGTGAAGTCCTACCTAATGAAGTATAAACTAATCACAATTTAACCCAGCAAATGATTGGATTCTGACACGATTTCTTCGAAATTCGTAGCTTTACATGCATTTATTGACAAATCAGATGGAACCATGATAACCGCTCGAAAGCTTGAATAAGCTACAAAGCGTTTATCACTTTTACTGAACAGCTACCTAGATTACAAACTAACATCTAGATGTAAATCCCACTAAACATGGCAAATTAAATGAAAAATCCTTTGCTTCCATCTACAAAACCGAGTTTGCCTGGGAAATGTTTTTCTACGTGAATGGGGCTGTTTAGCGTACGTGTATGCCACAAAGTTGTTAACGAGACCAATCTGTTGTTTTAGGCATATCTGTGGACCAATAACGGTCATTCATCTTGGAGTGAGACCTTTAGATATACGTAATTTACTGCCGTAGGTGATTATAAATGGATCAAGAAATTTGGGTCTTGCCCCCCAGTTGGTGGAACAACTCAGCTCGTTCAGTCCGAGTACCTAATGACAGAATTGTTTACTTCGACTCAGTCGACATCTCTTCCCCTTTTCGCAATCCTTTTATTTACATTTTCGGAAAGAATATGCTACTTCTGATTTCGAAACGGCCAGTGGCTTTCAGGCATTGGTCCGAATATATTCACACTACCCGTCTATCATTTTACAAAGTAAATAAATAGTTTCGGTTACTTTATAGTTTTGCTGTCATAGAGCTTAACCATCTCAGCTTGGTGAGTGTTAAATTCTTCGGTCGTTCTGTTTATTACTGACACTTCTTCGATTGTCTTCTGAAAGAATGAAGTATATCCAATCGGTTTATATCAGCCACCATTCAAATGGGTTTGTGCACAATTTCAGATAACTTGCCGTATAATGTCGGACGCGTCCAAACCGATTTCATACCTGGTTTATCGCCCTTTATCTTCACAACCATAAAAGGTAACAGCATCGTATGACTTATCAGGCGGTTTGAATTAGTTTGCCAGTGCGCTTTTATCCGGCGTCTATTGCGCCTAATATCAACCGCATTTATAATGTAGGCTAGTGACCGCAGCCTATAGGACAGCACATCGAGAGTTGAAAGTGAACTTAGCAGGTAGTTGTACACAGCTCAAAAGGAGAAACAAGTCAAGAGTTACGTGTCCACTCCTTCTGAGATGTTAGTAGAGGACATAGGTGGCAATTGAATATCGATGTGAATTCCGGGATCAATGAGATAATGACTCATACTCTACCTGAATATGAGTTAATCACACTGCTGACCAGACGTCCGTAGCGCAACTGTTAACTGTTCAACAACAGGTCGGGAGGACGAGGGTTCGGAAATTCTTAGAGTTTCATGTGGAGAACAGCGCGGAGGATTCACAATACGGGTCAACAACTCTACAACGCTTCTCGGTTTCTTGGCATTCATCCACATCTAGATAGAAATACGAGTCTCCTCTAACTATCAGCAGTTCGACAGCTGCAACTTTTTTATACAATAGTAAAATGGATTTCACTTGCTTTAATGTAAATATTCCAACAAAGACAATCCGGTCAGAGGCTTGATTTACAGTCTTTACAAATGTTTATTTGATAGCAAATCTATAATGTCTAGGGGGTCACTCATGATACGTTGGGTACTAGAATGATATCGCCTCAACCCGGGATACCTCAGCCAGGTTCCTCTAAAAGAGCGCTTATTTTGGTATGCAGTTTGTACTAGCCTGGCACCACACCTAATGGGACATGCAAACAAGACCGCATATTCGGTAATTGCTCCCATTGATGGTGTGAAGACAGTTTGCATAAAATATCAGAACACAGATTAGGTCGTACCCTATGTGAGCGATTCACATCTGTCTGCACGTCAATGATTCATTCATCCATCGATTTCCAATTCACCTATATAATGGAAACGTCCGACTGGTGTGACGTTTTCCTACAAGCGCACGAACAAGGTAAAGAAAGCAAGAAAAACGGTTTGTTTAATTAAAAACTTAGCTTATACCAAAACCGATATCTAGCGCAACTTGTGAGAGCCTTACTCCAGATGCTGATACATGGCTGTTCAGTGCAACTTACTGAAACAAATAAGGGAAATAACCTGTCCCCAAGAGCAAAATGTAAACAGACCACGTTTTTAATGAAATTCATAAAAACTTGGTGTGTGCAGTGTTTGGCAGTGTTGTTCGTTACAGTTTACGTTTAAGGATTTCACCTATAATCCAGACGGATTTAGAGGTTTTCAGAAAGTAGACAGAAACAAATTCTATCTTGTGAAAGGCTATGGCAATACTGAATAATGACATAACACTACAAAGGACTTTTTTCATGTACATATATATATATATATGACATGAGAATAGTGATGTACTCTAAACATTCACTTGTAGGGTTAATAGCCGATGAGAGACTTTTGTCAGCGACAGCCTATGAAAATGTTTTAGCACAAAAATGGCTCCAGTCAAACACCCGGTCTAAATATCATCATGGATATGGTGAATGTAATATTTTCAAATTGTCTTACAGTCTCTCAGTTGCCTTAAACAAACAGAGTAGAATTTTTTCTTGTACTACGAAAATGATATTCAACGATTTATCCCGAATTAATCAGTCCCAAATTAAGTTATTTACGATATTTCGGTACTCCACTGCAAATCATTCAAAAGTTCAAATTTCAAAAGAGGAAACTAGTCCATTTTTATGTGTAGGCGGGGGATCGTTCGCTAGGCTTGGATGACTAACTCTAAATGATTTTCGGTAATGACCACCGACAGATCAGCTCAGTGACTTCCGTTAGGTTAAACTGCTCCAGAAATTTGGACGGTTTTACTTACAAAACCAATAGTGCAAATGAAGGGGTGTCCACAATACAAGTATGGATCAGACTCAAACGGGGTAGTAGATACAGTACGCAGAGTGACATTACCATAATAAGCAGGCTTGATACCAGAATTCTGGCAAATGTTGGAGGTTTAAAAGAAGAGTGACTTAGAACTAGAATCGTGTTGGCTGGTTATTGTGCCGACTAATGTCACCTAAATGACAAGAAACAGGTCATCAGCAAAGGCTTCGAAACAGGGACCAGGTCGTTTAAAAACTATGACCATATCTCCTCTGGTGCACAACATCAAGATTTTGATTCTACGCTCACAAGTAAGAGGACAAATGAATTAATTGAATAGATAGTTTTGCAAGATGTACACGTACATTTTCGACCGTCATCAGCCTTTTGTTTCACGGTTCTGTAATTTGTTGGCAAACTCCCTAATTTAATGTGGCATGAATATTAATCAATCCTCCACCACATGTGTGTGCAAAAACCGTGGAGGCTGGAAAGAACTACGATTATCCAAAAAATGTCCTTTCTTCGTCGACCGGGATTGTCCACTGAACTTAGGCCGGTCTATAGGTCACCTTCATGATCGAAGTTATTCCACACAAACGCAATGTAGTTCATTTTGTTTAAAGGAACACACCTACATAGTCATACCAATTAGCTCACACTTAGGTTACGCTTCTTCAGTCTCTAATCCAGCTTGAACACCCCAGTGAGGCTTAACCTGGAGAGCCGTTGAATTCTTGTAAATCGATGGGACATGATCGTGTTTAGAGGACTTGGGTAGTCATTAATCCATTTCTGCACAATGAAATCTTGTTAGGTCAGCCCGAAAAGTGTGAATGAGATTCAGTCGGCCTTTTACTATTTGTTACTGGCTAAAAAAATGCTAATTGTGTTGCGTGAAGTGCATACAGCTAAAGTGCCTGGAAACCCGCATTGAGAATCAAAGTTGAAACTCAGTATTTCGATCATAGTTTATCCCGTAAAAAAGAGTGATCTATGCAACAATTCGTTAAATTAAAATGACGTAATGATATTCAATCGACAAGAGCAGAATCGCTAAAACAAATTGTTACAGTAGCCCAGGCTTTCCCATTTTGAATGCCGCTCATGTAACAAGTTTATCAGGTTCAAAAAATGGATATTTCCTAGTTTGCCTGTTTGGTAGTCTTACCAAACAATATAAAAGACCATTAGAAAAATGCGCGACTTCATTAGCTACACGCCTGTTGGATAATCTGACAGGTGAGACGATCGCAGTAGATCACCACATCGTTTGCATCATGGATTTGACGACAAGTCAGCCGAGAATATATGCATGGCAGTGTTCCTTTTCAAAGGCTTAGGCTACCAACACCGGAATGCGTAATCGAGTGAGGCATCTTTTTCGAATATTCACTGAGCTCCCGATCAGTTGTCGTGAAATGAGTGATCCGACCAGAATACAATACACTGGTTCGTCTGGTGTGCTGCAGAATTGCTGAATGGGCGAAACTTTCGCGGTGAACAGTACAAAGAGTCCCCTTGAGTACAGATAAAATCCAACTAAAATCCATGTGCATCAGTGTAAGTTATACGTGATAACGGTCATTTGTGTTGCCTACTTCTAGGCATCTCCGTCAAAGAGATATTTGAAGCTGTCCGAAGACAGTCCTTGCATAAAGAGTACAAGGTATGATTCCTTTTTGCGGTCGCATTATATGCTCGTCTAGCTTAATCAATAGAAAAGAAATGAAAATGAAAAAAATGAAACAACTTAGCAGCAGAACACTCACCCAAATTCCGAAGCTTGAGCGTTGCAGTTTAACAAAAACACGATTATGTCTGCATGTCGACTGAATCACGACGCGAACTACTGTATTGCCTTCCCCAATGGAGCGTTTGAGTCAGCATGACACTTTCCATTTGCCACGTTTTTGAGATAACTACAGGACAGCGTGTTTACTTTGTTGTATACAGTAGCTATGATAACGGGAGTGTGACAACGAGTGTCTAAATCCATATTGATGCTCACCTTTGTAGGAGCGAACCCAAATTTTGGAGGGAAATACCAAGTTCTCATCCTGATAAACTGATATCTCAGTTGGGTGAATAAACAAATATACAGTTGGGCACGGTAGAAAGTGGGAATAACTGAATGGTAGATAAACCCGCAACTCCGACCAAACAGAACAAAGTTGCTTGCGCTCTTGGTAGTGTGAGGTGACCAAAATTTCAGTAGAGATTCATTTCTTTAAGTAAATCCAATCCACGCTAAAGGCTGAGAGGCACTGAGCAGCTGTTTCATCCCTATTGGGAATCATCTGCAGCAGGAAACACGAAACTCCAGAATCTCCTCTTGATTAGCAGTTTGATCACTTAACGGTTCGGCCATCTGCAGGTACATTATCTTTGTTGACATGTTTATCAGTGAATAACTGTTTCATCGTAATGATTCCTCCTCTCTCACAACCATATTTCAAAATAGTCGTAGTTTGCGGACAGTTTTGTGCAGCGTTTGCAAACATTTGAACATTTGTTCCTGTTACTCTGTCGTCCAGTATTTTTGATTCCGGTTAATTGTACAACGCAGTGGAGTTCGATCCGTTTGATCTTGTCAATTAGAACTTTTTCATTCGATGCCTTGTTGTTGGATTAACCGTAAACTTCTATCGTTTGGCGACGCACCTGTGACATTTACTGCGAAAAAGCTTGTCCGGTAAATAATCAATCCTCTATTGAGCTTTTGACGCCAAATATTCGCAGCTCCGTGAACGAATAAAAAACTATTTAGGCAAACCGTCCTTTCGTGTCCACCTGAATAAAACTGTGTCAACTTCTTAAGTTAGCAATACACTCAAAGTATACCACAGTTTCCATTGCTTCATTGATGTTAAGGCAAACCCATCAGAAAAAAACAAATTAAGCGTTAATATTCCATGACTTTTAAGATTCTCATAATGAGGCTCAACTAAGAGAAAACATGAAGTCCCAGCCGGTGGATAAAGCTGCACATAGAATCTCATTTACTTTGAGCAGCTCGCGAGCAATAAACTGTTCATTCAAAATTTTGCAACCACGTGCTTACTATGGAGCTTCACATTTTTCCGGTGGCTAACCTGATGAACTATGGTTTACAACAGTTCTAACAACCAGAGAATATAGAAAGACTGGCAAACATCGAATAATGGTAACAAACATGTAGTCTACTAATAAAGGAGTACACCTCACGAGTTGCATTAGCCTTTCACCTAATAAGTCGTCAGTCGAGGTGACAGTTAGTAGGTGACCACGTAATTGAATCCAAACTCCATATAGCTCCTTCTGTCTGTAAATTCGGCCGCTCCAGTTGATCCGAAAACAGTTTCACAAACTTTCACTTGCTCCCAGGCATTTCCTGGAGGGCAGCTTTTCACCTGAATTGGCAGTGTCACTTCTGCTTTGGACGGGTTTTTGGTCTTAACCTAGCATAAGTTATCCGTTACTGAAATCAGAATTCGATCGCATTCAGTGGACCCAGCATGTACCGTCACAGAAGAATCTAAAGTAGATGCCGGCAAATAAGCGGGGAATACGGGGACATTTTTCTCAGTTCTCTGGGTACATAATTACGACCGAATATCAAATGCGATCCAAGGTGCCTGCAGGATATGCGTTGAACGACAGATGTTATTTCACCATGGCTAGAGCAGGCGTTTTTAACTGGCGCTCCCAATAGACTGTACCGGAGCTGGATGCCCCGGGTAAAAAGGTTGGGCAACAAAAAGCCGAAAACACGGTCTCAAACCTGCATGCTTAGGTAGCCAATGCTCCTCCCAAAGCGCTCTGAAACACATATTAAACCTTTGCGGCAGTGAATCTCAGAATAAGAGAGGCCAGGGACATACTGAACTGAGAGGGAGATCGTGCTGCGAACATCTGGGTAGATCTAACAATTTTGTAGTGTAATCAAAGGCTTTCGAAAAACAAATGAACAACGTTTCAATGTATTCTCTGAAGAATGACGTACCCAATAAAGCCAAGGTAGCTTGCAACAAACCGTTTCGAAGTAGAGGTGCAATCTAAATTAAACGCAATTGCAAGACGCGTCTTATTGGTTAGCAAACATTTATTAAAGATTCCACCAACAATGGATGATACTGGGGCTGGTTTCAGTTGGTCCGACGAGATTGAACCTGAGATTTCGGAACTCGAGTAACCCGAGTACGCCTCTTCGGGTAACCCACGAATAAAATTAGGAAGCCGAAATACTCAGAAGGAGCTTTGGCACCAAACCAGTGAAGCATTCCGGGCGTGAGCTTGTGCAAACCTTGATACTCATTTATTCTTGGACCGTATGGCCAACTCCCTTCTAAGCACTTGGCTCGATCAAACTCAGACCCAGTTGCAGCAAGACTTGGGTGGCTATTCATTGGAAAACAGAGTGCTCAAATGACGATCACGTTAGTGCGAATAATTCCATGGACGGTACTTTGAGGATGCGATGTCAGATAGAATTTCATTTGCATTGCTTGGCACAATCTACTTAGGTGAATTATGACTGGAGCTATTCTTTACTGGTTAAAAGCGGTTCTCTGGGCCCAAATGAATCGTGTTGCCTACAGGTGAAATAAGGCTAGATCTGAACTGAACGGTTGGCCCAGTCTGGACTTGACGAGCCTTCAATTCATCCAAAGTGGCAACCGGATTATCCAGTTGGCACACAGACGAGTAATCTATTGATACCTGTAAAATGTGGTTAGAGTACACGAAGCATCCAAGCGGAAATTTCTCACTGTGAACTTATATGGTTTCCTGTAGAGTATGTAACATACAGATCGTCACTTGTTCAGAATTTTCATTTCAAAAACACAGCATATATGTGTTGACGTCGTCTCAAAACAGACATGACGTAAATTAGACGACGTTTCTATCGGTATTTCCACAATGAATTAGCGGTGCTTTTCACACAGCGAATAAAAATTACTAGACTGATAGTCCACAGCAGTGAGCTACCTAAAGATGTATGAACGCCGGCTGACTTTTCTTCATTAGGCCGATTTTTGCCATTTCATATGTACCTTGGTTGAACTAATGCGATTATTTCATTAAGATGTCACGAAATTGCTTCAAAAATCTTCACACAAGGATGATATTTTAACAATCATAAATAAGTGACTGCATTCCGAATACTCACCTGGTCGGAAATGATCCACGGAATCGATGTTTATGGGGTCCAAGGTTGTGTGGGGTCATTATGACCAAGTACAATCCAAATTCAGTTAATTACGTGTCCATTCAACTTCTTAAATAATCCGCCATCTAGAAGTTCCAGGTGATTCGAGAATCCATATTGACAGGAGTGAAAATACGGCATAAGTGATACGATAACCTAACGAAATTAGGTATTCATAGCAGGTTTAGATCCATCACTCAGCTAGCTTGTAAATATAAGTGTAAACATGATCATCCGAACAATTTGAAAAGAATACATATAGGCATTGGCAGATTCATGTTTACAAGCATTTCCAACTTTCTAAAGCAAATTAGTAAGTGTCGGGCATGAACCATGATAACCAAGATCTGACGTGTACCACATTTTGACACGCTAGGACTCAGGAAACTTGATAGTAGCAGAACAGTTTAAGCCCGCTCTAGCGTGGCAACGTTGTCATCATAATAAAGGGCGAAGTAAAGGGTTGGCAGTTACATTGTTCTGTGCATAGTCAGCTGGTAAGTTGTGCTAAAACCTAAAAAAAAACTGGTTTGAATAGGTATGTTTTTATCAGGCACACTCATTCAAAGATTTTGGGTATTTGCACATTGATTTTTTAGTAAAGGTAAAAAGAGTGGTGGGGTGACTTCTAAGTTAATTTTGATGGAAATCAACTTTGGCGAAAGGTGACAACATGATCGTTCTCACTTTCACCTTAAAAATACCGTTGAAACAGTGCTGCAAAAAAGACGTTGTTGCCTTTGTTTCGCGAACTGGCATGGTTTTTTCGTTTGGCAACACTCGGTCGGCATTTCTGTCATCCAACTGGATCACGCTCCAGTGAGTCTCTCCTGTCACTTTTTTTTAATTTCAGCTTAAATGGGTCTGGGAAACGGCAAACTCCATTATAGTTCCATTTTATGATCGATTCATAATCGTGCCAAGCGGTTGTCAAGCCATTTTTCTTGATGCTTTGACTTCTGATATTAGCAATAATGGTTTGAAGTTAGTTTTACTATTGCACTTCATATGTCGCACCTCACAATGTTGCAATATTTATGTGTAAGCAAACTATGAGTGTCTTTACCTGGTTCCAAAATTTTACCCGAAAATCTCACCATAGGTACTGATATTTTGTAGTGATTGGCGCGTCTGTAGCCAATGTTAAGCCTCCAAAATTGAACTAGGATCTTCTAGGCCCCTGAATGTAGCGCTTTGTTTTCAAACCGGCATGAAATTATGGAACACATAAACTCAAGCAAGCATCTCTTACCAATAGTTGCACTTTAGAAATGGCAATGGATTTTGTCAGTTTCCTTATGTCTTCCCGTGAACTAAACAAGGAGGCTACTGAGAACACAGAACTAAGCAGAAAAAGCCTAACACTTATAGAATGTACGTATCTGTATTGCTTCAATGGACCTTTCCGGTGTACTGTGTAAAGGTGTCAGAACTGGAAGTTCAAAACTGTCATTATTTCTCTTTCTACCCTATCTACCTGAACAAACTAGTATTGGTGCTAGAGTGATCTTAAACACTAGTGTACTCTGAGTGTTTATACTCTAAGTTTATACTCTGAGGAATCTAATCGTTTAGTTTCACCAATCCCATATGACTTGCTTATAGCTTGTTAAGACCGCTGGCTAACATGCCGTTCCAACTTCTCACACACGAAACTGCACAAAATGGCATGTACTGACATCTATTCTGCCCGGTTTCTGTTGCGTGGATCGAGCAATGACATCCCGAAACCGCATTCCGTTGCATATTAATATGATACTGTCTCTGTTCGTACAACTGACTGTCCATCTCCGATGTAATTTATGGATATTCTTTCCGAATTTCTAGTTGTTTAGGTAACCATTGTCACCAGTATTCGTACTCTAATCAATCATCCTGCCAAACTATTAAGCCCGTCGTGCGCTGTATCTTTTAAACACTAGGCAGACAATTTTCGTTTCATAAATGCAAAAAGAATTCTGCAAGCTGAGTTCCAGTCCATCTTGACGTGTTGAGGACTGGCGGCATTTTTTTTGTGAACGCCTGCATTGCTGAATAAGTCCCATGGAGATATGTCAGGTGCACGCTACTACGTGGTACCGGGTCGAAGCTTTGTTGCATATCATGCAGGCGAGGGGCCCAGGAGAACCGGTTCGATTGTTTTCGAACCTCCGTGGGCTTGGCCGTGTTTTTTTGTTCACAATGATCGAAAACCCTTCTTTGGCCTAGTCATCTAAATGTGGAGCGCTAAGCAACACTTTTTACACTTAAACCATATCAAAGGATACATTTGTGCATGCTGTGGCACATAAATCAAACAGAAAGGACACATCATTCGTTCCAAACAGTCAAACGCTTATCCCAACGCTAGAATCTTCACTTCCCTCGCTTGTTTCAGTTGGCTTATGTTGGCATGGGAAGTAGAACCAAATGCACGGACGCACCTCTTCAGTATTCCAGATGTAAACTATGCTTAAGCTCAAAGCGTTCCGACGGGCTGACTTTTACCTGCTTACTCCGTTTGCCATATCTGTCTTATCCTGTTTGGCTTCTTTGTGGAGAACATCTTTCTTCAAATAAGGCAACCGTGATTGTTTTTGTAGCCAATCTTTGCAATTGTACGTGTTTAGGTACCCTATTTTAACTTACTTTAAACAGGTTCAAGTCATTCTTTGGCATCCTCTGATTGAATATACTGTCGCAATTTCAGTGTCTGAGGGCAGTCTTCTTACTGACTATCTTTATTACTCTCCTTAGGCGGCAGATATTTATCCTTCTTGAGAGCATTCAACATTCCCTCAGAACGAACTGCATATCGTGCCTTTCATAGCTACACCGATGTTGAAAACATATTCTAAACCATGAGGTCATGCCTAATTGTCCACTAGTGGGACCATCACGGCTTTCTTCGAAAGGATATGCTAAGTGAGAATAGATTAATCTGAAATTTTCTTCATTGCTTGAAACCCGATGATAGTGGCACAGTTAATCCCCTGGAACTTCCGCTCAGTTTTGGCGGTGGTACACCATTGGCTCTCACTGTAAAGCAGGTTCTTACGGGCGATAACGTTCCGAACATCCTTCTGCCATACAGGAACCCTGAGGAGCTTCCGAGTACTTAAGGTTCCTGAAATACTTTGCTTTTGGGTGCATGATAATCCATTCCTCTCAATAGAAGTCAAAAAACTGTTGACAAAAACGACAGTTTAGGATACATGGATCTTCACTACAATTACTGATTTTCCCAAATGATCGGTAATTCCACTCTGCTTTCTGAGTCAAGAAGTTCGGATTAAGTAATCTTGTTAAGTTTTGCTCATTCGAATGCCCTCTACCTAGCCCGTCCAATCTGACCTCGTACGTGTGTTACCGACACTGAGGTCCACATCCCGATATGCTGGGCATGTGCGTCCAATCCATGTACTTGAGAACCACTTTGGTTAGGTTGGAATATTTCTGGTACCATAGGAACAAGCCATTGTTCTCCTATTTTTCCAGACAACTGCAAGTGGGTAAACAATAACAAAGTGAATGTGGGTCCACAGCTAAACGAAACTATTTTGTAAAGTGAGCAGTCATTTTACCACTCCTGCATAGTACCCCACTTGCACCACTCACCTCACTACAGCAAAAGGAGGCTGCTGTGATTATACGGGACGCCAGAATACTTTTGGTTTTAAAGTGGTCTATCAGCCTGCAGGAGTGCTCCATTCTGAAGTGACTTGTATCACCCTGAAAGTGAAATATCCAAATGTGTGATGTGGTAAACTTGTCAGCTTGTGTTATCGGAAACGTCTGTGTTTCGTTATAGTCTTATGTCGTAGAACACACTAAAGCAGTTAAGAATTTGGAAATGTGCGGCTACCTGGAAATGTTTTGGAACCGATGCAACACCATTGTTCCTACAGGCTTTGCGGAATTTATTGTCGGGTACTCTTTCCGTTTCGACATAAAGATTAGCCACGGCGAGTATCTGGATTACCATTTTGGCTGAGTTTTCAGACAGACGGAGCACTGTTTTCAATTGAGATTTTACCTCAGAAGTGGAGCTAGTCTGTAATGAAAAGCCACGCAGGCACTGTAAAACTGGTTCAGCAATAAGCATCCCACAAGACTCAAAGGTTAGAACCAGGGAATCTCTCTCTAGTGGTTGAAAGCAAATTTTTGGCACGAGCTGATTAACGGTGTATTTATCAGTTATAGCTTTTTTTTACTGTCAGACTAAATCGGTGTTATGGGTCTACGCTAGTTGGCCTGGTTCTATCTTCACACTTACCTGCTTCGCATTATGTAGAAGCATTCTGTCGTGACGATGGCTGTATTTTTATACTCTCCACTTCGCTGTTGAGAACAAGGTATTGAACACCCATTCTTACTCATTCACCACCGATAGAAAAGCCCCTTCAAGCAAATGGTCATGTTGTCAGAAAGACTTATCAGGGAGTTTATCCACGTGATCAAATAAAACAATAAGGCTTATTGAGGAATTTTATCAATCTTTCTGAATAAGTCACCTGGTAACAGCACCTAACAATGTCTTATATGATTTGATCTGTCATTTTTCCCTAGACCACAAATCTACTCATCATATTACCCATCTCAGATAGACCAGATAGTTGTCCAATTAGCGTTTAGCACATATTGAGTAATTCAGTCATTCTGCCGCCCCACTCCTGCTTAAGTCTTAGCCGACATATTGCGAATCCATTATGATTTTCCATGGTTTGAACTCACTACTGTCTTCTGATCATCAAGCACATCAGGTAAATAGATCCAAGGTCTATCAATTGTTTTTCACCTAGCCTAAGGCAAAAATACATCAGTTTACCATGTTACGAAATAAGGCATCCATCTTAAGGTGACCTAGTTGAACCGCATGGTTAAAAACTTAGTTGGTTACATTTCACATTTTTTTTAAATTCATATAACCTGCAACGCCACTTATGAAGTTCACTATACTTGGAACCTTAACGATCAGGTTTTCGGCTTGCCAGTAGGATTCGACATATGTCAGATTTGGGTATCCATATGGCGGCCTTGTTTTATTTCTGTATTCAGTAAATGTTATCCTATTTCATCGACGGTCAGAAGTTTGCATCCCACCTCGCTTTCGGAGTGACAGTCAACAACAGTCACTAATCTGCGAACGTCTTGCATATTAAGGGACACTTTGACTTGATTTTTATCTGAGTACTTTCAGTTCCGAGTGGCCGGTTTTCCAGTACTTTGATAGTTATGCTGTCAGATGCCTCCTCAAGAAGTTGCTCGAGTTAAACGTCTATGTGTTTAAATGTTTGCAAAACAAAAGCTGACAACTTTTTTTAAAAAATTATGCGTTTTGTCGTCGTATGTTTTGGCACAACGACTTGCTGAGTTGATCGTGCAATGCCCGTTTTGTGTCGGCTGATTGGTGGCCACTTAGGTTTGATGAACCTGAATTCACGTTGATTCAATTCTGCAAGAAGTGGGCATTTGGAAGTAACTCTGATATGTTGGTTTTTACCTGGGAATTATGAGAAAAGTTTCAACCAACATTGTTGTTTGTACACAGATCACGTCATTTTCATTACGTGGAACTATTCACAAAACTTTCTTTACTTAAAATTTGGTCGTGTGTTTTATCCCACTTTTGAACATTCTACTCACTAAAAACAGGCAAAATCAATAGTACTGTTTAATTTGTCAGGCGTCATGTAGCGTGAAAACTGCAAGATCATTGTAACCACTTAAAATCATGGAATCAGCTACTAACAATTTTGTGGTGATATAGCCCAGCTAAATCAGGACAACCAAAGTCTATTATTACTCACCTAACCATGCGGATTGCATCATTTCACTTACACCCTGCGGCAAATTATCATACCACGATAAATCGGTCCGATTGAAATTCGATAAATTCGAATGTGTGGACTTCCAGTGAGACAAACCCTAGCCATGTTTTAGTTCCATTACCATACCCCGGCTAAATGGCTTGCCAAACCGCTGGTCCAATCAAGAAGTGCCAAAGGAGGCATAGTTTAGTTGACACATGGCTTCACAGAACACATAAGAGCAGTCAATCTTGCATGTCAAAAAGTGTGCTTATTTGATGTCAACTGTTCATCTGAAAGAAACTGTTAAGTATCTGTGTAACTACATGTGCGAAATCGTACAGTGCACGCGAGATGTTCGGTTTCTCTTCAGCAATAAATTATTCCGCTAGGGGGATGATATGGCAGCATGCCTGCAAATAAGTACACTGTTTGCCAATGTTTACATCAGCAATTCTGGAAATGCTATCCTGCACAAATCTGTTCAAAAGAGTTACTTCTACATAAATGCTATATCTAAGTCAAAAGCACAACGGGATTTAGGGCAGTCTCAACACTAACAGATGAGACAGATCAGTGCAGGAAATAATAAGCTGTAATTCGAAGCGGTAAGATAGCCACATAAATAGTTTTGTCTCAGTAAGCCAAAAAAGGGTTTTTTACTAGCTAGTGGGCAGAAAGAGAAATACCTGCAGTAAAGATAAGGTTCAACTGATCTGTTCGTTACGAATGGTTAGTAAACACGAGAGAAACACAAACCACTCCAGTCTTGTGCTGTAGGTTAATAAATGGTTGACTTGCGACCCATCTAAATAGGACACCAATGTAGAGGTAATTAGCTCCCGTTTGATGAAAGCTGAAACAAACATTCATAACTCAGGCCAAAATCTGCATCGGATCTGCTTTGGGGTAGCCGAACGGCTGAAGGCTAGGTTGACGACTTCCAGCATTTACTGGACCCTAGGCAACCAGGGGTCTATATTAAGGTGTTTGCGAACTCTAACCGCTGTTTTGACAGTGGTAATGTGTGACATCTGAATATCGCTGTCGTAGTTTCCACCCGAATGCCCAAAATGACATCGCGGTTTAGGTCGCTACTCTAGACTGGCCAGACCTTGGTTACCACCGTCAATCAAAGCTGGTGCTATCCGACTGTAGAACTTTGAACTCAGTGCATGCAAACTGTTAATCAAAAACCTTGATTAACCAATGTAAAATCGATCAATCAGCTCTTCAGTCCCTTTACATGCCTCCCCTATCGTCAGAAACACAACAACATAGTGTCCCTGCGATTCTGCTTCAAAAAAGCTTCAAAAGGGAACAAAACATTCTAAAACTCTAAAACTATGGCAAATTAACTGTAGAGAGTTGACTTCGTTGTTCTCGTGCTACTCAAAGATCGCAGATGGGCTGGCGAAGATGTTTTCGACAAGGTCTTTTCAAGCCATACAATTGCAAAACCCAAGAGAACATATTTGAATGAGCATGGTGCACATGAACAGGAAATCGAGTGAGAGACAACATTGGCTACCTATCAAAAAACCACTAGGTCATCAATAGGGTGACTTCTGTTTGTCAGTGTGGGTATTGCCGTGGTTGTGCAAACACACAGTGGCCGATGGTGTGTATGCCATCCTGATATCCATAGAGTTTTGTTGTCGTATCAGTGTTGGCAAAATAATCCATTCATGAATGAGGATAGGAATATATCCAAATCCACTAAGTAGCTAAAGAAAGCGAATCATATTATTAGTAAATCTTGCAAGTTTGTTACAGGGATATGTCTACTCAACAACATCGGACATTACTATCCAGATTACACCTAAACATTTACAGCCAGCGGTATAGTTAGAATATACCTCCTGAATATTTAAAATCTGGGCTGCCTAAGAATGGAAACAATTAAAACAGTTTTTGGAGTATCCTCACTTTAAGTTATATTTTTTGTAGTGTTACGTTATTCGACGATATTCTCGTCAAATACTGCGTCACTTCCGGCTAAGCTGGGGGCATAATTCGTACTGCATAGTAGATCACGTGTCTTCATCTATAAGTGTGGTTTGACATGTTCCAAAAAACCTTTTCACTGGCTGATGGATGGACAGCTAAGAATCTCTCTCTTCGTTCTTTGTATCTGGCATTTGAAAAAACACTTTACACTAACCATTACGTCCGACAGAAACACATTTTGAATTGACGGCTGTTGTGTTTTCTCGATACTAAGGGTAAAAGAATGACTAAAAGTACGCATAAAGTTGAAATTTGACAATGCTTTTGCCGAATGTGTGAAGCCCACAGTGCTTCGCCTTCAACCAGGTCATACGTTTCGTCCAAAAACGAAGGTTTCGTTTATGGTTAGTTGGAGGGGCAAACGTGTTCCGTGGAGTATCGTGAAAGAAAATCAATGATGCATGAACCCGGGAGAAACAAACGCTCCCTGCACACAAACTATTATTCCGCTTGGCGTTCTTATATGAAATATACAATAGCAAAAAAAATCCGCAAGGTTGGCACAGCGTTCGTTGACTGGATGTTTTTTTTCTTTTTAGTGTGTTACCAGCGTGTCACGAATGTGTATGCAGAAATATATTTATTCGATCAGGTGGAAACTTTCTATATTAGTTCGTTTTGGTAGCAATTCCAGTGTGATTTTCACTGGCACTTTAGCACATATTTTTTAGTAAAACGGATATATCTCATTCTAAACAGATAATGTTACTGGCAATTGAACACCAACGTGATCCTTTTGTTGGTATTTTTGTTGGTTGTTTGTTGGCTTTTTTGAGTGGAAGTCAGGCCGCAATCCAAACACTTTGTTGAGGGTTATACTCTGCTCTTATCAAGGTAGGCAGCTCAAAGTGGGACTTTCTTCATGGCGCAGAGTGGCCCATAGAGTCACGTGATACTCAGCAGGATTGACATCCCTGAATGTAAGGCTTTTCAAATGACCATAATTGCCGCTTCACCGCTCCTCGATGTCAAAGTAGGCGAATGTTAAAAGGCATAATTATTAGCCTTAAAATGTTCCATGGCATTCACACAGGGCTGATGAGGTGTTAAGAATTTTAGCTATTTCTCATCCGGCACTTTTCACAAACGTTGAGTGTTTGCAAAATAAACATTTATTTTTTCAACCCTCTAGGAACTAAAGGATCCAGAATCTTAGTGAAATCATCCATAACCACTTCAAATGCAACTGGAATTCGGCTGCATGTGGCTGCGAACAGATGTTTATCGCTCTATCCGGAATCTCATAGTTTGGTGAGTGACGTCCATAGTTGCTGATGAGGTCAACATTCAAGCAATGCCCTTTGCGATGCTTGTTTTGTGGGTAGACTAAACCAGCCACCACTACTCCTCGACTGTGACTTGAGATATCACCTCAGGAAAAATTCAGCATGAAACACTTAACGACGTGCATGTTTATATTTAGATATCAGTATCCGGCTCGGCTCTTAAAAGCGCAGCAGCTCACCAAGACTCGAGTCCTTCTATTCTTTATTCTTTGCCTGAGTGCAAATGGTAACAAGCGTGTTAGGCAAAGATCGGTTCGTATTATGCGTGTACTCCAGTTTGGTTGTTCTTCATTCCGTTGCGTCATTAAACTTCTGTTTATCAGGCAGCCGGCCCCGTTATGCCGACCTTCAGGAGAGTTTAAACTGCGGGCGAAGCAGAAACAATGAAGCTAGGATAAAAGTATGGGTTAGCTGTTATCCTCGCTTTGAAGCGATTTCAAAATATACCTTAGAGTCAGTGTATTATTCGAACAGACCACGAACAACTTTTGGATCACTAGAAGTCAGCCCTGTCCATGCTTTCAGTCACCTTCAAATCTAGGCTACTGTGATTCTTGACTACGATTTTCGCATAACATAAAAGCAGCGTCATCGTTTTACCCTGATGACATGTTTATCGGCTTGTCTCAACAAAGTATCATCATGGAATAAGAAAAAAGTAAATGCATTGTCTTCGGTTGATTGCAAAATACAGATATTTTCACCTGAACTGATGAACATCTTTCCGTCCCTTTTATTCTGCTACTGAAAGGAATACGCGTGATCCTACCACAGGGATTTCCCATATTGGATGGCCTGTGAATGTCAAAATTTGATCTTAAAAATCGTTTCTTAACAGAATTACTTCGGAGTCATACGTGCTTGTTTAATGTTGAGCGACTGTGCTCTTTCGCTACACAAACCGGTGTCAAGTCAAAAAAGTTCACATGGGACCGCCGGGAATTATCTAAATGAAATTCAGCACTCGAGGTTCTGCTCGCCGTCTCTCCACTTACGTTAGCGTTGAAGAATATGTTCGCTGCGCCTGGCGATCTGTTCTTAACAATAGCAGCTTAATTTCTTCTCCAAAGGATGAAAAGTCATTCGATCATTCTGACTCACCGTAAAGACCAATGTCACTGCTTGATAAGACAATTCAGAGGTGCTTCTCATAAAACGGGCTTCGATTGCGGAGATGATACACAGGGTAAAGAAGCATCCGGCGAAGTGTGATTACCTCCTTACGATCGTATATCATGGTAGTTGGTAACTTGGAGCACATCCAGGGTGACAAATACGTGTTGTGCACACAAAGAGATAACTTGGAATGAACATCAAGTTCTTTCACCTCTGGTGTCAGCTTTTATTCAAGAAACTTTCGAGCCGGTGGAGAGGGTCGTACGACTAGAATAATGTACAACGCATTTATTTAAATCGAAATTTCAGCAACTCATATGGAATTGTTATGTCACCTAGCAAATTGACGGTCACCTAGCAAAACAACGTCGCAAACCTGTACTGAGTGAAAAAGTCACCAGGTCAATAACTGAGACCGAAAACCTAGAACTCCACTTCCGTCAAACACCACATCACGTGAAATGCAACTCGAGGCCACATAACGAAGAACTTACTTTCAACCCTCGTTCCAAGCTCTCCAAGAGAAATCTTAAGGTGTTAAGGCGTTTGGTGCCACTGTCGTCCTTGGACTCTTACCGCCATTTGATTCATCATTGTTACTTTCTGCTATGTTTACAATCCACTTTCTTAATTGGTCCGTTTACTCTAATGACTGTTGTATTGCATCGCTGGCGTTTGTGAGAATATCAATCTCTACACCAACATCCAACAGAGCACCCGGTTCTTCTCCTGTGAAATTACTGCGCATCATTTGTGTCTGATTGGGACATTTCAAGATATACTTAGGAACCCGTTATTTTCCAAATGCCTCATCCGAGTTATATATATATATATATAACTCGGATGAGGCATTTGGAAAATAACGGGTTCCTAAGTATATCTTGAAATGTCCCAATCAGTCTACTATCCTACAGTGAGCCGGGATCCCGCTTGTTCTTTTACGAAAACCATTATCCAAAGTGGTCATCACACTGATATAGCTTCAAACTGAAAAAAAGTGTCACTTGACCAGTCCTGATGCTTTGTCGGCAAAACATTTCACACCAGGTCTTTGTTCACCAAAAGATACAAGTTGGACGTTGCGATCGTCCAGATACACATGACGAAGTTGAACGTTGTTTGACCTTCAGTTAGACATAAAACCGCAGATTTATGGTATTAGCTTGTCTTTTTCATCACTTAGATCAAGTGTGCTGCCTTTACCAAGGATCTTCAAGTTAGTAGCATTCCGAACAAACCGTCTTGTTACTGCGTACCCGACTGAATTCTCTGTAATTGAGTGAAAACTAAAAGAATTGGTATACCTACATAGCCAAGTCGTATACAGTGAATGGCTTAAGGCGGAGAGCCTTGCAGATTGGCGAACAATGTTATTACGTGTGTTTCCAGTTAATAGTCCACGCACATTTATTCAGATTTATTTCATTATGTCCTACCATGTCTCGGAATCGGGTTGGTAGATGCAATTAAATTCTGTTACATTTACCCGAACGTTACTCTGGAAACTGGCTCAATCGTGCGACTACTTTTTTATCGCACAGAATGGCAATGTGATTGTTTTAAGGTTGACTGATAAAACAAACTAGGATTCAAACCTTGACTGTCACCAATGATTGTACTATTCGTACGGTTATTCTGATTATTCGACCGGGTTTCGGCGTACATGATCATTGTCTCCGTTGTATCCAGCACGGCCACAGGCTTTCCGCCGAAATGGACGCGCAGAAGTAACATCATGCGTACATGTCAACAAAGTAGCCCATAATGGTAGTGTCAAGATTTTATCCTGAAACTTCATGTTTTCCTGTTTCGTTCAGCCCAGGATAACCCTCCGGTAAATGTTTTCTAATTCGTCACTGATACTTGAATGCCCTTAGGCCTCATTGAGTTAATACAGTTATGTTTACGAATATCTGAGTTATCCGAGAAAACCACACGACATAATATATTATGAAAGAAGAAAACGGGTTATTTACCAAAACTAACTTATAGTTCCGACCAATGAAATGGCGCCGGAAATAAATCCAGTGGAACCAACTAAGTTTGCTCTGGTTAGCATGCGCCCAGTGCTGTTAGAAAGCTAGAGGTATATCATCTCTAAACAATTACATAATACTGATTGCCCACGCAATTACTGCACGTTCTTACTGGAAGCAGTAATACAGAAGGCAGCTTTGTAGTCTTTTGCCCAATGAAGGTGCATCAAACTTGGCAATGGGTATTCTCGAGGATGTTTCCAACTGCCAGGTCATGTTTACTGCTATCAACGAATTTGGTTGTCAGACACATGGTGTTACTGTTAAATTCTGGCGTTTGTTTACTGTGTATTTGTAGTAAAACACTTTATCGTCGACTGCAGGAGTGATATATTTAGCAGACGGAAACGTATTTCTAGAGGGGAGAGAGTCCATCAAGCTGTCGTGACGTAATATAACTTACTTAGTTCTCACAGTGCAAAATAGATCAGTGTTCAGGCTCAGAAACTTCCCCTTCTTGGTTTGGAATACAAAGACCACTTGCATGAGTGCACGGGAGACATTGGGACTAATAACCACGACATAGCTGCAGTAGCATATTGGTGGATTAGTAGTGAAGCTTCGGTCATGGCTCAGGAATTCTTACTGGATATCAGGCCTAGATTTACTGGTCTATGCCTTCATCATAAGGCTAGAATACAAATCAGCTGAATGGTTGAGTAATTTTTCTGATTCATACTCACAACAGCGAATAGTGCACGTCAATATCGATGAACGTGGCTTACCCATGCTGTGCAAAGTGGAGTTACTGAGTAAACATGGTCATCTTCAGCTAGATTAAGCTAGTTTATTTTGCTCTTTACTCTACCCTATTTCAGCACTGTGCATTATTCGCACACTGGAATTCGGCAAAACGATATTACGCTTGGGCAGCATGTCATGTGATTGGCCTATCAGTCTTGTGACCTCGATTCGGACATCGAACTAGGTCAAGGTTTTAATATGTGGGGAGTGAAAAGGCCGTAGTTAAATTCTGCCCTGCAGTGATAAAAGTAACACCCATGCTGGTTGTGGAGGACGGGCTGTTGTGCCGTGAGAAATGCCATGTTAAGTGTAGAGAGCGTTAGGCCAGCATCTCTTATCTAATGACCAGGTTGGTTGACGAATAGGACATGCAAGAATGACAGCTAATTCATACACAGAAAGAAAGTATATTAAGTTGGTTCGCCCTAGAGGTAAAACGTAAGCTATGGTCACACAGGACGCAATAAGGTCGTCTGGAAATGGAATATATCACCTCGTCCAACGATTGGGTTCTTGACTATCCACGCCAATCGTGGGGGCAGCATAAACCCAGAAACCGATTGAACACGAATTTTAGATTATATGAGTAGTTTCAGGTGGTTCAGTGAATCACACGACATATGTGAAGCTATCAATATACACAAAGCTGTGAAAAATTTATTCCGACCCTCCCGCGTGCAGGACGATCCGAAAACGCGTCCCGATTGGTGTGCTGAGCAAAACCGAAACTTCTGTAACTATAAGTTTTGTCGACATTAAGCTTGAGCGTAGAAGGATATCATAATTAGGTATAGCACTCGCAGGGTACCTCGGTGATCGTTCACTCACCCATGTTCAGGGACTGAAAGTTATCTTCGGTAATTCTTTGGCCAGAAGGCGGATCCTTAGTTTTATGAATGAATAAGACCGAATTCAGCCTTTTCTGCTCCAAGACACTTATAATGAGTGTCCTGGGCAACACAGCCATTTAAAAG
Source organism: Opisthorchis viverrini (assembly GCF_000715545.1). Classification (NCBI taxonomy): domain Eukaryota; kingdom Metazoa; phylum Platyhelminthes; class Trematoda; order Opisthorchiida; family Opisthorchiidae; genus Opisthorchis; species Opisthorchis viverrini. Next base: position 2,270,467 of record NW_008751688.1, on the reverse strand, counting down.
ATGGAAGAACTTTAGTAACTTTTGTTTTATTATTGCCAGCTAGTCGAAAAGTCTTACGTACGTAAGCGCTGCGGCCAAGGGAGACTCAAACATTCCACCCACTTCCGCTTAAAGTACTGATTGGCCAGTCATTGAATGTGATAATCCTCTTAATTTTTCGCGGTGGAGTGGAATCAGCCTTATGGAATATTTCCAGTTCTATTTCGCTGGTGCCTCAATTCCTATTCACTGCCTCTAAATCCTACTAAAGCGAGTGCATGCAGGTTAAACTGTACATATCAGTGCTTCAAATAGAATTGGTACACTTAAGAAACACGTAAAATTGCATAAACAAGATGGAGCACAAACCAACCAGTGAGACTTTCAAAAACTGGCTGGTTGGATAGTCATTTGTATGGTATGTTCTCAATTTGTCAAAATATGGGTAGCTCGGGTGGGTTTGATGGTGGTTGATCCCCTATTTTTCCCTGTTCTCGGACGCCCACTTTTCGCATGTTGTCTACAGAACGCCCGAATAGAATATTTCATCAACGGTGGAATCTGCAAAGCCTTGAAAGCACAACATGAAAAGACACAATGTTGTATCATAAATGTAAAATAGAGTTACTTCTGTTTTAGAGATAGCAAAAAACGATTAAGCGATCGTCCAGAGAACAGTTGCAAAATGTTCCATCAGAAATCAATTGATTTTTAGTGCTTACAGGAATACTTTTTATACACGACAAAATTTCCTCGGAGCGCTTCATCCTGTCATTGTCTTTGCAGCAACAAATGTTGCAGTTCTTTCTTTTATTTCATTAAGCAAGCTTGAACAATCTACTTGCAAGTCTTTGTACACCTACATCTACCGAACCTCTGTTATAGTCAACTACTTATGAAGATAAGGATGTGTGACAGGGAAACAGGGCACATCACATGCACCTCGTGTGAATAGTGCATGACAGGACTTTTTCCACTGACTACGCTAACTGATTCTCTCCGCGGCTTTGTCATGGAGCCATTTGCAACCTCGAATTGAGCAAAATCCAGAATTACTACGCTATTACGGAAAGTCAGAAATATAAGGTAGGGCGCTGCATATCGTTCCTTTATGAGTCAAATTTGTGTGCGTCGGTAGTCCCGTGCTTTTTAAGCAAGATTCATTCTCGGATGATGAAGGGCCACATTCAAGCCGCTTACGTAAGCGCCCAAAGTCCCCTGCGGTGACCAGCATTTTTCCGGAAAACCTCACTTTAGATCCAGAAGAAAAAAGTTTCGTTTAAATAAATGCTTTGATATGCCTTGGGTCATGTGTTCACTTGAGTTGGAACACCGGAAAAACAAAATGAACACCATCAGCCTTTCGTTCAAAATCTGCGAAGTGCTCTATGCATGAGTTATACACAAACATTTTCAAAATTTACTCCTTGGATGAGGGATAAGTTGTTCAAAGTATAGAGAAACCGCTGTCGCAGCATGGCTTGATTGTATAGAGGGTGTGTCACAAGTATCACAAGATCTGAATTGTTCGAGGAAGTCTTGCTCTCCCTAATTACCGATTAAATCGTGAGGAATAGCTTGCAGGCTGACTTCGCTTCTGAACTTCTGGTGCTCTACCGAGCCGAACCCCAAAACAGGCCGTATTTGCGGAATTTTATCCTGCATAGCAAAAAAGAAAAGATAAACTTCCACGAGCTTGCCTATTTCATCGTGTCATAAGAATAGCAAAATAAATTCTATCTACTCCTTAATTTCACCGATTGGCACATTTTATTTGCATGTGACGCGGCAAGGTCGATTGTTCTACTCCCAAGGCGGGCAAAGTGCGCATGTAGTGATCTTTTATGCGCATGAATTTGGCCAATAGTGACTAATCATTGCAGCCTTTCTGAACGCTAGCTGCGTCTGGCCAGGCACGAGGAGTAGCATCTGACATACAACACCTAAAGGCTTGCTAGTGGTTTAAGATATATGCGTCTAAATTTCTGACCTGGTTCTGAACTCTAATGCCTTGTAAAATCACTATTCAAACAAATGAATATGTTTTTCTGAGGCGTACTTACAGTTGGCCTGGTCAGTTTTACCAATGTTGCATTTACAACGTGCTACATATAAAATAGCGGATTGAATGCTTTGTACTTCCGAAGTCTCAGTCTGACAAGGCCTAACATAGCAACCAGGATCGGTTGTGATGTTGAGTGGCTAAAACTTACTTCAGCGTAGAGCTTATGCCAAGGTACTGCGATCTATTGGTTGCCGTAAACTGAAGTATAGTGAATACGCTTTATTCTTCCCTGTAATTGTTCCACATATCTGTAAGTGTTAACTACTGTTGACGTCAACAATCTTCAGGGGGTGGACTTCGGACAAAATTTTGGCTGAAACACCTTCCCCAAAATGGATCGGACTACAGTCCACATGGTGCATTCTGTAAACAAATGGCGGTCACGCAAAAATCCCTCTCGTTTGCTTGATTCAACCTGGCAGAAAAACACAGACCAAAAACTCATGAAACCGTTGTCTGTCAGATGAATCTTCTCTACGGTATTTTCACCTGTCAAAGACAGAGAGCCCCGCTACAGTAATATTAGCTAGTTCAGGCACACCACCCTCTCTATAAAGACATGCTCCAATGAGCTATGCAAACAAAGTGAGTCAAGGTGTTCGGTGTCTATCATCCCACAGGAAAGCACCCGTCATCGACTTCAATCGACAGAGATATAATACCATGCGAACGGAATATCACTGTCGTGACTGCTGACTCAAAAATCAGAATTCATAAATTCAGGCACTCCAGAATTAGATGCGTATTGGGAACGCACTTAGGTTTAACGAATAAATTACTCCACAAATGTCCTCTACGTTTGATCTTATAAGTGCGGCAAGCAAAACGTTGCGTACTGTGGATGATTGTTATCAGTTTGGACCGCGACTTCGCGGGAATTTTTCCTCTCAAGAATGCTTCCAGGCAAAGCTAAGACCTTTGATGTTTTGCTACGATATGGTGATCAATTTTACTTATTTTTAGCGCGGAGTCTAAGTGTTGCTTAAGTTTCTGCAAGACAATCTGCAAAGACTTTTTCACACGTGCTACATAACACCTCAGCTAACAAGAAACACCAAAAAATACAAACCTAAATCCAACGTTCCCTACATTAGGGCATTTGTAGATTCTATCACATACTTCTCGAACTAAAATAAATTTCACTCCTAATCGGTCATCACTCGTAACCTTGATGCAAAATCTTCGAGGACTCCTCAGATACGAATAGTCTGGGTGAATGTATCAACGCTGATAATCATACTGTTTGTAAGCGGAGTTATATGCACATTTGCTATTATATCTGCTGATTCGCCAATCTGTGGTATCTGCTGCTGACCCGCTCCGGTGCCTAGTGTCGGAGAGGAAAGACTCACAGAAGGGAACACAACACCTGTATTCCAAACAAGCGAGTGAGTGCGTGCGAGTTCGGGAGCAAAAGTTACAACAGCCCCACGCTATTTAAAGGGGACTTTCTGACATTGATCCAGGCTGTCTGATAGGCGTTAGTGAACACCCATCAACATCGATCGTGCTTCTGTGAAAAAGCCTGAACATTCGGTCGTGCTTCTGTGGCGCGAAAGAACATTCATCAGGTTTTGCTGAATTGATTGAATGATTGACTGGCCTGGATGATTGCCGGCTTTCCTGTTGAGTTTTCGGTGAAGCAGCAGGTTCCGGGCGTTCTGAAGTTGCTTTCAGGAATCTGGCCTTCCTGATATTTGCACACAGTGTTGGTGATTCAACTGTTGCATAAAAGTCGTCTCAGTTAGGATAATATATGAGATGTCAAAGAATCTTCCTAGTGTAAGGCTACTCTTAAGGTCAACAAAAATTTTCGGTGGCCTACTATCGGGAAGTTCAGAGGATGAACCACTCTAAGCCTCAGCAGTACGCTACTTTAGAGCTGGGATTTACTTTTGGCATTTACTTGTGGCTTGTTCGTTCTGAGATTAAGATGGACAAGAAATTGAAGTGTTCTACCGATGTTCCCTTGAACCGCCTTGAACATCTTCAAGGCATAGAAAAAAAACAGTCCAGATAATCCATTCACTTAATCTCAGCAATGAAATTATTCCTGACTTTGTCCTGCACTCTAATTGATCATAGTGGATGTGCAGATTGCTTTAATCAATTAGCCCTCGAGGGTGAAAATCCAATGCTTTCCTTAGACTACACTGTTGTTAAGCGGGACTTCCAGTGATGAAAGCTAATCTTAATGAATATTACTCGTTGACAGGGAAACGTTTGGATTTCATTTCTGAACAACTCGGCCAAACTGTTGTCCTTCCATCTGCTTTAGCATTCCAGAAAAACGCTGTCATGGGTTCACCATTCCCTAAGTAACGTTATCAAAGAAAACGCCCAGGTGCAGTCATTCAATGGCGACCATTCAAGCGAAGACCATTCATCTCGTTGGTATAGACTGATGTCAACCCCATCAGGACAAGCCGCAGCGGTTCCTGGCTCAGCGAACGTGCACAACCGGAAGTGAGGGGAAAGCGATGCGGAGATCACCTTGACAACACTAACTGTGGCTTGAATTCCGGTCTCAGAGAGATAGCAGATATCGGTAGAAATCCAGTCCAGCATGCATGCAAGATCGGTTGGTTGTCTGGCTTGCTTCGGAAAGCGAATAGGGTAAAAGATTAATTGGGCGTCAGTGGTTGAAGTATAATCCCGGAATGTCTACGGCCGTGTCAGCTGAGATAAAGTGGATATCGTAGCTACAGGCAACAGACTACAAAGAAACCTATCTGGGTGTGCACGTTTCAACGTGCAACAGGATATGTAATATAATTTTTTTTAATATCGTGCACTGTTGGTGTTCACATACGTTTGGGCGCAAGCGAGTGCATGGGAGTACTTCCAAAGGTTTTGCACTAGCTGGAGTCTCCAAAACCTCAGTGTTTAGAACTCGCCGAGCGTGAACCTTGTCCTTGTGAAATATGCAGACAACATTCTCCTCACCTTTCTGAAAATGATCAGAAAATGCAATCATTACTGGAAAACTTGACGAAGACAACCCAGACCTGAGAGGTGTGCTTGATATCCAGAAAGAGCAAAGTCATGCTGCTTGACGTACAGTCGTTGAACATGCCTCTATTAAGGGTGACACCAGGTGTTGTGGAAGGCTATATGAACCTTGAAAGTCACACTAACTCTGACGGCAGTGGAGCAGATAAAGTCAACTCACGAATCTCAAGGGCCAGAATTGTGTTTGCTAAATAGCGTCACTTGCGGTATCAAAAAGGTATTTCACATGGTTTCAGAGGAAACTCATATCAGTCTACATTGCGAGATGTATTGTTGTTTCAACGTGCACAGGATATGTAATATAATTTTTTTTAATATCGTGCACTGTTGGTGTTCACATACGTTTGGGCGCAAGCGAGTGCATGGGAGTACTTCCAAAGGTTTTGCACTAGCTGGAGTCTCCAAAACCTCAGTGTTTAGAACTCGCCGAGCGTGAACCTTGTCCTTGTGAAATATGCAGACAACATTCTCCTCACCTTTCTGAAAATGATCAGAAAATGCAATCATTACTGGAAAACTTGACGAAGACAACCCAGACCTGAGAGGTGTGCTTGATATCCAGAAAGAGCAAAGTCATGCTGCTTGACGTACAGTCGTTGAGCATGCCTCTATTAAGGGTGACACCAGGTGTTGTGGAAGGCTATATGAACCTTGAAAGTCACACTAACTCTGACGGCAGTGGAGCAGATAAAGTCAACTCACGAATCTCAAGGGCCAGAATTGTGTTTGCTAAATAGCGTCACTTGCGGTATCAAAAAGGTATTTCACATGGTTTCAGAGGAAACTCATATCAGTCTACATTGCGAGATGTATTGTTGTCCGGCGAATGATCTTGAACGTCTTCAGGACTTTGCCAAACGATGTTGGCTTGAACCAGTAAATATGCAGTGAGGTGATCAGAAAACGGGATTTGGTTAAACAGATAGTTTTATCAAAGTCTGCACCAAGCACTGTAAGCTCAGGTGGTTGGACCATATGATACGCATGCCGAGTTACCATCTGCCATGATGAGCACCATTTTCTGTGCCTAATTTGGAGTAGTGAAATCTTAAAGGCGGGCAGAATTAGACATTTCTAGATGGAAATGAAAGATTTTGCAAAACGTTTGGGTGCCGTTACTGATGTCCACCTTCCAGGATGGGGTCCGCGTGGCCCTTATTGTGCTTGCCGTCAGTTTCTATCTAGATTGTCTGAATAAATCAACATCAAGTTGGCATTCATTGTAGGCCCCTCGGAATCTCTAGGTGCCTCACCCTGCCAGACCTTACTTTTTTTCCATTACAAGGCTTTACTGGAATAAATTAACAGGGTTTTACGATAGAATTGCACACGTTTTCTCATCTGGTTCCGCCGCCGATGACGATGCTGATGATTACCTTGATAAAACAGATAACTGAAACCAGCTATTTGCTCCTGCAAAAAAGAAGTCTATTCCAACATGGCTCATTTAACTGCATCACTTTGCTTATACTGATCTTAACTTTCAAAAGATTCCTCACGTTTGCTTGAAAGTACAATACTTCGGGTAAGAAGTCCACGTAGATTTTTGAAGTGTATTAGTTAATATCGCAACCGAGTGTCCCGCTTAACCAGACTATAGATATAGGTATTCATCCAACTATTCTGTATGCAAACCGTCAATCACACAAGTGGCATCGTTAAAAATTCAGCGGTCAAAATAGTTTCTTGCGCCATATTGTTCAGTTAATATAACTGGTATGCGCAAAACCTGCAGTGAAGGAGCGCTTTTGTTTTTGGAACGCAGAGTTCCGACACATAATATACAGTCCTGGAATATTTTTGTCGTTTCACTTTTATAAGCGGAATATGTATAGGGTATTCGAGGACTAGAAGTTGGACATTTATTAATTACTACCAAGTATGTGTTCCACTGAGTATGATGGCATTTCGAAATTAGGTAGATAGAAAAAATACACAATAAGAATCTTTTCGTAGTTACACTTCCAAACGCAAGGTCTATATGAACAACCAATGAGTAGCTCCATTGTGCGGACACTCTCGATTAGACGTTTACACCCCAGGGACTACCAAAGGCTGCCAAGGAAAATGTTTGTTCCAGCTTCCACTAAATTCACCACAATCCTTGTATTTGATGACCAAAATAAATAACCATACTGCATGGGTGCACAGACGCTACACGTCACCTGATGGAGACCATTTTCAACTGAGTACAGTCTCCATCACGTGACACTCAGTCAGTTGGTTAAACCAAAAAAGCTTTGTATTCGAAAGAAAATCTGAACAATTCATTCAAAATATCGGACTTAGCCATGTGCCCTGACAACAACAACAACAACATGCCCAAAAGAATGGAAAGCATATGACAGCAAAGACAGTCCCCCCTATCATTTGGTTCTGGGGAAATTTATAAACATCATGAGGACATGTTGACAATAATAATGTCTAGGTCAAGTCTTAATGAGTGATGATTAGTAGTATGTCTGATAGTGGTGAAAAAATTGTGCCAACTAATTTATACTGTCGGATTTATTATGATTCTTCAGCCTGTGACTGACTATTCAACAAAATCTTATTTCCTACTACTTGAATTTTACGGTGGCAGGTAGAGAACCTTCATTCGGCTGGAATGCCAACAGTGGCCTCATTTCAGCTGTTGTCTGGTAAATTTTGCGTCACCTTGAGCTTCGCTCCATTACACCCGTTGCCCGATTTTCCACAATCCTACGATTTAAAGGAACAGAAAACCCTCATTCGCTAACTTCTACTGTTCCATGGTATTTATAGACATATTTTGTCAGTTGTACATGCCTTACTTTCCTGGTTTTTATGTGTCACCCGGGGACGAAGAAGGGTATTCGTCAAGGATTATGTCAAGCGCGATTTCCGCAATGCAAATTGAATAGTGTGTACCAAAACTTAGTTACGAACTAGTGAACGCAGTTAGAACAATTTACCGACACTGGCACTGCTGCCAACCTAAACTGATGAAGCGTTCAAGTCTGCACCGTTTCTTGAGGAGCGGTTGTTTAGCAGAAATAGGACCACAGCTTTGTTCTAAATCATCTTATAGTCTAATCTTGGTTTATTCGCTGGTTTGCTATCATTTAATATGGATCAGAGGCAGACATCCCTGCACAGCTGGTACACTACTGTTCCTTCGTTTAGGCCCGAATCTGGGGCCAAGTGCAACATTTTGATACCGATGTAGACCGAGTACTGACAACTTCAAAATCACATGGAACGCCACGTTATTTTCACATCTGTACTGTAAAACTGTGTGCTCGAGCTGATTTCGTTCGTCGGGCCACTGTGTTCAGAACATACTAGTTCGCCACAAATTGCTTGAAACAACTACATAGTGTGGTTCTGAATGGCAGTCAGCCAAGAGCAACTCGTTGGGGGTACACTGAATCGAGAACCCATCGGAATTCTAGCGCACATTTAGTCCAAATCAGACTTTATTAGGTATAAAAACACTGCAAGGATTAGCAGGAAATGATTAGCAGGCATTGTCGTAATGAGATCACAAGGTGTGGTGGACTAATTTGATTTTCAGACCCGGACACCGACACATCGCTTTTTGCTCAATTTTCTGTTGGCTCTGTTTCCTGTAAGACAGGTTTTCAAAGTTGTGCAATGCTTTCGGTAAACCACACTGAGCTATAAACTCGGCATTTAGTCTCAGACAGTGAATACCCTGATGACCAAAAACCTTTTCTCTCCAAGTTGCTTTGACAACCAAGAACAGCGTAAAGCGTTTGCTTATGGCGTGATGCACTACACTTATGTTGGTCCCACAAACAGTTTTGTTGCTTGGTAACTCCTGTGAGTGGCATTTATTCATTTCATGATGGAACTACAGTCAGCTTACACCCGAAGGGAAAAATTACGCTAAATTAGGCGGTGTAAACCTTGTGTACTCCAACCCATTTTCCGCATCAAAGCACGCTTCAAACATATTTGTCCAACGGATCAATTTTGTTGTGTACCAAATAACGTGCCCTACATAGAATTTCTCAATGCCGAGGACGAAGAAAACTGAAAAACCAGGCAGCTAAATTGAAATTGGGTGACATAACAGAGGTTTGTAAGAAAACGTTCATTGCACTCCATTATACCATATCGCCTGAATACGAACATGTCTCTGAGCTTATTTTATGAATATAGCTGGATGGGTGACCCATCGATGGCTACCGTAACGCATAACCACTTGACCTTTCAATACAAGACACGTTTTGTCAAATAGGGCGGTTGGAAATCGCCTAGACCAAGTTACTGAAAGACCTGAATGGATGTATCTCATTCCGCAAGATTTCAATTAAGCGACAATAATACATCCTTCCAAATGAAAGGGGATTCAGCAAAAGACGGATGACTGCTGTGCAATAGGTGTCTTATACACACCGGGCGAGCCAGTTGATTCTGTCCTGCTCATTCAGAGAGTTGCTCGAATAATCGAGGAAATTTCGCGCTAAGCAGTGAGGATTTAGAAACGGTCGAAACAAATAAAGGAATCATCTTGAGATAAAAGAAAATTTATGAGCTGAACCCAATATCTCATGCGTGTGCGCGCCTCATAGAAATCTTTGACCCGATCAACAGTGAAGCACTGCGGGTCGTCACAATAAGCCTAGACCTCTCGGATAGGTATTCAGCATCGGCAAATCTGAACGTAATCCCAGGGTTACATCCTTATGGCTATTTCGGCCATGTTCAGATTCGGAAAATGGTTGAAACAAGGTTGTGCTCTCCGCTAACTCTGTTCAGGTTTTTTTCAGCAGCCACCTGCGTATGGCTATGTAGCCAAGTTGGTTATTCGGGTCAATGCACCTCACTACATGTGGCGCCCACTGTTTTTGGACGGCTTTTATATGTTAAAGTGGAATTCCTGCGACTGGCCACAGCCTTAATTTTAGTATTACGTTGGCTTAGCTTAAGAAGAACTACATTTGAAAACTCTACTCATAATCATCTTGCACCAAGGGCTCCACTTTAAACAACAAGTCTTCCGCCAACTTGTCATATGATCGCTATTTTTACGGGTTTCTGCAGTTATAGCAGGCCAACTTATATCGCACAAAATGTCAGCACGTCATATCGTCTTCTTGAGAAAGTAGTTATCATCAACTATGCATAGGAACAAAGACTGCAGTGTACTGAACTGTTGCACCCTCTTCACTAATATACGACAGATAAGCTGTTGTTACCGTGAGGCGATTTGGGATTTTTGTCGAGATTTCGTCCTGTAAGTGAAGCCAAACTATACTGAAAGGTTGAGAAGCACTGTACGGCTGTTTCATCCTTATTGGCAATCATCAGCAGTGCACATCTCACGAAGCTCCGGAGAGTCTCGAGATGCTCACTGCTGATGATTGCCAATAAGGATGAAACAACTGTACAGTGTATCTCGGCTTTTCAGCATGGATTGACTTCACTTGCAGGACAAAATTTCCAAAGTTGTACATTACGTAAGGAATGTTTCCTGTTTGACGGGTGATTTTGGTCATAAGGAATCTCGAACAGCGGAATCCTCCGAAGAACAAATGACTGGAGTAAAATGCAGTTGGACGGAAAGCCAGCTGCAGTGATTAGGCCACTCAGACTGACTTGTGGCCTCCCACAGTTCCCTGCACGTTCTGCGACTTTCGGACTTGCGTCATCGTAAAGGTTTTGCAGATTGCGCTGATGTAAACAGTCTGTGACTTTAGAAATATGAGCGGGTATCCAGAATTTTTTTGCCACGGCCGCTCAGACATTCCTACTCACACCCCTGAAATTCATCCAACAGATCAGGCTTCGAAAATAATTTCTAATATTATTCTGATGTGATTCTACACTTAAACGCAGTTTATCAAAATAAACTAACTGATCAAAAACTCGCTGTTCCTCCTGAGGAGATTGTACAACACAGCAGGCGACTATTTGAATTAAGTTAACGCATATATAATGACTGCAAAACAGATATTATAAAACGTGGTCGGTAACTTACACTTTGAGCTAGACATGTAAGAAAAAGATGACATCCTCCTACATTTATCTACCGTAGCAGAGCTTCATTAGATCAGTTATAGTTTCCTACTCTTTTGGGTTGTTTTTTGAATTTGTAGAGGGCTAGGACTTCATCAGCGTGTTCAGACAAATTAACAAACAAAGTAACCAATACAAAATCACAAAATCACAATAAGAAAAGGTTGAGTAGTCAAATGAGGACTCACTAGTGCGTAGATCCAATAGTTCACTACACCAATCCAAATGCAGTAACCGGCTGTGAAAGAAATATTCACTCGTAGAAATTTCCCAAGGATGATTCACGTGCGAGTGATATATTCCACGACAGAAAAATGTCACGGGGATTTATTGTGACGTTCAACAGTTGACGCAAAAACACAGAGATCCAGTCCCATTGCTAATTTTTCTCATTGGTTTTTCAACCCCATTCCTTTGCAAACCTTGTGGAATTTCAGTGACCAATCCATGTACGATTCCAAATCTCTCCATACGTAATCGAATTGCCGAGAACATTTAGTTTTTGCTAAGCATTAAGTAGCCATGACAGGTTCTCTGGAATTACAAAACAACTAGGGTAATATCCTCTGTTTTTTGCCAGGTTTGTCCACTCATCCAGCAAAGAAATTAGCAAATTCTTTAAGGTCTGTTGTGCGACCACAAATGATCAGTTATCTTAAAGTTTATGCGAATGCGCGTACTGCTCATCACCTACTCAACTGTTCTCTATTTTTCGTTTTCTTCCACTTTACCAATTAGAACGAACTCAGGATGCCTTAAACCGCGGCCTCTCTGGCCTACTTTGTTGCATTGTCCCTGGGAAATGTGATCCCAGTGTTTGATATATATTTTTCTTACTTTCACTCTCTCAATAAACAAGAGAGAAGAAACCTACCCAGAAATTCAACTGTTGAATGTCATAATTCGTTTTACCGCTACTCCTGTGATAACTGATTATTGCACTTGCAGACACAAATTTTAGAAAACAGTCATCTCTTCTTATCCCTTATACTGGTAACCTTCAATCGTCACCCTGAGAGTGTTCCTCTTTACCCAATTTACCACTGAATTCCGAAGTACCTATGTTAGCACTATTAAATTTATCTTTGCTCACTTGTCTTGGCAAAATCAGATCAAAAGTTCAGTCTAGCAGACGTAGTAAACGCAAGTGCAAGAAACCAGCTCAAAGTGCTTTCAGAGGACACAGCCCTTGTGTTTCCACATTTCTCAAAATTCATTGGAGCCCAACATAAGCTACGATTCTTAATTTTCGATAGTTGGAACCTACGAGTAGCACGCTGTACTCATTCATCCAATACCGTTCTAGACTGCGATTGAGAAGTAAATTTTATCGAGAATTGAAAAATATTTATTCTCCATAACAGTGCGTCTATCGACAAGTCTGTACGGTTTTTCACAAATTTTTCCGTTCTTAGTATTCACCATAGTTTCACTCTGTTCACCGTCTGCTCACAAACAATTTCCACTCCTTAGTCTCATATTATTCCCACATTTCCAGTTGCGCTCTTACTAGTAAATTTTTACTTTTTACATATTTTGCCGTCATTCAGAGGAACCTGACAGTTAAACTAAAAACTACGTTAAACCTGAACATGTGTGTATCTGCTTACATAAGTTTATCATTACACATTCTACTAACCAACTCATAACTGAAGATCATTCAAATTAAATTGAAAAACATTCTCTCGCAAAAAATTGGTTGTGCATATATTTTGCAATCTAGTTGTTGATTTTTGTGCAATTTCGTCGATTTTGTGAGCGGGACCTGCATACATGCATTCATAGCGACGGGAGCTGGCAGGAATGTATCTTGCCACATCTATCAGTGCACGGTTACGGTCTGCAACAAACAGGTTGCTTTGGTCATTCATTACTGGCTAATCATTCATTAGTTCGGACAGACAGACAGACTGAGAAATACACCCGAACAGCTTAGCATCGTCTCCGTGCCTCCAAGTAGCCCTAAACCAACGTGCAGAAACGCCCACATTTTCGCTTTGATACAGAACTTTACCCCTCACACATGCGCGTGTGTATATGTACTGTGTTCCATTTGCCCATTTGCCTCCCTATTTATCTACCTACCCATGTGTTCTGTTGCAACAGAAGCAATTTCTCCTACAACTCTATACACAGGCAGACCGGAGGCACGTGACTAATCATCTGTGGATCAAAGGGTGCCTGAGTTTACTGGATTTCCTTCCGACTGTGTTCACAGGATATGTGAATATTCTCAATGAGCTGTTCATAACATTTCACTGTATGCTAGTGGGTTATTAAAGTAATGAGCTCGTTACTCATTCAGCAAATTAAGTCATTTGAGATGCCAACGGGAGACTCAATTGAATTCTTTGCTTATGAAATTGTGGTAGAAATAGTGCGTCATCTGAAGAAAATACTATCCTATATCCGAGTGAATTATACCATAAATGCGAGGTTGAGCGGAGTCTCTCGTCAAAATCGATGCAATCCACAAATGAGTGATTTTCATCACTCACCATCATTTTTGTTAGGGCAGGATTGTGTCCCATCGTAGGCCTATTGAAGTGTAAAAACCGCCTGAAGAGTGTTCAGCAACCGTATGTAGTATGTTATGTCAACAAGACGTTTTAGGTAGTTGAAAGAAAATATTTTCTGCATAGATGCGTTAAAGTTTACAATGTGTTCTATACTGAAGCGTGATCGCTTAGGTCTCACTCTCAACTGAAAAGGTTTGTGACAGTCACTGAACACTGAATTGAACAGAAACTGTCACAGAGACGTTGGATGTCAGCTGTTTGGAGCGATGACATCCTCTGAGGAATTTTTCACGCACACGGAACAGCTTTCTAATAGGCGGTACTGGTGCTTGGCCAAATGTGTTGACTTTGCTTTCCACACGTTTCGTCACAAATATTACTGGTACAACCTATAAACAGTCTGTGCACTTTATTTCAGGCACGATAGGTTCCGGAATTTTGGACAACAAACTCATGCATGTAAAATGCATGCACAGAAAGACTCAGACGTTGAGAGGGAACAGAAAAGAATACTTCAGTTACGGGCCAGTCACACCTGAAAAGATAGCAAAACAATACCCTTTATATCACACTGATGATACAAAATGCGTGCAAAAACTCGTGATTGAGACTAGCAACCAATTTTTAGGCTCTTGCGCCAGAATTCAAACGCTGCTCGTTGAAACAGAATTCCGTCGTTGACGGTGTTGGATACAGAAACATAATTTAGTGCGCGGTCATTTTGATAGTGAACCAATCATGAGGGAAGTGCTTTAGTGCTCTCAGTTGAAGGCTACATCGGTGTTAGCCGGAGATTCAGCTGAGTCTATTGGCTTTCCTACACGACTCCAAATGACCTGATCCCAAATATATGACGGCAATCTTTTACTGGACTCAGGAATGCGCGTCATAATTATCAAGCTGAGTCCACAGGTCACTCACGCAGCCTATACCCAAAATTTATTTCCCAGAAGCCATTTAACTTTCTTTTTATCTTTTTTATGTTACTTGTATATAATCGAGGTTCATGTCTTTCCCATGTGTCCTTACATATTTAACAGTTTCACACGTGGTTTTTTTCCAATCACTGGATAGCGTGTACATGGTACTTCAATGTAACGAAAAAAAAGGTTGTCAGCAGCATAAACGAAATCCCACTGTGACCTTAGATTTCTGTGTGAGAATGCGTTTGACGAAGCCGTGCAAAATGTAAGTGATGGTATAGCTGCACTAAATGTCACTTGGTTAGGATGATCAACACTCGACGGTTAAGAGTACCCTGAAATAATCATATTACACATGTTCAGCTAGCCAACTCTCACTATATGCCAAATAAGACGTTCATCTCTTGACTGTATAGCGAACTACAGACCATTGTTCTACGACTCACCACGTTCGCAGCCGTCGGACTGACTGCCATATTCCAATATTTGCCCATGATCATTGGTCAGTCTTAAGATTATGCATGCTCGTGCTGAAAACAACGTTGAGAGGACCACTAGTTCTACAGGTACCACAACAAGATTTTTATCGTGCCAAGTAGAAACTGCTGCAGCGAATTGGGTCGCAGTCCTAGGGTGATGAGACCCATGGATGCTTGCTGTGACGTAATCAATCAAATCAGAAAAGCAACAGATCTTGTGCTCCATGCATTTCAGTTGAATTGAATCAAACATAATCAGAAAAATTGGGTGCTCACGTACACACACAACATGTAGAAAAACTACAGTTTTCTCTTTGAGCATCAGCTGCTGGCGCTGATGCGCAAGCTGTGGTTAAGCCCGATGGGTAAACCCGCAGAAACTTATTGAGAGGCTTTATCTGTCTTGATCATGAGCGCTTGATAATAAATATCAATAAAAATTGTTTTGCAACAAAATTTTGGCACAAGATTTTCCATCACTCCCCACTACCTCCAGAAAATTTTTCAAAACCATGCTCTGTGGAAGATGTCAGTGGCGTTCACTTGAGGAGCAATGAACGGACAGACGATTGATACTGCTGTTTCCTAGTAAGACAGCTGAGTGGAGCAATTGTTGTTTGGAAATCGGGACAGAGGCACTTTCGGAAGAGATCTCTAGCTAGAGTGCTAAAACGCCCTGGTCACAAAATTTTCCAGGCTTGTGCCGACCACAGTTCCCCCAGACCAGTTTTGGGAATAAGCCTAGACCACAAGATTTTACCTGCACAACACCGTGATCTCTGCTGTCGTGTGAAATATGGTACACTCTACATTTGTCCGTAATTGATTTGGCCTGATAACTGGTCATTTATCCTACGTGGTCTGTCCAGCCAATGAAAAAAACTACTCAGTTGATCCCTGATTGTCCGAAAAATTCAATAGTAGTATCCCTTCCGACCAAGCCCTTAGTTTTATGTATCCTGAATGGAATCTAGCAAGCCTTCCCACTTGTTATCAGTGTTGCTTTGATGTTTCCCCGCCAAACAGTGGCGAAGACAGCGTGACGGTCCAGTATATTGCGTCCGTGATTCTATTTTTTTTGGGTGGCCTGATCTGTTCAATGAATAAAGTGCTAGTCCTGGTAATCCAGTCGATTAAATCAGTATGGATAGGCCCAAAACATGATAGTATCAAGGTCTTAACCTCAGGTTATTTTTTAATCGTTAATTAGAATGCCATATGCGTGCCGTTGTTAGTGTTAGGTTGACTAAAGACGTGTTTTACATATATTTTTAATTGGCCGAAGTGAAATGCTTCTAGATCAAGTGTTATATTCATACACTGAATCCACTGACAAATTCGCAGATAAAGCACGGTGGTCCACAAAGAGCAGCCAACGATTTTGTCTTGTGCAGGCTGATTTTGTTCAGCGAACTTTCTGGATGGCACCAGACCAATAATTCACCTGTGGAGTCACGAAATGCCCCTGTGCGATTCGGATTCATACAGAGGTTGAAAAAACCTGAGGCACAAATCAACAATTCTCCATTTCCGTGCTCATGTCAAACTTCGCTGAGTTGTCCTGAGAGTAGTTCGCTGAGATATTTACACAGGAATAAGGGATTGTGACACTTACTGTTCAAGTCAGTCTGTCTCCGGACATGCCTCCTCCAGACCCATACTAAGACTTTGTGGGTGGATTTGTAGGTTCCCATTCTAAAGGGACTTTAGTTAACCCTGCACAATTGTCTAGATTGTGTTGGCTTGATCGTCGGTCAGGGCTAACATACGTTCAGACACTTCGTCGGACGAACCTAATGTTCGGCCGGTCCCCATATGCTAGATGATGCGCTTCCAAGGTTAATGCACCTCCTGTCAGGAGGATTTTTTTAGTAAACCGAAGAGTTATGCGTCATATTGCTGTTCGGATTAAGGTTACACAACATGATTCCTACTGACACACACTTCACTTTTTACCCTGAATAGCTGGTTCAAATCTTCGGTCCCGTAATAGGAACCTCCCCTCTAACAATAAATCTGGGGCTCGCTGGAGCACCTTAATAAGAGCCACATTCATCTCATCCAGCACGATTGATATAAAAATAAATCCCCTAAATTGTATTGCTTCTAATCTAAAGCTTGTTTAGCCTGGTCCGTTGCTGTTCGACCGATTACTATGCCGTTCAACAGGACAGTAACCAACTCTCCAATACCTGTATTATCTGGAGCTTGTCTGACCTTAACTCTGTCCTACATGATCCTCACCATATTAGGTACAGCGCATCAACATTTTTACGAGAACTTGCATGGGATCCACTTATTGGACAGACGTATGTGGGATAGAATGCTCGCTTACCTCTAAGCATTTGCCTGGCTACTTTCATTAGTTCCCACTCACATTAACTTCAACTCTCACCCAATAATATGCGTTGTATAGTCTATGCTATTCAACCCTAGTCACTTAATCACAAAGACGGGCCAATAAGCGTCAGAATTGCGTTATCCCTGGTACCAATATATAATGGTGCCGCTTTACTGCAATGTTTGATCATTTCAAACGCGAGCGGAATTCGCTGAGTTAGGCATATCACTTGTAGTTGAACCCCCGTGGATGTATCCATCACGAAGTTTAAATTTGGACATTTAGGCCAAACGAAAACGTTTTTTATTAGCTTGACTCCCTATGCACGGAGTAAGCTGTTCTGTTGCTGTTCTAATAATTGGTTTTTCGAAAGTTCCATCATCACTATTCTAGTCCAATTAGTTGTCGTATGTACACAAACGCCTAATGGGCTTTTGCTTAGTTTCACGTAAATCTCCCCACGTTTAGCTTTAACGATAAACACGTCTGTGACATGGATGCTGATCTATATTTAATACACAATCAACGAGTTTCTGGAAAACCAAACGGAACAAACCTCAGGCAAGGAAGGGAACGTAACACTAGAATGCGATTTACTGTTACAAACTAAACAGAACTACTACAGTGCTTAGCATCGTTTGGGGCCACTCAAAATGCAAATTGGCCTCACTGCCGGCGGCAAAGAAACTGGGGTATCAAAATTTAGTTGTTGTGAAACCCTGGGTTTTCTTAATCAGCTTGAGGCACACAAAGATTATAAAGCACATAGACTTTTGCAAATTCTCTTTCTTCACAAAATGGTAAAGCATATTGAGCTATCAGAACTGGCGAATATGACGTTAAATCTATCAAATATATCTTTCCGGAAAGCACATGAATCCATAAGCCGATTAAAAATACTGAACAGCCCCCAGGCAGTTATCTCCTTCTTGAGGTCATCAAATAGGGGCGCCTTCCCCAATTTTTCGTCAACCTCATGTTCTTCGCAAACTGGAATCTGACGCAGTTAACAAAACACGCTTAGTTATACATTAGTTTGGCTTTAACAAGGGACTCAGCGGTTGGATTGAGATACAAGATGTCACCATTCTATCAAGATTGCCATATATTGTCCACACGGAACGTATTACTCCGTGACGCAGCTAACCCGATGAGCCTTAAGAAGTCAGACACCGCAGAAGGCAAACTTTAGTTTGCTCCGTGTAGATAAGATACTGTGATTCTTGAATATCGTGCTAACTAAAACATCAGGCTATTTTTCTACGGCACACTCATTTAAAAAATACTTTGAAATATAAATTCTAATTGGATTTATCTGTGTTTCCCAATACATCCAATTTAGTTTGCAAGCTGTTTTTCGCGGACTAAACTTTGTTTAAGAATTTGCTGTCTCTTTCGGACGGTGTAATCAGCCTTCGTTTTAAAGCCACATCAAATAAGTGAGTTTCAAAGACAAACCATTGAGATTTTCGCAGGTCGAAACGCAGTAGCACGCCAAAAGTGAAGACGAAGCGGTCGAATTTTCAGCTGCATAACACCGACAGCAAAGGAGTTAGTCTGTCAGTGTTTGAATGAATTATTGAGAGAGAGATACCGGTCGATAAGTGTTCAACTGGACCGCAAGATGCTTCCTTGTTTTTTTTCGTAAATCATATCACTTGTCACATATGGATTATCTTTTAGTGTAGCTATACAAGCATCAATTTTTCCTGGATTCGGTCAAATGCATTGTCACGGAACTAGAACTCTATCTTCAAGTTTGCATATCCGAAATTTCAACAAACATTTACCTAATGCCTTTCGGACAACGGACTCTTACCGCCCCAGTTACTTTTTCTATATGTTTTTTGCAAACAGTTTACTTTATTTATTTTTCGACATCCCCTCTCTAAGTGCATGAAGCGAGCTGTAAACCAGTCACTTAGAACAGCGTGAAATGGAGCAGTAAAGTATTTTTACAGTCGAAGTGCTTTTTGAATGGAAACGAAGCGGGGGCCGAACAAACTGACGTACTAATATAAGAACAGATGACTTATTCAATTGAGAAGTCTGTAGTTGGCCACTTATGCTCACTCTGTGAAGTAAAGTAAGACCACGCCAGTTGCTAATCTTGCACACTTGTATTCTGGATGCGCAGCACTAATAATCGAACGTGGAGTAAAAGAGCCTCGGCTGTGCACAGCGTTTTGATGGTTGGCACCGCACCAGGATTTGCATCGGATCTTTTTTAATAGCAGACGCGCCGAAAATAAAATCCCACTTATCGCCTCAAACCTTCAATCCGCCAAAAAGTAGCCTTTTCTACGGCAATTTCCAAACCGTTCCGTGTACGTAATCTGCCGCGCACTTGCAGATAGAATGGAGATCACACTGAGAGTAGCTGGGCGGAATCAGTCGATGTACAGTGTTCAGTGTAAGCCTTCGACGATTAATAAACCTAATGGACAGCTTTTTTGCAAACACTTCCATACCTTGTTGTTGTCATGCGCGTCTATCTACTCAATAGTTCTATGTGTTCCACTGCCCAGTTTGATGGGGGACCGCCCTTCCGACACTAATAACTTAATGACAAGTAGATTGTAAAACACTCAGTGGGGCTAGAGAATCGTTCAGAATCATCTATAGTTTAAGCTGCGGATTTGTGATGAAACGAGATTCAGTGGATTAACGGTCTGTTTCGGGTGCGCCAGATACGTGCATACTTTTGTTTCATGCACCTGAATGTTACACTGCATTTTTTTATCATAACCTTTCAACAGTTTACCTGTTCTGAATCCACTGTATATGAGAGGTAATAAGTTTCACGTGATAACATAATTCTAATAAGGATCAACAGAGGCTCTGGAGTGATTTCTGTTGACTGGAAATAAGAACTATTTTGTAGCACTTCTGGAGGCTCAACGAAAACATTCCTATCTCTCGTCTTTGTCTTTTTGTTCTACTATAACTTGTACAGGATGGCAACTGGATGTTGAGGACCGCAGTAAACCATACCTACATACAGTTTTCAACTAACCTCAGAGGAAACCGACGCCTAACATGTTTTCCTAATTTGCAGTAAACGTCACCTGTACAGTTTCATGCCAATGAACTCACATAGTTTGAGCGAGTCATCTGTGTAGAATGCAGTTCATGTGATGTCGACAATGGATAACCTCGCAAACTGACCTTCCATCTTTCCATGAGCCACAAACATCATTGCTGCACGTTTTATCGAGGCTGCTCTTTCATTAGATTCGTTCGTTGTAAGTTTTGTCAACCAGAAGCAGTGATAAATATGCTGATCGTCAATGTTCAATTTTTTCATCTGTGAACAATTAACTGAAAGAAAATCGAGTTTTGCAGATCCGTGTGGTACCATTTAGGTATTTGGAACGAGCAGTTATAAACAATCCACCAGCTTGGGTAATCTAGAAGATAATGATATATCACGGTAAACACTTTCATTATTGCGTTTCTTTCTTTTCTGAGGCATTTTTATCAGTTTGTGCCGTAAGATATCACATTGCGGAAGTCAATACGATAATTGGTCAAACACCCGGACCAAAAAAACATTGTTTGTTTACTGATAATGCTGAACAACATCATACTTTTATTAGGCACTGTGATAGAATTTTATTGTCAAATACAGCTGCAGTTGGCTTCACATGATGTAACTGAACAGTGAGGCTGGGAACCGCCTTTTCCGCATGAAACCTGACTATACTTGTAAATTGTCAGACAGACTCTCCTGAGCTTTCATATACCTCATAAAAATCCTAATTAAGATTCATCACAATCAACGGTTACGAATTAGATATCGTCGACCCTAGTAATGCAAGGTCACGTTTCTAACTGTTCGGAAATTACCAGGCGAATGTGACTGGATTTGGTTGCCTAAGTCAAACATATCCAGTTCATCAAGATAAAAAGCAATTATCGACGCCATTTTTGGGCTGGTCTGTGGGTAATTATCCGACTAGTCGCCAGTAGTCAAATAATTAAAAGTTTTCAACACACGGTGAAACAAATAACCACCTTTAGAATTAACGCATGTCGTGCTCATTGGTAAATTCAATAGCCGTTGACTGCTGTGATGCTGATTAGGATTAGAACAAAATGCTCCGCATATTTTTCTTTTCAGAAGTCAGGACGATGACCACATAGGTGTCTTTTTTCACAACTGATCATAACACAAAAGTCCAACGAAGTGCATTTGGAGCTATTCATGAAAACACAAGATTTTTGTACAATTTCCTTAAGAGACCTTCCTCTACGCGAACATTCTTACTGAGTATGCCAAGACTTCTAGCTTAAAAACAGCGTGCGATACGACATACCGGTCACTCCTATGTTTTCATTGAAATGGAGATCAGTGTCGCATTTCTAGATTGACCATAAAATCAAAAAAGTCGTTCAACTTCCATCCCTGTAGGTTTGTTCCACTTTGCGCATCTGTTAACGCAGCAGTTAAAAGTCGCTCATCTCAACCACACACAAAAAATTGGAAAAGCAACAAGTCGTTCATCGAAAGTCTTATTGAGGGCAATTTAAAAACATTTGATTTGTCAGCTTCGTGCGGAATGAGGCAGAGATAGAAACGAAAAGAATATTTTCTCCTAAACTCATTACTTGTGGATCGATATTTTTCTCCAAAATACTGTAGAACCTGTATTTCAGAATGTATGTCGTACTCCTGAGGGATGTAAACCACTACGTTTTACGTTCAAAAAGCGCATGCATAAGATACTCCTAACTACCTCTCCGTCACTCAACCGAATAAACAATGCACGTCATTAAGTTTGGCATGTTCCCATTCCCCTATGTCATCCAACCTTTGAACAGGTAGAGGAATCGTATCAGGTTGCTGACGCGCTGGTACAGTATTACACTCTTAGAATATGCTTCCATGTCTAATTACCCAGAAGTTTCTGCTGTTCTAGTGAACCGTCTCCCATATTTTTGACCAACTATTTCAAGTGCGGCTGACAAATCGAATACCATACATCCTTAGTCTCAATTCGCATATCCCGAGGGCATGTGAAGTCATTTGTACGTGCAATCACCTTTATACAATTTACAACCACTGAATTTAACTTCAGATTTCATCCAGAGATTTAATTGGATAGATTTCAAACATGATTCAGAATAAAACGTTCGAGAAGACTGAAATGAGCTTTGCTCAAGTACATGCGTACTTTCTATGTTCACATCGGAAATGAACTGTGCACTGATCAATAGGACCCAGACGGCAAAAGATTTCAGGGCACTCTTATTGATTCACGAAATCAATTTCACATTTTGATCTATTTAGATTCTCGGTTTCACCAAACATAATCGTGTTTTTGAGGAGCTTTATTTCAAGGACACGGAATAAGAACTTATTTCGCCTTGGTATCCGGCAGTTTGACATCCTGTTTATCCGAAAAATACGATATCAGTAAAATCCTGTGTTTTTTGTACGGCCTACGGCAGCGGTGACAGCATTCAAATATCGGAACAAATTTATCACCAGTAAAAACACGCAACTTTCATTTCTTCAAAGAACTCACACGAACGGCTGGTCAAACATTCGTAACTATGGATAAACCCGCAAAATAAGCAAATTTTTATTAGGTTTCATAACTTGTAGCATATGCAGGAATAACAACATGTGGTTTAATAGTATTTCTGATGAGACGTTTTAGGAATAAATATAACACTACATGAAAGCCAAATAAAACAGTGCTTGATAGGGTGTTCAACAAAAGTCCGACAATTTTGACCTTTAGTTCACCCAATTTCTCTGACAACCTGCACTAATATGCACATGAAACTGAATTTCTCCCGAAACATCCAAGACCTCCCCCGAATGGTGAATGCGCCAAAATCTTCATAGCTGGTGAGCGATGTTCCCCTGCCAACCAAAGACACCATTAAACCCGATATCCGGATTTGTCGTTACTTCAAACGGCTGATAATTACGTCAGCCGTTCAGCACATATTCGAGTTCTGCAAAGGACAGCAACTTCAAAACCAGTAGGCTATTCTTTCAAAGTCATTTGCCCATGTTCATTATCACCACACAGACGCAAGAATAAAACTTCCTTGTTCAGGTTTCTGCCCAATGAATAGGGAAACATCTTGTTGAACAAATCTCTGTCCGTTGTACGACATTTAAATCACATCAAGTCGAGCGAAGTGATGAAAGGCTCGCAGAGGTGTATTTCCAAAGCAAAATGGATACAGACATCAGGAACAAAGCACAGATTAACCACCAAAAACCCAAGCTTTTAACAAAGTCAGCAGACTGTCATGCAATTAAGCATCTGCCGAGCCCTTACAAGCGGATTAAAATTGCGCGTCAAAACCCGTTTTGACAGCTTTCATGGAGGTGAATTATCCAAATTGGTACTGTGATGTCATATGTAGAAACATATAAAAATGTTTGATCAAAACTCTCTTGACCAGCCTACCAAAACCGTAGTGCGTTTTAAATGAAGAGAAAAGAGTGAAAACGTTTCAAAACCAGTTAAATCCAACCAAAAACTAACAAGAGCTATTTATCTACGAGTACCTTAAGGGAAAAAATGGATCCTTTCGAAATATTTGTGGAAGCTGTTTTCACACGGTTGTTGCCTTAATGGTCCTCCCTCTTCCTTTAGACAACTATTCTGTCTTTTAGGCGCAGAAGTTATCAATATACTTGTTTTATTTTCTGTCATTAAAGCCCATGCTCCTTGGTCACCTCGGAATTCAAACCCTGTGTGTATGACTTGCGTTAAATGTAGGGTGGTGGAGTAACCATGAAATGCTCGGCTTGGATATTGGGCACTGAGGTTCCGGATAACCAAGAATTTGTCCTACTTAAACGAGCGATAGTCAAATCCACTGGTTCCTCACATTCCAGAGCTAACCATCATAACGGCTCTACTAAACAAACACGACGTATTAAAAAAGTAAATTCTGTTTTTCCTGGCACGGTCTGAAAATTCATTATATTTTTTCTCAGTAGCCATCAGGAGTTAAACATTATAACTCAAAATGAGTTCGACCCTCCATAAGATGAAATGAAAGAAATCTGAATATGTGACACATTAAACCATCGTTTCGGAAAAAGAAGAACTACTTGTTGATGAAGAATACTTCGTAATTCAATACATTTATAGTCTTATAAAAAAGGTTCATTCGTGGCCAAACACGCAATGACTTTAACGCCCCACGGGTGAGGCATTTACCAGATCAGACTGCTCGCATACCGCGCAAGCGCATCACTAACTGTCATCACCAGATCCCTGAAAACCAAAAAAAGATTCAGTCTGGAATTGGAATAACCCGATTGTATCTTGACCCTTTCTTAACCAGTGGAGGATCACAGTGTGTTAATCATGTGAAACCTTTTGCAAACAGTGAAGTGACAACATCTTGGCCGCATAGCTCTACGACTATTTCCTCGCAACTGGAGGGAAAACGGCACCTTTCATCCTCCGATTAGGCAAGTCACGCTGCATGCTACAATGCTGTCATACTCATTAGGTAACGGCCTATTCTTGAACTGCGGAATTGTTTCTCATTTAAGGTTTACCTACAGTCAATGGAAAATGAGCCTGGTTTAAAAAATTGCAGTTAAGCAAGGATTTTCGACTGTTCAAAATGGATCAGTAATCATCACTATTTCGTAGAAATTTGTAAATCTGTTGACTCTACCACTCCGTTTATCAGCATTTTGCAGCGATCGTGGGACTACCCATTCATACTTGATGAAAACAGGAAACATAGGAATGGCATGGTTATTCCTGCCGGTTGCTTTAACAAGACATTTTACATTTCCAATGTTAGGTTAAACTCTCTTCACAGTGAAACCCAGAAGTACACATACACCGCATTGTGTTCTAAACAAATACCCGTTTTAGGTACTGCCTCCATTTGAAATTAGAATTCGTTGAGTAGCTGATCTTTAATGAATGTGAAGTTTAGTTTTCTGTTATCTCAGCCGGTTTCGTTAGAAGATGTGATGACATTCCTTTGGTGAGGCGTTCAGGATGCCACCTCTGATACTCGTTATCGCTGGAAAGTGAAATAATGCAGCTACTTAGAGTCTGCTAGGGTGTTTCGTTTAAATCATCATGGCCTTCATTGCTTGTACAGTAATTGGAAGCAAGTTTCAACAACATTTAAGCTGCCTATCCAATTAGTGACCTATTACGAAGACACCAACTGCGCTTGCTCAGTCATGTGATCCAACGCTCCAAGTATTCTACATGCAAATTCTTGCATTTTGTTGAAAACTTTAGGTTTCTAACAGCGGGTGTTCTTTTTCAAGAATGGGCGACATCGACCTAAACCACCAGGTGTCCAAACACACACCGAAAAATTGAATGCTCTGCAGGCAGCAGTGGTTATCTCATATTTATCCACCCTAGATTAGGTGTGGCTTGGTGTCACGCAGTCGGATTTCATTAGTTCCTATAATCGATAATGGTTTAGTTCCCGTTTGTGTTGATTGATTTACAGGTTGACCGTAGATGATTTCAAAGGCGCCGTCTTTGATCATGCCAGGACTAGTTTTGGCCGGATAAGGCGCAGTTGCACACGAGCTCGGTTTCTGTCAACCAGCACTCGGGACTCAGGACTGTATACCATTACTCCGTACGGCAAATGACTTCCAGTGCGACCAAAGAATGATACCAAGCAGCAGCAAACAAACAAGTAAACACAGATACTGGCGCCAGGACTTTGCAAGTCCTTCTCCAAATGGAACCTGATAGTAGGCTAGAACTGAAACTCGAACACCGATTAGCATCAATGACTATCATAGCAAGAGTATGTCTGAGCATTCTCGTTATTTTTTTTGGGGAACTGGCTCCCCTTTAAATCGAAAATTATTTATGTGCATTCTTTCTCACTTAAACCTTCTTTCGTTCTGTGCTTAATAGACTGCATTGTTTTGAGTCAAAACTGTACACTACGTCCGTTCTCCGGGACCGGTCATCATAAAAACTTTAGTTATTGTTGTAAACTGTTTTCAGCGCTCTCCAATTTGTGGGAGCACGTTTGTGAACAAACTACCGGGAACTAAAGACAAACCAACAACTGATGAAGCTTTAGGTGAGCAGGCAAACTATTGTAAAAAGTGAATGCATCTGAATCAAATGCCAATAAGCCTCAACAGACGTATTGACAAGCAAACTGTCAACAAATCGATTAATGGCTGTTTTCAGGAACAAACGTTATGGTATGCTGAGTCACGCAAACATTGGAGCGACTGAAATCGCCGGTTCACTCACTCACAGCTAAACATGTAATCTCTTTGTCGCATAATGTATGCTATTGTTTTTACTCACCAATTGGCGTGCAACAATGATATATGTGATGAATAAAACCGGCCTAAAAGGGCAACTGATACTAATAGGCAGTGCGTAAGCATGGATCAGACCTACGAATCAATGGCTTTTATTTAACTCAGGGTAAAACTACACACAAACGCAGACGAATAGCATTAGAATAAGCAGTGTCTCTCCATATAAACATTTATGCTATCAATTTTTTTAACTTTATGCTTAGCCTGAAGAATAAAGTCCTACCTCTCTGTCGACGTTCCTTTTCGCGCTCCCCTTGTTTAGCTTGGAAGATGTGGGTTAAGTGAGTAATGAGTTTGAAATGACTGCCTAGTATCCGATCATCTAGTAAAACCCTTAAAAACAGGCTACTGACTTCGTGAAGTTGGGCGAAGTTTGGGCACTCCAGTTTCATTAGGGATTTGACATACTGTTCAAAAGATCACTTGCACGTTTTAAACCAGCGCACTTACAAGCGCTGGAAAGCCAACCCCGTCGAGATTATTCAGGACAGACTTTTGATGCTAGTGTAGGACTGAAAGCCCAAAATCGGTCAGTTGAAATTTGTAGCCTTGTTGGAGGAAATAAAAGTATACGCTTACAGAGTTTCGTCCTGAACAGTGGATAAAAAGTTCTCACCCGGTCAACCAGTAGGATAATTATTGAATGGAATTTTTATGATCAAACTTCATGCTATGCTGAACGCCCGTAAGGGAACTAGACGGCTCACTTTACGGTTTGCAACAAACCATAAAGTAATGATATCAGTGGTGCTATCTAATTTAGCCAATCAACTTAGAAAGGAACACTATCCTGGTGTGTTATTACCATTGTCCTTCCTCTGCAACGAAATAAAATATTTCATTTTAAGTGGTTTCAGCGCAACTTGATTAATGCTCCATGACAAAATGAAGTGCTTTTTGAATAGGTGCAAAAATTTGCTGTTCACATTCGACAAATTTGTTTCTCAAAAACAGCCGTCTCCTTATTGCAGAACGCGACTGATGCAGATGCCTTACTCATTACCAGAATTCAATACTGGCTTGACTAAATATGCGGTTTCTAATAATCAAAGGCGTTCGCGAAGACACTGAACTTTACACTGGTGCGATGGTTTGTGTGTCTACAACGGGAAGTCCCTGCTACCAACCGAGCCTCCCTTACCGGATTGGTGAAAGGTTAGAGCCCTGACAAACGGCCTCCTGTTACTCCAAGTCAGACATCAGAACGTGCTCGATCCGTGAGAAAAACTGGCGTTTTACGGCAAATACTGCTGTCCGTTGGATGAATTTCTAAGGTTAATACTTTAATTAAGAGTCCTAATAGTTCTCCATAGAGGAAAATGTCAGCAGCTCAGGTAACATAGATGGTGGTCGTTGGCTTGTTCACTGAGCTGGGCAATTAGATTGCAAACGTTTCATCACAAATCGAGGTGACATCATCAGTGCGTTATTGTGGAGCGGTGGGTAGCAGTTGTGCCACCTACTACCCGCAACTACTAACTACACACAACTACTAACCTACCGCTACGCACTACTACGTTCCCCAATTACGTGCTGATGATCTCGCCTCGATTGGTGATGAAACGTTTGCAATCTAATTGCCCAGCTCAGCGCACAAGCCAACGATCACCAGTCCCAATCGTATTGCTGTGTATATCTGAACGTCTTCATCATTATGTCAACCCGAATATAACCGTGGTTTCTACCACCAAAACTGATTTAGTGCAACACCGGCCGTTCAGTGGTGCCGTCAGCCGGTAGGGTTGAGCCAAATCTAGCTACTGGTGATACCTCCCTTCTTTGTCTTTCATAGACATTTCGTGCCGCGCGCTTGCCTTCTTTTCCAGCCAGCCACCTAAAAATAACGCTCTTCTTGTGGACCTATCTGCTGGGACTGTCAGCCTATTTTTGTTACACCATGGCCTCAAACAACTAGAAAGCAATCTTCAAGCCCTGACATCCGCTTTACCTGGATGCTCCAAAGGAAGCGGGACAACGAACTGTCTTCTCTCGCAGATTGAACTTGATCTTCAATTCAGTGGAGTATTGAAAACGTGGAAACACAATACACTCCCAAGACTGGGTTGATGTCTCAGAGTAAAATTTTCAGTGGCGTGAGGAGATCGTCCTGTCAGCCAGTTCATAGTGAAAGGCCGAGAAACACTCTATCGCCGCATCCTTCCTTTTGGAAATGGTCAGTAGCTTGCATCTCCCGGCAAGCACCCTGCTAGAACATGAGAACCATCGACCATGGGTGGCTGTTGTGCTATGTGATTACCTCGAACTTACGCTTCCCAAATAAACAGAGAGCCTAGTCTCTTTAGCCTGGATTGGCTCAACTGGAAAGGGTAAATTTACATTGCAAATCGAGTCACTCAGGTTTTCGTTGGTATTTAGGCGCACTGAGATCGTACACGTGACCGCCTTGGAAATGCCTTCCGGAGACTTGTACGCCAGTCCCCCGGATTTCGCAGCTAGAGAATTTCAGTCTGGTGTAATACTTCAGTTTTTGGCATGTTCAGACAATCATATAAACACCTATTGATGGTCATGCGAAAGAGTACAGAAATTTAAGTTTGAAATAAATACATCTTCAGCTGCCTAGTAAAGCTGAAGCTTAAAACGGTGTGTTTTTGTTGGGGCAAATCGGTATAGTCACAGGGACAAACTGGCAGGCAAAACCCTGTTAATTCACTTTGCTTATATCTATAAAGTGATCTCACTAGCATAGGTTTAAGTCTCATGGAATCTTAAAAGATTTGAAGCTTCTCAGTTAATAACTGTGCTTCCAAAGCCTTCATTTGTACTGCTAAATTACAAAATGAATGAATCAGAACAAGAAAAGTCATCTACGAGAGAAGCAGAATTCTGTTCGTCTTCGGGGATTGCCAACTAAACGTTTACTTCGTTTTACTATATGCACAATAATTTCGTTTTCAGAAAATATCCATTAATATTTACTATAACGCGATCCAGACAGAGCAAAAACTACTGAACCGTTGAAGTGTTCAAAATATGAATATTTAATATATCGATAAACCTAAAGATAAAAATAGGAGCTTTTTGGCTCACAACGTGGACATGGTGTAGTGCAAAGGCAATAAGCAGTTTCTCTTCTTATCCTAAATGATCGAGAAATGTTTATTTTGCAGACAGCAGAATCATAGTATTTCGTTGTAATTCCCTACTCACAAGGTTACCGACAATCCGTCGACAGCCCACGACTGGTTTCGCCCTTCCTGGGGCTCATCAGTTAGGCGCAGTCTCCGGGTTTCCGTCAACCTTATGTTCCACTTGAAACCAGATTGCACGAAATTAGCGAATATACACTCAGTTGCAAACTAATTTGGTTTTTACGGGGGGACTCACCTGGAACCCAGCTGAATCCCTCGTTTGTAATGTTCCCTCTCTCGTGAAAACCAAATTGATTTGTAAATAAGTGTATTTCTAAGAAAGAGTCCAATTTGGGTTCGAGCAAAACTTAAGGTTGACGGAAACTCGAGGATTGTGCCTATCTGATGAGCTTCAATAAGGGCGAAACCAGTCGTGGGCTGTCGACGGATTTTCAGCAACCTTATGAGTAGTAAATTACAAAGATATACATGTATCGTGATATCTCGAATATCGTAGCGACTGAAACATGAGGCGGCCTGGTGCAGCACTTTCAGTTGCCTGAGAACATCACAAACGAGACATTTAGCTGGGTTCCGGGTGTGTCTCTTGGAAAACCAAATTAGTTTGCAAATGACTGTATATTCGCTTGAATCATAGTATCTTTTAAATCTAACATTTCGGTATTAGGATAAACCAGGCTAAGAGAACAAAAAACTGCGCTAGCGATGCGATGGACGCCTGGATGACTCCTGACTTGCAAATTTTGCCCACCAACGGAACAAGGTGTCATAGACTATTGAACCACCTTGTCACTAACGCTGTACTTTCGAAATCGATTACTACTCTGCCCACCACTATTATTGTTGTAGCTTTGTACACTAAACTCTGTGTTTTTCGAAAACAGCCTTCATATTCACCAAATATAAGACACTTCCATTTTTCACGCTTAC
Source organism: Opisthorchis viverrini (assembly GCF_000715545.1). NCBI lineage: Eukaryota > Metazoa > Platyhelminthes > Trematoda > Opisthorchiida > Opisthorchiidae > Opisthorchis > Opisthorchis viverrini. Next base: position 2,239,778 of record NW_008751688.1, on the reverse strand, counting down.
CTATATTTAAAATTCAAAATGATTTCAAATTTTTTTATTATTGCGAAGGGTATATTTTCGTACGAAGCCAAGCACCCCAAACCTTGAGTACTGGTGTAATGGTGGTTGCTGCTGATGAGGTATGCAAGTAGTATGTTCTCTTATAAATCCGCTTCGCCCCTCTTGAAAAGTGAGATCTATTACGGAATATGTGGAGTCGCTTTGTGGCATTTGCTTGCATTTGATTAACAGTCAATGAATATCCAGGTAAGTTCAGGAAGACACGTTCAAGGAGATGGGTATTCAGTTTTTGTAAACAAGATGCATATGAGCGTTTCGCTTTCCTCTCCAATAGTCTGTGACTGCTCAGTTGGTGTTCTCTAATAAACAACTCCACAGCTGAAGCCTTCTTCCTTTCACCAGTATATTGCGCAAATTTAGGCTTGACGAGCTGTCATAGCAGAATAATATAATGATACTACATAATGTGTAACGTATTGTGATGTAAGACTAATATAAGTGCAACAGTACATAGCAGTATTGATTTTAAAAAAACTGTACAAGATCAGCCACTGGCCCAGAGTGACTGAGATGTGATGAGCCTGAAATCCTGACTTTGTTTCTGATATCTCTGATCATGTGGAAACCGACATTAACCACTACATCGCTTTTCTCTTATTAGCAAAACAGAATTGATCAAAGTCAATAACACCATGTTGCATAAGTCCTAAAATTTACACAGAATCATCTCAAAATCGCTTAGCCATAAATGCTGTCGAACAGTTTTGTTACGTTGCCTGAAGTCTTTCAAGGATAAAAGATTACTTGTTCAGTGAGTGCTTTGAACAGCAGTAGCTTCTTTCCAGTCAACCCATTTTACCGCTTAACATGTAGATGTTAAGTCTATATCGGCAACAAACCAAAGTCTATTTTCTACTCAGACAAAATCCACGAACAAAAAGGATCCTGAAATTTACGTTTGAGAAGTATTATCAGCCTAGGTCATGGCAGAGGAAAATTGAATAACACGTCGCTAAACGATAATTGACAGTAAATGTCGGTCATGGTAGATTTCAACGTTCTCTTAAAACCAATTATTTACGAATGTTGAAGCAATGTTTAAGTAATGTCTCAGTGACCCGGCTTAACCGTTGAGGTGATGTCAAGTTCACTCAACATAACTGGACAGGAAAGAAAAACTTATTTATTGTTCCCAAATTGCAAAGCGAAGCAGTGTGTTTTCAAGTAACCCTTGAATAAGGACAGCAGTGTAACAGATTTCGAGATTTTGCATGTGTTGCGTGGGGACAAGTTGCGCACAAAACTGATAGGCCATTTTCATAGGCAAAAGGATTATCAACATGTTTGGTGTGCAGCGCTTTTTATCGCAAACTAATTTAAGCTGAAAGGCTTTACTAGTGCAGAACAAGGTGTTTTTCTTTAGGTTCCTCATCCAGTTGAGCAATTCATTAGTGAGCGTTCCTCTACTGGTCCGCGTTATACCAGTATGTCGTAGCATACCGGAACCTTCGTACAACACTTAACCAACCGCTGCCCTGCTAGGCAGTATTCCCCTCACCCAGAGTTCCTACGAAACTTTTACAGATAACACAGTAAATAATCTCGTCGGAAAAAAGATCCTGACCGGAGAGTTAACTAATGCGTGATGTTTCACATGATCCCAAGGTCGGTCATTAATCTCACTGCAGGTTAATGGAATCATTTTGATACACTTTTGATAAATTTTATACACTAAAATTGGCCAAAATATTAGCCACGGACCAACCATGACACGATTGCAGTCGCAGACTTAGAAAACTGCACGGCTAATTCTGATTAGAGCATATCATTTTACATCACCCCGCCTCGACAGGCAAAAGTATTTGGCTGAGGTTTCGCTTGCGAAGTGTGATTTACGACGAGACCCAGAGGCGGAATAATCCGTGATAAACATTCCTCTCGGCCATAGATTTCGATTCAGTTGATGTCCAATCAAGGACAAAAGGTCCAGTTTGGCAAACGAAAAATCGAGATAGGGTATTTCGTCTTCAAGCATGCCACATGCACTCGTTAATATTCCGTAACAGACCAAAATCAACCTGCTGTAATTCTACAACGTCAGGTAAAAAATGAGTACAACTGCACCTCCTAGTGAGAATTTCCGCCACATGAAACCAGAAAATCTACCTCATCCGGATCAGTGACTTCTCTCTGACAAAAGTAGGGATTCTCATGATAAGCCCACAATGGATCCAGAAAGTTCCTCTGAATTGGAAATATATTCTGGTGAATATATTCCAGTGGATCTCACGTCCATTCTAGTCCAGCTACTATAGAATCCAGGTAATTATTGGAATTAGTTGTGTGTTGTCCGTAGCAGAAAATCAGTAGGACCTGTAACAGCAGCGTGTCCGCAAATTTCATCCGCGTTCTAAATTGGAAACCCGAACTCGATTTTTCGATGAGATGAAAATATGACGCTTTATTAGGTACTCGTTTTCAATTTACATTAAGTGATTTTGGTATATGGAGAAAAACGTGCTCTAACGTTGAACCAAAATAACTAGAAGGTGCTGCTGTAAATACCCCATCCGGGAACCCCTTGTATCCTTTTCACAGTCGAAGGGAGATTCAGTGTCTGTTCTACATTTTCTTTGTAAAAACTCAACCATTGAACCTTCACAACAGTCACGGCATTTTGTAACACTGTCCAAATTCGCCTACTATGTGTTCATCATATATGAAGCAGGCAACAGAACTGGCTTGGCTCAGCGGAATTTTTATCTACATATCCTTCTTTCTCAACCAGTTGTCCGTGCTGCTTTTGAGTGACTGAGTCGGTTACTGATAAACCGGTATACCTAAAGGCACATTTGAGACCATATTTTGTTTCATCTGAATTGATTGGCAAGACTATCAGCAAGGGAATTATCACTTTAGACCATCACTTACCATTTAGTCGGTATACTGGGTTGTACTCCACCTCATGAGTTTACAGCCTCCTCAACTACTGTAGTCAACACCATATACTCTAACAGAAGATCGACCAATCACATATCCAAACAAACCCAATATCCCTCGAAACGCATATACCGTTAGTTTCCAAGCGCTGGAAGCAGTATGAGAAACGAAAAAATTGTTCAAAACTAATAAGAAAACTTCAACCGATTCAATAACAGCACTTTAAAAACAGCGTATTAATGTTGGAAACATTATATTTGAGCATAGATTATCAGCAGGTCATATGTATCCACTACTATCAGATCTTCGTTTTTTTCATACCCCTAAAACACTGGATATTTGGACCATGCTTTGGTCCCAGAACATCTGCACTGTGCATTTGAAGAGGAACATAATGATACCAACCACCCCAAAAATTATCATAAAATACTTAGCAGAAACTAATGCACTTTACAACGCTGTGACTGTGAAATCTTTCAAAACATTTTGCCGGTGCACAAGGCTTCTTCTACCTTGTATACTCTAGAGGATAGAAACCACAGACGCTTTTTCAGAAGAAACTTACGTTATCGTCAACAGTGGGGTATTTTGATTGAGCGCTTACATTTTAATCTGCTACAGGCGCCAGTGACTATCAGTCAGTCCCAGGTCGTCTGCTCAGGAGACTGGTTTATTCCATAAATAATGATATTCACGCCCATGCATCGATCCCAACTGTAGCAAAAATGTAGGAGGGGATTTATGAACACACGTTGTTTTACTCGAAACTATGCAAATTCACGCAGTAATCGTTTTGTTGGCTCAGTCTGTAACCATCGATATCTCATCAGCGTAAAATAGGCATCTGTCATGAATGTGTATTTTGGACACTATCAGGTTGGAATCACAGCTTCAGACTCCCTATATAATTTAGGATAGACACAGGGATGCAGAAACGATTGCTCGTTTTACTCTTGTTGGTGATAGCACGTCTACACTTCTATCCACCTATAGTCACTCAAGGTCAAGGTGAGCCGTCTTATAACGCCTAATAAGACATCCAAATTAATTTCAACAAGTGCTGGAATCATCCAAAGTGCCACAATCGGAATCTTATCGAAGTGATCTTCAGACTTTCTGAAAGTTATTTAGTTCTTCCTCGTGTGCAAGTTGGAGTGCTACTCTGCGGAATTCCCGCTCATCAATTGGGAAACTCGCTGGACGCACTTATTGGTCTTTTGAACGCCCACTTCCTTCGCACTCCACCTGTAGCTTAAAATATGCTGTATAAGGCAGTTAGGACAGACCTTACTTAAGCCTTCACTAGATATCTGATAAACCACGAGGTGGAACACCAAAAACATTTGTGAATCTTGACGTCAGAAAAAATATCAATGAGACAGTCTCACTTTTTTAGAGCTAACTGGGGAGTAGATTAAAAATGGAAAGGCGATGGATACGTTCAAAGGTGCCAACTGACAAATCCAAAAAGAAGGTATCAAACCATTCCCCAGGTCATCCGCACATACACAAGAAAATGTTCCATCTGTTTCAGTTAATGTTCACTTTGTGTTAAATCTGTTGTTTCGGACAAAAGCATGACTCTGACAGCCACTATAAACCTTAAATGCGAATTTTGAGAATCAAACACCGGTGGACCCTGGATGAACTTGAAAATCCACTCTACAGTTTAAATTGCGTGTGTATTTGTCACGAAGAGTAGATTCTTGAAAATAGTCCCAGAACGCCCGAAACCTGCCTTGACACTCAAATTCTACCAAAACTGAAGCAGGAAAGCCATCACGTATTCCAGTCGAAGGCTGAAGCAGTTAATCAATTCAGCAACGGCTGACAATGATGAGCTCTCAGGCATTCCATAAAAGTACGGCCAACAATAGTGGATACTTACGGAACGCCCATCAGACAGGCTATATCAATGTTAAAAAGTGCGCCTCGACTACCGCAAGGCCCCTTGTAACTTTTCGCTTGTTAGTAATAAAGCTGTTGTGTTCTTCGTTGGTAAGTCTTTTTCTAACACTAAGGCAGTTGATCTCGGACAGCATCCAGATAGAAAAAACTGAGAAAGCTGCGGAAAAAAACATATATTGTTTAGTCGAGTACTGCATGATTTGGTGTGCGGACGGAAAGTGATTTGATGCAACATTCACTCTGAAGTTTCTAAGAATGAGTTCCAGGAATGGCGTTTCTTTGGAAGAAAGTGGGCATCCAGTCGTTTTCATCCAGCCTTCTGTCTGTTGGACAAAAACGAATACACTCATATTATAACGAAAACCAATTTACCGAAATTCGTCTTCCAGCAGCTTCTTCCTTGTAACAGGGTCTTTCTTTCGCTATTCTTTATCCGACAGCCAAACTGCAATCTCCGAAGTCTACACGGTATATGGTTTTCAAACAAAGTGGTAGGAACATGAGGACAACTTTGGTGAGCAACTGTGACAGTGAAAGTGTGTGTGCAAGAACAAATAACCAGAACCATATCAGCCACCTGGTTCAGTCACATTGTCAAATAAGTGTGATCGGTTACGGTCGAGCCAATTCGAACCCCTGTTAATGACACATGCTCGAACATATTGTTGATTTCAGCGGATTTAGCCTACCAAGATGACTCGCACATCATTTCGCGGCCCAGAATTTTCCTCAAGCTAACGTGTTTCCCGAATACACTTGGGTTCAACTGCGTTTGGCACGTGAATATTGTTCAAGCGTGTAAACTCAATCACTGTTTTGTTTCAGGCTGATTGTGCATTAGCGGGTGAGATGCTTGTTTGTCCTCGAACCCTATGTACAACAGTTGCACTTGCTACTAGTCGAGAAAGATACCTAGCAGTAGCGTATCTTGTTGACTAGTTCAGCTAAAACTATGCATGAGATGTGATCATTATTTTTTATTCCAAAACCTCCAGGTACGCTACTTTCAAAGAGGTTATTTGCCTCATTCGTAACTGTTGATATGCCCAGTTTGCTGATGAAGATAAGAATGAAGCGTTTGAGCGATCTTTTGTGACAACCAGCACTCTAGCGATAATTGCATTGCGCCTAATTTTTATCGTACACAAAATGAAATGGGAACCAGTAGCCTTGGAAGTCGGTCTACCCTTAGATTATGCCTTCCACAACATCATTCAAATGGCCCTATAATAGTTGAAATTACGAAAGTAATTTATTTCATTTACGATTATTTTGACGTTAAGTATTTTAAATTCCTCACTTTGGATTGAAATGTTTGCATTTCTGAATTTTAATAAATGAACGTTACGACAAGTGTCAGCACAGTTTGTCAAATAGCCTTAAGTTCATCCAAAACAGCTGTTCTGGAGTGTAAGTGGTTAATTTGATAGACAGTACGTCCGAGTAGGAGTATCCCTTAAACGAACATTCGAACTAGCATAAATTTCGCATCTATCATCCAAGGCTCATGTTTCGTCTGCTTGTCGCATGAAAGGAATCAGAGTGGCTTGGTTAAGGTAACTTAATATGTTGTTGGTACTATCAGTACTAAAACAAGCTGGTATTACATAGTACTTTTTGCCCTCTAAACTTATAACAAACGAAATACGGCTGAATAGAATTACCGATCAGTGTGACTTGTTCCATTGATGTTTGTTCATTGATGCAGTTACTGTGAACAGCTAGTGGAAAACACTACTCATTGAATTTCGGTCGCTGTTTAAATCATACTGATACAATATTCAGTTTGAAAAGCACAGACTCAAGCAGAAATTTCTGTTCACTAAAATACCTATTTTCGCTTGTGTACTCGGTTGCATTTCACTCAAGCGATCAAAAGCATATGACGTCATAGGTAAAGTGATTTCGCCCTACTATTATTCTTTTATCCAAAATACCAAGCAAAGTATGCTTGAAGGTTCACAAACACTATCTACGTATCAGAATTCGTTGGTCAGCCTATCTGTCAGGCGTAGTCTGATTCGAACTTCTTGTTTTCAGGTTCGAATTGTGATTTTTTTTAGAGGCATATACCAACAATTCTGCTAACTTTACTCGTGCGCATGAAGTGTAATAATTAAGCTTATTTTACGCTGACTACCAAAAGCACCAAGTCATTGAAAGTATGAATATCAGGAACTAAAACCACAACTGATCTTAACATTTCAGAGTCTTCACCAAGGATCTGATATAAGCCTGTAAACTCCTAACAAGTTTCGACACGCTTGTCGACGTAATTCATGTAAGCAAAGGAACAAATGAGGCCAGCAAGCGATCAAAACGTATGACGTCATAGGTAAAGTGATTTCGCCCTACTATTATTCTTTTATCCAAAATACCAAGCAAAGTATGCTTGAAGGTTCACAAACACTATCTACGTATCAGAATTCGTTGGTCAGCCTATCTGTCAGGCGTAGTCTGATTCGAACTTCTTGTTTTCAGGTTCGAATTGTGATTTTTTTTAGAGGCATATACCAACAATTCTGCTAACTTTACTCGTGCGCATGAAGTGTAATAATTAAGCTTATTTTACGCTGACTACCAAAAGCACCAAGTCATTGAAAGTATGAATATCAGGAACTAAAACCACAACTGATCTTAACATTTCAGAGTCTTCACCAAGGATCTGATATAAGCCTGTAAACTCCTAACAAGTTTCGACACGCTTGTCGACGTAATTCATGTAAGCAAAGGAACAAATGAGGCCAGCAACTGCCAGAAGTTGAAGCCAAGCGTGTGGAATTCTCACTCCGACATCAGGTGATCGAGCCGTGCTTCATGAAGTTGGTGGTACCCGATCAGGACGAGAAGGGTAATCCACTGAATTTTTAGTACCGACTGCAAATAGGCTTTCTGGATTAGTTGGCTTTTCTTTTCAAAGCGTACCACAATTTTGACAGTCTACTCAATTATGTATCAACGATCCGTTTACTTTACATTTATGCAATTTATCGTTCGATTCTATCATTACGAAGTAAACCAAAGTGGACCTTGTTTGTTTTCTACTTTTTGTCATCTCAAACGGACACTGATCAGTGTTCACTTTCTCATTATTGTCGAATGGTGTTGACGACATTACTTTTGCGCCCACTTGCTTGTGACAGGTGTGCAGCATCTTGACTGGGTTACATGGTCACTAATAGTTTTTTTTACAAGCCCTGTCAAACTACTTCTCCGGGCAAATTGGCGTGTGGTGCAAAAGCGTTGTGCACTCTGTTTACTTAGGTTTTGGTTCATGTGATTGTAAGCAGTAATCCTGGTAATCGGACACTCATTTCACCACGGATGACAACGGAAGTAACTATGGAGACTGATAGTTGGGTAATAGATATGTACGGGGAACGATGCTTTCGATTCACCACCGTGGTACGGGGAGAACCAAATAAACTTTTTGCGCTGCGCACGAAAATCAAAAACTTGGAGACGTTGGGTTCATGTATTTTTTTCAACCGGTAATAACACAACTTTTAGTAACATTCATTTTAGCCCACTCTCGGTTGAACATTCCTCCTCCTGTTCTGACTCAATTACTCTGGTGAGCCTGCACAAAATAGGGGCTCAAGTATGTTCATATGTGAGCCCATCATTGATGCGTACCATTGGCCATGCCAGGGTTGTAACTCCGGACATCTGCAAGGCGATCGTGTCACGGTTACTTCATTACGCTGAGGAAAAAGGACTGTTCAAACGGGAGAGATGTAAATATGAATTCGACAAACAACGGTTCATATGTCATCATTGATGCGTACCATTGGCCATGCCAGGGTTGTAACTCCGGACATCTGCAAGGCGATCGTGTCACGGTTACTTCATTTCATTAAGGAAAAAGGACTGTTCAAACGGGAGAGATGTAAATATGAATTCGACAAACAACGCAGTCGCCGAAGGCGTTTTTGCGTTTATGACTCAGTAATATATATATATATATATATATATATATATATATATATAACCCACTAAAATTTCATGTGTGTACAGTACTCAGGCAGACAGT
>NW_008751688.1:2192572-2223018 GCF_000715545.1 Opisthorchis viverrini | reverse complement strand
TATATATATATATATATATATATAAAACCCACTAAAATTTCATGTGTTTACAGTACTCAGGCAGTCAGTACAGACACTTTCCTGGCGTAGGGCAGTACTAACCGTTACCCTTGGACAGGTTTAAGCAAAAGATTGTGCGTGGAAGCTAGAAAATAAAACCAATGGTGGAAGTGCATGAGTTCCATCATTTGCTGGGTTGACTATGTCTGTCACAGATTTCCATCACAGATGCGTCTCTATTATAAATTGCTCCTCCGAAAACTAACAGGATTGGGTTTTTAAAATTGGTTTCCAGGCCTTGTCACCAATTCGCGCATAACATCTCACGCATCCTTTCTACCATCCACAGGTTTGTGCAAAAAATCTCTTTCAGAAAACCCATCCACAAAGTAAATAACCAGCTCAGCGCAGTGACAACAGCTCATCTGTCTTGTGTAGTTTATTTTCCCCATAAACCAACAACTGTACTGCAGCATTCCTTGGAACGCACCACAACGTTGTAAGCAGGACTCCAGACACATAGGCTGATGTCATGTATACGGTCACCAAATGCAGCCCTGAACTCTTCTATTTGGACGGCACCACCGCGTTTATTTAGCTGAATGAAGCTACAGTTAATTACAGGTAATTACAGGTAATTAATTACAGGTAATTAAATTGCTCTACTACTGCACATGATGTATACGAACGCGATGGGTTCGAGCCTGGTTGAACACGGTCTTGTAGCCGCACGTCATAATTTGCAAGTTTGAAGCGCACACCACAGCATAAGGTAAATCTCTTCAGGTTATTCAATAACTCTACATTTCACTAGGGAAGAAATCTGTGCACCATTCAATACATTAGGGGTTTGAACTCATGCTGCAACAACACCCAAACGGAATAACCCTCAAGAAATTTGAGCAACGTCATTGGTTTGCCTGATACTTCGGTCGAAAACAGTATCTATGCTGATCACTCGAGCCACCCGTCAAAATTTCACAGTCATGTAACACCACTGTTGGGAGCCAATGAAAAATTCTCGCTCAGTAGCTCATGAGTATTCGACGGTTTTATAGAGGTTTGATGACTTCAGTTTGTACATGCATCTGTGCTGCACTAAATTCGCAACAATATCACGTGAATTTGAATTCATCTTACCATATTAAGGGTGTAATGGACCCAAAACCTTTGGAGCGAACTGGAGACCACGCGATGCACTAGACTGTCGCATCAAAAGCTCTATCCAGCCCACACCAACCCGACCAATTTGCTTTTGAACAGAAATATTAAGTCATTTGAAATTGCACAAAACGTAAAGTCTTCTAGGGGTTGAAGAACAATCCATTGTTGATACCTGCAGTTTTTTCCCAGTGTGTATTCACATCAGTCTCCCCTAGGCAATCGTCCCCTTATTCCTACTCGATTTTCCTGGTACTTCCCCATCATGGTGCATGAGAACCATAATCCTGTTGAAACAGGAGGATAGATGTTCGAACGTGATTGATGTGAGCTAAAAAGCAAAGTAATGTTGCTAAACTACATGCTTAATATTCTTGGGTACAATGTCTGATCCACTATTCAGGTGGTTATTTTCACAATACAGCAGCAGCCTTTTTTCTTGAGGACATCCTTTATGAACGTGAACGTAGACCTGTGCCACTTCGTTCTGTATTCTTGCTGAGATAGCTTGTTGACAGCCGCGTACATTCTAGCGATTAGTGCCACCCATACATCAGAATGCTCACTTTTTGTTTGTTCTCATATCAGCCCATCCTGATCCATATAATTAATGACCCTAAGTTTTAACGACTCAGACAAGTTTCAAATTGAGTGGCACAAATAAAAGCCGTTATTCATTATTGTATTACTGACCTGAGTGACTTTAACACCAAAATGGATGCGAAAAGAAGCTAGACACTTTTAGAAAGAACCTGAAAAGAGATTCATTAGGCCATCATAATGTCTGTATAGAATAAAGGCCACCAAACTGAGGAAACATTGATAGATACAGCATAAGTATAACTAACTGAATTGCCTCATAAACAACAAGTATGCCGTCTAAATCTGGGTGATAGAAGTGGCAATCCAGTGGAAAGAGGTGAAAGTGGATGTCTACATCAATACACACATGCAACAGATGGAATTTAAAAAATTCCAAGTAAAATAATAACAGCAGTTGTAGAAACGACAATCAACTGGTTTCGTTGCGAAGCAGTGCATCACATTTTTACGTAAAGTTTGTTTATCAGTTATTTATCAGCTATGAAATGTTACTTGATTCGCGTAAACATTTTCGACTCAGATTGTTCAAGACGGCATTGTCTTGATAAGTATGTGGTTTGATCCCCGTAAGCTTGTCCTTGAGAGCCATCACATGAGTGTACATGTGATTTTCAAGCAAATCTAATATTTACCAACCAGTAGCCACAGTATCATGCGCTGCTCGCCAGTTGCAGACCTAACAGTGTAAGCAAAGTGCGCCTTGATTTAAGCAACTCTGGATGTTGTCAGCAGATTGCTAACCGTCATATTCTTTATCGAGTAGTCACCAGTGCTGTCACGGCTGCTACATTTTCCAGGACATAAACATTTGATTTTAACTTAATTTTGGTCGCATTATCCAAAACTTTGATGAATGCCTTGTTCTAGAGGCGACAATGGACACAGACGGAGCTAAGATAGCCTAATTAACAAGAACAGAGGTTACTTGTCGCCAACACTTTGATCAATTTACTTAAACAAGAACGCTATCTTGCCGAACATCTCACATTTTAAGGCTTACTTTACTGGACTAGGCTATGCGAAGATAATTGCTTGCGATTCACGTCACTACAGATTTTTATATTACAGCTGACTAAAACCCTTTCAGTAAGATCTATCTCTAGCAACTCAATACCTCATTAGCATGTGCCGTCATTTTTAGTGGGCCTCCATGTAACGGATTTCAAATAAAAATTAAAGGTCTATTTGGCCAATAAATTCTGAGTGAGCTTTCTGAGCATAGCGTGTCACCAAACTTTTGTTCATCGAACTACTCAGGTTCTCAACAGCTCGTACTGAATAGGCTACCATCAGCGCAGGTGTTGCCAGTAACCAGTCATATATTTTACGTGCATGGTGTCTATACCATATTTCAGATACACTCTGATCGAATGGGTTCATTAAGCGTTCGAAAAAAACGCGTGCATGCATCCGTTTCTTCATTGGTCCAGCTTTGGCGAAACCTGTTTGCCAAGGCTCTGCTCGTGCGTCATGTTAATGAAACTGTGGCTGCTTTTGTGTAGGCGGGAAAAATTGGCCCCTGAAGCATGCTCCCTTTATCGGTTAAGGGCTATGTCAGGAGAGCAAAAACCATCGTCAGTTTTCTCTCCACTATTCTCAACCTCGTCCTCTGAGAACATTTTACTTTTCTGGCGTAGTTATTGTGGCACGTGCACATCCGACGTGGAGTATAATTTGTTAGATTGCCAGTAGTGGTTCAGTAGTAGTGCAGTTTACTTTTGTGTGTGAATAAAACGTCATACTCAGTTGTACATTGCAATATGTTGCACACTATGTTTTCCCGGGTGTGTATATGTCGTGCAAAAGTAAAAAAGACATGTCTGTTTGTTATTGTCCATTCATTCGAACTAGTAATGCAACCGCGTACCAAGATGACCTTCATCTTTTCCGTAACTGAGACACAGCAAATAAAGAGAGAGAGAGACTGAGAGCTGTTGAGAAATCTGGTCTAAGCGGAGCACATTTGTTCGGACAGAAGCGAAATCTCCAATAGCCCAATAAAACATTACTGGTTTGGCAAGTTAGGAATCGCCATTCCTTTCTCGAAGGACATTTACCTGCGTCATCTATTGCATCAGTGGAAACTAATTTCCTTTTTTTATTTTTTGGTTTAGGCTAACCTTACGACAAAGTCAACTCTCAACTTCCCGGTATGACTTACAATGGCATAGGACGGTCATATCACTTTCTAATTGAAACCGAAATAACTCAGTCATCACTGGTTATATTTTGTTTTTGTTTCTCCGGATAGAAATAGCCTGCCCAGAAAAACCTTCCTTAGTTTGCAGAGCATTCGTATAGTTGGTGAAAATTCCTCGACAGTTCACGACTTGCTCCGCCCTCAATCGAGCTCATCCAATAAACGCAGTCACTGAGTTTGGCCAACTTATGTCGAACTGTGCGAAATTAAAGAAACATGCTAAGTTACGAACAAAGCTGGTACCTACGATGGATTTAGCTGAGTCCCAGCAAAATTTTTCATTTGGGATACATTTCGGCAGACAGAATGGGAAAAAAGCTGAGACCAGGCGGCCTTTCTTCGGGGCATCTAGATAAGAAATACTGTAAACAAAAAATTCAGCTGGGATTCAGTTGCGTCACCCGTAACACCAGCTTCGTTAGAAAATCAGTTAGTTTTACCAGTCATCTATCCCTTTTGTCATCGAATATAGCACTGTGTGTATTTGTTTGATAGTTTTCGCCAAGAGCATTTTCACGAATCTGCAAAAGTTCCTCACTCACTTGACAGCCTTCTCAGGATCTTGACCTTTATTTCTGGGGTCCACTAACCTACGTACTCAACCGTATTACTCAGTGCAATGTTTGTACCAATCTGATCAGATAATTGCATCTTACACAGGTGCAAGGATGTACAGTTCACTCTTAAAAGCATAATATGGGGGGGGGGGGTTAACCACATGTGTTTTCAAAAAATGAGGCCGAATGTTTGAGTGGAATGCAGTATAAAAGCATAATATGGGGGGGGGTTAGTAACCACATGTGTTTTCAAAAAATGAGGCAGAATGTTTGAGTGGAATGCAGTATAGCGGCCAGACCAAATGGTATGAAGGAGGGGGGTTGGAGTCATTTTGGTGCTGTAGAAATATCACTACTTCAGATGAAAATCTATATTACGCTAAATGATGCCTTACATTCCTACAACTTAAGTCGTTTGCGTCTATGACGTTTTGCAAAAACGACAATATTTTACACATTTCTCAGAAGCGTTTCACATCACGGATTGGATCCTGTCAACGATCTGTTTCACCAAATCCATCCAGTTGTTAAAACCATAAATTGACCAGTTTTCTCCTAATCCCCTGAATTTCAAGAGATGCTCACTGCTGACAATTTTCAACAAGAGTGAGACAGCTATACAATGCCTCTCGGTAATTCAGTGCAGACTGACTTCACTGACAGGACGAAATTGCTATTGAAAGGTTTGGTTATAAATGACAAGTTCCCTTCCGTCTTCCTTGTTCCCAAACAACAAAAAACAACCTACATTAGGCATAACCGGTAGGTGATTGTCGCATTCACAGCAGCTAACGGTCCACACAAATTGTGCATACGGGTTCACGGAGACATCATCCGTGTATTCGGTTGTTCTGTGGATGAAAAATAACTCGGGGACTAAAGCCTCATCTTCATTTTTAATTAGTTCAGATGCAAAAAATATACCCACTCTTAAATGGCATTGGCTATTTCTTATTTCGCGGCTGGGAATCTGATTATTTTACTCTGCGCCTGGTACAGCTTATGTACGGCAGTACCCTTAATAAAATTTAAGCAGCTAAGATAAAGCAGATAGGGAGCCACGAAACTGCGCGTTAGTCAGGTCAACGGTCATTGAGCACACGCCAATCATATGGACAACGTGAGGGGCGGCGGATGTGCACTATCGAGAGATGGACAGAAACCAGTTTAGTTGGAGGGATCGAACGGTTAGGTGTTCAAACTACTAGCCGGGAGGTCGCGGGTTCGAGACTCCTTGGAGTTTCGTGAGATGCGCACTGCTGATGATCCCCAATAGGGATGAAACAGCTGTACAGTGCTTCTCGGCTTTTCAGCATGGATTGGCTTCACTTACAGGACGAAATCTCCACAAAAATCCCAAATCTCCTCACACTACCAATAATTCTCTTTGTGCACAAAGCTCGTACAAGAGGAACGAAATGTCGACAGCCCCGGTATTAACGAAATTACGCAGCCTGACTGCTGTGGACTAGCTTTATAGCATTTTGTGTAAGATATGAAATGCTATGTATCAATCTTTTATGTATCGTTTTAAGGTGCGGCCCATCTTAGGATGCTGGATGTAGCTGCGATCTACCTGTGAGTTATCAGTGGCTTCACCATCCGTTGGAACATCACTGAGTAAACAAAGGCTAAAGATGTCTTGCAATATGCGCAAGAGAACACAAACATTTGGATCACCGATAACCATGATTGCAGTCTCTTGCAGTCAGTTAGCGAATCTGAAAATCTCCACAAAATCCCAAATCTCCTCACACTACCAATAATTCTCTTTGTGCACAAAGCTCGTACAAGAGGAACGAAATGTCGACAGCCCCGGTATTAACGAAATTACGCAGCCTGACTGCTGTGGACTAGCTTTATAGCATTTTGTGTAAGATATGAAATGCTATGTATCAATCTTTTATGTATCGTTTTAAGGTGCGGCCCATCTTAGGATGCTGGATGTAGCTGCGATCTACCTGTGAGTTATCAGTGGCTTCACCATCCGTTGGAACATCACTGAGTAAACAAAGGCTAAAGATGTCTTGCAATATGCGCAAGAGAACACAAACATTTGGATCACCGATAACCATGATTGCAGTCTCTTGCAGTCAGTTAGCGAATCTGAAATTATTCAGGAACATAGAAGACGTAAAATCTACTGGAGTTGAGTGTTTATGAGGACAGGTCATACAAATAGCCACTATGCTGTCCAACATCGTCGGGTCACTGTGGACATCAGCGCTCTGTTCTCTTGTATGCTGATGACTAAAGCAAATCCATGCATAGTCTTTACCTCCATTATTGCACACGGGTATCTATTTGTCACATTTTTACTCTAAGAATACACCCTAGACTTATTAAGACTATAAATGCGAAAAATTCCCTCACTAGCTTCTAACGCGACAGTGTATATAAATAGGAGATGACGGCTTCAGTAGCATGAAATTTCCATGAAAACGTAGCTGATTTGCATTAATATTCGTGACGGTATTGATAAACTACGGCCAAAACTCAAGCCAATCTTACTTGAAAGCATTCTTTATTAAAAACGTACGCGAGCGTCAATAAAATAAAATGCGTATTTGGGGAAGTAAACCTCAAAAATCAGCTAATTCCGCCGAATAACTTTCGGCCGTTCATATTTCATTCAAATGAATGTGCGGAAAAATTGATGCATTTTGGAGTTCAGAATGACGTCAAGCGTCAGTCCGGTTTCAAGAAAAAGTGTTTTGGCAGAAATATTTTTAAAGTTTAGTGTGACATGTGACAGCTTCCTATTTTTGTGATAATGATAGTCCAAATTTTGTTGCTGAAAATAGTGAACTGGGATTTTGCACGACTGAACAATTCGTGAAAATAAGAAACTGGTCTTTTAAGCATTTTCTGTTGGAAGAAACCAAAGTTGGTGAACTTAAACTTATGTCTCGTGTTCTCCAACGTTTTCCTGAACAAATACCTAGTGCTACGTCAAGAAAACAATGAAGATTGCACTTTTTGGCATGTACGTCCAGTTTTGTGAATGCAACGGCGAAAACTGTGGAGGTTTTCTGTCACTGATACTGTCCTCTGATACAAGTGCTCACAACATTACTCCAACACCAAATCTTTCTGATCGGTAGATCCGCAGTGAGGCTTGTCAACGATTAGCAAGACTCGAACCAACTTTCTGGTTGTCTGTAACCAAGTAGCTAGAATTTTACGAAAATCGACCAGTTTCCCCCAATCACCGATCAATAAACGAGACAGAACTAGGGCAGACTTACCATGCTCGATTTTTACACAGCGCATCGGGGAGAATCTCGTTTAATGCTCATGTGAACTGGAGGGTACTCAGAGTCTTTATAATTCAGTGTAAACACCCGCTGCGAATAATAAGAGTGTCTATAAATTCTGCATACGGGCTCTTCCCCACCTAATAAGTCCCAAAAAACATAAGTACCCAGAAAACTACCCAACGCATGACATTCCGAGATAATCCGTCTTTGCTTTCGACCGTAGATGCAGTGACCGTACCCATAAAGTACACTAGCTCTGCGTGACAAAACAACGAACTGCCCAACATAGTTCAAATATGTTTTGCATAGAAGTTCCGTTCACATCATCGTATCTGGAAGAAGTTTTGTTGGCCAATCTCATATCACTTAACTTCTCTTCGTATACTAGTTACATACACACTATTTACATACTAACGAGAAGTTAGACCTTCTAGCTTTACAATGATTGCCACACCTTTTATCCTCATGTCAAACGTAGGCAAATAAAAGACAAACGATTGATTGTCAAGAAAGCTTCCATGCATTATTAATTATTTGTTTGCCTGAAGGAAAGAGACTCTATTGAAGCAAATGTAGTAACAAAAATGTTTCTCTACGGTTTTTATTTATAAAGAAGACTCCGGAGAATATTCCCTGCTTGACTGATGGTTCAGATTCCCAAAAGGTAGAAAAATCGTTACAGTTTTTTTAGCCTTATTTTAACGCAACAAAGAGTACTTGGTCCTTTCGGATTTTAAACGAGTAGCACACAGCGTTCATTTTATCACAAAAATTGGTACGCAGCCTATGCTACTGAAAAGCCTAATAGCAAAGTTGGCCACATCGTTCGCGAAATCTAATTTTAAAGACGTTGAGGATAACCTCGCCATCTGAAGCCGACTGGTTATTCTGTAAACAGATTATTCTCTATTAATCTCAGCTTGCTAAGGTATAGCAGAACTTCGTCATCCAGCGAACTTATGACAGTGATGACTACGCGCTTCTCACGTCATGTCTTCTTGCAGGTGGCTAAGGAGTCCAAAATGAACCTTCATTATTCAATAATTACTCAAACTAGCCTGCATTTCAAACCAGTTTCTGATTTTTACAATTTAGGAGCTGCGTTGACTTATCGCGAGCTTAGTTAATGATCTGTGAAATATTTATTTCCCAACCCTGAAGGGAGGTCAAGCGTTAAATCTTGATTTCAGGTCATCCCATAAAGACAGAGAGACCGGAATGTTATCAGCTGAAAGGTCTGGTTAGCCAGCTGCTGCGGAATAATTTGGGATTTTTTCATGTTTTGGACAATCCAAGCGTCTCTTCATGATATCCGGCTCCTTGGAAACAATCTGATGACCAGTCTTTCTCCCTTGTTTTGCTAGACACTAAAGATACAGCGAACTCAGACCTACGAAAACTGCTCTTTTGATATTGTGAATTCCCCTTTCTTAGTCGAACAGTGGCCGTTGACCGTAGGATTTCTCGTCAAATATCCACCATTTAAAGCAGAATCCGGTTAATATATCGTCCATAGTTTTTGTCTTTACCGGAGTTTCTGAACTCTAAGAGGATAAATGTTTGGGCCATCAACTTACATATAACTCATTAGATCAGTGGCACTGCCCAGAGTACTTACGGTGAAGCATAATCTAGACGCTCAAAACCTTATCCATCGGCGGTCAAAGCCTTCATATCTCCATTGTGGGACTTCAACACAAACTGCAACAGATTCACGAAGGTTGCTGAGGACTTTGTGACAGCGGAACCCTGTTTTCATCATTCATTATATAAGCGTATTCTTCGCGTTTTCTTCAACCTTATAGGTAATATCATAAACAAGTGTTTCATGCGGAGTTCGGCTGAATCTCAAGTTTGCTTAGTTTGCAATCACTGAACTGGAATCACGTTCACAAAACAGCATGCGCCTAGAAGTTTTCCTTTTGTGTGTTTGAGGGAAAGGGCTGGTCAAGGATTGTGGCCATTCCAGAATATCTTTTCACTCGACGGAAAGGAGAACCGGAGGCATACAATGTCTACATCTCGAACTCCATGTAATGGCAGGTAACAAAGTTATCACTCCAGAAAGATGGCAGGAGCCAGCACAATTTAGTGTGGAGACTTAGTTCGTGTGTGCGACGTTTGTCAACAAACGTGGGATTGCTAAATAAATATTACTAAAGTTTGTTTCGTAGTGATCTTTTAACTGTTTAATTGATTCAATGTAATGCTAACACTGTGTGTTCTTGTTGTTTTTGATATCAAACTGCTATTCCCCAACAAATACAAAGAGACAACTTGCAATGTCTTGAACGATAATCATGCTAAATTGGTTAGATATCGTCACTAAAGTCATGGAATTTAGTGGCCTGTCATAAGATGTGCTCATTAAATATCTTCCTAGAGATGGAAATCAAATATAACATACAACTTACTTTCTTCATGGTTTTCAAAATGCAAGGTCAAAACCTATTCTCTTTGTGTTCTTGTTTAAAAAGAAGTATTTTTGGTTGCTTAAGCTCAATGAGAATGGTGGTGGCGTTCAACTTTACGCCCGACTGGATCGGTTGCCTGTTATAATCCAAGCAAAACAATAGGAAAATGTTTTGCGTTGGGAAAAATATTCGCTCCCAATGCCAAAACTGAATATCACAACCCAACAAGGTTTTGTTGTTCCAGTCTGAACAAATTTAGTCCTGTGTTTTCCACCTAACTTGTCTTTTTATGTGATGAAATTCATAAAACCTCAACTACTTCAGTGTCCACTGTTAAGCACAGTCATCATCGGCAGTGCAATATGATGTCAACTCTGATGTAAGTCTTATTCATTAAAGACCTAAATTCCACATAGTTACACACAAGGTAAAGGTACGCTTTCCCTCCCTCCCTTCTTACAGCAAGCAAGGTTCATCGGGTGAACTCAATCTTTTTTTCAAAGCCAAACGTGGAGTACATTCATTCTGGGTCCTTCAAAAAACCCATGAATATATACACTGGAATTTATTGATCAAATTATCTGGTAGTTTCATTGAAAATATTTTGAAATCACTACAGTATCTCTATTATGGGTGCTCTTTCGTAGACCCGTTACTTTAAATTGAGAATTGAAAGCCGAAAGCACATGATTTTGGTGACATCCCTTCTAAATGATCATAAAAGTAGAGAATTCTTTACAACAGGTCTAAATCACAGATGCTATGTAATTAGATAGCTTATTGGAGACTGTAGGCCAATGCCTCCAAGCGAACTTTTTTATGTTCAGGAAAAAAATCAAGCAACCGAATGAAAATTACCACGGTTGATTTTGGAACACGGTCTTCAAACGATGTGATGGCACTAACAAATTCACTATGAACGCTTTTGTTGGGTTAATCTGGTGGTTGCAATTGATCAGGCTAGCGGAAATCTCATATGTCACGTGTCTGGCCAGAGCCTGTACAACCCATGTCCATAATGGTCTTCACTGATAGCTGCAGCTTATCCATTCAATCCTGATGTAAAACGGATATCCAGGACACATTACAAAGAGACAGTTAAAACCAAAATCCTCTTGTGGACCACACTAAGCCCATCGATTACGAGAAAGACCATTTTCAACCACTTTCTGTTCCAAGCTGCTGACTCGTATTCGGAGTTCTTCCTCCAGGTAGACGTTAGGTGCAGGCCTACTGATCGTACATCTCAGCAGTTGTCCGTTGCTCGAGGCTTGACTGCTGGCCCGTGATTTGTCAACGGGGACTGATCCATTTGATGTTTAGTACCAACCCTCAGATTAATCCAACAGAAGTATTCAGAATGATTTACCAGGTTTCTTCAACTCGGTTGAAAGCCGTGTACCAGAGGGCATTGAAAACAGCCAAGGCCACCTCCTTTAAACCGAAAATATGCAGGTGGAGTTCTTGGAAGTACCTTAGCCAAGTGCCTCCAGTAGATATGCTAATTAGATAAGCATCGCTATTTAGAATGGTTGCAAACCTTCGGTACCTTCATAATTCTATTGCATAAATTTTACAGGTAAACATGCCGAAAGAGACGTCACTAAAATCGATAGATCACAAACCGTTAGGCTCTGTAAATTTCTGAAAAAATCGGACGTTTGACCACTTTTCCCCTCTATTATTCCAGTCGGCTTTTGCCCCAGCGCAAAATCATCGGAAGAAAAGTGAAGTCTACAGATGAAGAAGTGTCATTCCATCGGACATACTGGTCAGACCGTACAATAAAATCCGGGCTAATTCACACGATTTTAAGCATGAAGTGCAGACAACAGGCACTGACATCCTGTCCGCTGCCACCAGGAGACTTGTGGACATGTCCAGAGAGGCACCAAGGCACTGCACCGGTCATAAACAGAGCTGACATAACCGGAAGCCAACTTGGTCAACCTACTGTCAAGTTTTGGTTTGACAGACCGGAGATGTGTTCCAATGAAAATTTTCTGAGATATCCGAATTCTAATAAGAAAAATGACTAAAACCTTATAGGCTCCCATTTTTGCCGGAGTTGGTTCAGGGTAAAGTAAGTTGTTTCCCGATATCTGCCACAGAAGGAATGTTCACCTTTCCCATCAAAAGGCTTTAAGATGCATAGGTCCATTTTAAATAAACGCATAAATGTGTTTTCTGTGAACCTGAAATGTAATATTTCTACAAGGTTTTCGATAGTCCAGTTCAGTTTGTCATGCACTAAGTTTCCCATTTAGGTCACTGACAAGTGTGAGAGTAAGGGCGCCATGTGTACCAACTTCCTCATTGACTGATCAGTGAGTCCATAGGTCCCTATCCAGATAAGTATAGTTTTCCGGCTCGACTAATGTTACTGGTAAACGTTTCCATAGTTTCCGCCAAATCAGAAACTTTCCTCCCATCAGCCGACACCCTTAAGCTAATCGCTTGTCATATGTATGGCTTCCTTTCTGTATCTTGAGCATGACGTTTGACCCAATAGTCTGAGCCAGAAGAACTGGGCGGTAGACCTTAGGGTAGACCCTTCTTGGTGCCGATGACTCGATAGTAAGGCCAGGAGTCTGTCCAAGCTCGAGGACGCAATGAGAAGATACACACTCCGCAATGCCGCTGCTACAGTGCGCAGAATAAGTTGTATGTAGCTCTTGGTAGCTCTCTTGTTAATTTGGATCACCCTTGGCAATTCGCCAGTGGCCGTATCAACCTTTAGACGATTGGCTTCCATGGCTTTCGGAGCCGACTCCTCGTACCTGTGATATCCTCTGAAAAGTAGCACTACTGTTTTCAGAAAGTGTAGAAAAGCTGGTTGTTCTTCTGTCGTTTGCCGTACGGAACAGCATGGTATTACTCCTAAGACCATCTCTTAATATTGTTTCTCGCAGCTCCCACTTTCACTGCTCCCTTTAGTCCCTCCAATGTGCTTTCACACACCGTTAACCTAAGCTCCAGGCAGTAAAGCTAGCCATATCGTTCCAGCGGATTTTCATCTGTATGTGACAGGAAGTACCTGGCCCTGATACTACAAGTTCATTCAAGTATCCTGTATTCCCTGGTTTTCAAACATAACCTTCTATGAAACTCCATTCTCAGATGTCATAAAAAATTAGCAATGGAATGTTGCTTGAAACAAAGCGCACTTGTGTCAGAAGACAGACCGTGCTTTGGACAATGAAATAAGCTTAGAATAGAAACTAAACTTCAAGTCCGTCCTCGGCTATGGAAAACCTCCCCTCCTTGGCGCCACATTTAAACGTTGCCTGTTGCAGTGTTGAATGGTAATAAGTGGAGAGAAAGCATAAGTTTGAGTTGGGGCCATCAACTGTAACATTTGTTGCATTTGATGTTGCATACCACAAATACCATCACTTAAAAAATGCATTGTATTTGGTGAAAACTTTGCAGCAGACCTTTTCGGATAGCCGTGTGAACGTGTAACTCATCTCTCTTTGCACAATACTGGTGGATACGCTTTATATTTTTACATATACACAGGGTTTACACGGATACATGGTTTAATTTTTGAACGGAGGTAACCAAAAACAACTCGATGGTCAGGAAAATGTCAAGTTGCCCCGAATTTGTCTATGTTGGCCATTTTGGCACACCATTCCTCAGTAGGTTGCTGTATTTCCGCATCACGCTGATACAACTGCAGCCAAAAATAGGCTACTTTCTAGAAGTCGACCTGCAACGAATGCACCATTCTGCTTTCAGAATGGCGGGGCAATTAGAACTAACATTTCGTTATAAACATGACGTATACCAAACTTTCAAATCTTCTCCAAAGTGCATAACAACAGCTAGTGATATCTTTACCCCTAGGCCACCACCTAATTAGGAGCCAATGGACTGATCCACGGATAACGTACACACAGTTCACGCTTCTGTTACTCTGCTTGTGATTTATAAGCGTTCCAAAAAGTTCCTTTACATGGTTTCCTGGCAGAAGGACAAAAAATAAAGAAGTGTGTCTTGTGTTTAGCGTAAGCCAATTGTTTATGTGGCGCCTGATGAATTACAGCGCAGGAGTAAAAAACGACAAACACGGAAAAATAGTGACTTGTCGAACAGTGCGCTTAAGCCGCGTGTGTGACGCTTTGTTTCTGTTGACTACACCAGAAGATGTGCCTAATACAGTCCGAAGAAATGCGTTCGGTAAAGATATTGCTTAAATTATATGTGAGGTTAAGCTGCATGCAAAGAAACATTGATGAGTCGCTGGAACAGTGTAAAGGAAATGTGAATAACATGTTTTCATTTTTATTGTTGAACCAAGTTAGGCATGAAGCGTGTCCATTCAATATATGAAGCGTGTTCACTGACGATTTTCATACAGTTATCAGGTATTCTTCTCTTGTAGGATGAGAAAGAAAGGAGTAAGTAAATTCTACATTTTTAAGTTTTACTTTGAGTGTTAATGCAACCTGTAGTAAGATACTATCGACGCATTCACTTCAAATCGATATGATACTGGTTATCGGTCATTCTCGGATAACTCATGAATGTCCGGATAAGTGGAGTTAGATCTCAAGCAAAAAAAGCAGCCGGTAGCAGACGTCTTGTCGCCTAAACCCTGACACAGTTTAGGTTACCATTCTCAAGGACATGCCTCATAAATACGTGAAACATATTTTGGCCAAGTACAGATATGGCCTATAAGCTTTGAGGAATACTGTACTCCATTATTGGTTTCTTACGCCGTCTTTACGAAAGCACTGTGCAACCGGCAAGAAAAAGAACATCCCCGCTGGTTTTTCTAGAAGAAATGGATGCCATCCAACAATGTCTGAAGGTATCTTGCGATTGGCAATTTTCAAAAATGGCTACATATTTTCAAGTGGTACTGGACGTCAGATAAAAGTTCGCGTTGGCTTTTACCCTAAGGAAAGATCCGGAGTTTCTTTCCCCAAGTTTTTCATATCCGAATCGAACTACTAAGAAGACGCTTTTCCAGAGCAAAGGCTCAAACAGGAGGCTGCTGTTTCCCACTTGTGGAAAATAAGCTGAAAAATTAATCCGATCTAAATTTAATGTTAAATTGGACGTTACCATATTGATGTCATAGCTACTGCGCACGCAACATATCGCAGTTTTTTCTCGACTGGACATCCTCTATATGAACTTAGCATTTGCTACGCGTAAGGCATAATTTTGGGAGCACTCCGGGGTCGAAGTAAAAGTTTCCGTTGATGCAAATGAAACGTTGAAAGAAGTAATGCAACGCATTTTTTCGGCATACATCAGTTTAACATCGGTGAATTCTGGTAAATGTTTGTGGTATATTGAGTTTCGTCCACATTTTACTTAGCAGTGCACAATCAAATAAATAACAAGGGGGTGAACTGTAACAAGGGTCCGTGTTGTAATGGTATCTGTCAATTTAAGGAAAAGTAAGTCTCAGGTGTTTAGATTAATCACTTTTTACAATACGTAAAATTTCATTCAAGCAGAAAATAAGGTTGACGGAAACCCGGGGACTGCGCCTACCTGATGAGCCCCAAGAAGAGCGAAACCGGTCGTGGGCTGTCGAAGAGTTTTCAGCAACCTCATGAGTAGTACATTACAAAGATGTACATGTATCCCGATTTCTCGAATATCGTAGCGACTGAAACATGAGGCGGCCTGGTGCAGCACATTCAGTTGCCTGAAAACATCACAAACGAGAGATTCAGCTGGGTTCCAGGTGAGTCTCTCCAAAAGCCAAATTAGTTTGCAAACGAGTGTATATTCGCTAATTTCGTGCAAGAACATAAGGTTGACGTGAACCCGGGGGCTGCGCCTACCTGATGAGCTCCAGATAGGGCAAAACCGGTCGTGGGCTATTGAAGAGTCTTCAGCAACCTTGTGAATAGTTTCCTTCAGTAAAATTCCATTGTTTAATGCCCTTTAGATAAAAGTGGAATTTCATAAGCTTTCGCAAAGATGGTCAAGCAGTCGTCTTCAGCCATGCTGTCGTGAGGGAAAGTCCACAACTAGAAAGATGTATTTATTTCTTCGACGGACGGAGAGCAGCAGCTCCACGCAAAAATCCAAGCTCGTTTAGGTTTACAGGAAAGCGCAGCATTCTTACTAAGCCAGCATTTTTCCTCCACCTGTTCCATGTTTCTTCCACCGGATTATCTTCCGAACCGATCATCCTGATCCTACCTTATAGACTAGTACTTGCTGTCGCATGGTTATTTGTGGAACGCGGCTGCTAAAATCTCTCTATTATATGGTCCAAGTAGACGTACATGCCTGCCTCATCGGATGTGATCCTCATGCATTTGATTCAATCTTACACCGATAAAGGATAGCCTGTCATCTTACTCGACCTCACGAATGGAAAAAAATATTTAGATGTCAAAATAGATAGCGGATCAAAAGAATTAGCATGATCTTCCATATACCTTGTACAATTCTATACTTCCTGTCCATTGCTGTTAATAATTAGTCAGTGAAGTTCTGACTCAAGGAATTAATTAAACTTTCGGAATTACTGCCAATGTAACCGAGTTAATTTTCGGTATCACACTCACTCGCTTACCAGACGACACCAGAAGGCCACCTCTATGAGTATCAATCAACTTGTCTGCTCGCTTGACGATAAGTATACATGTCAGACAACGAGGTAGCTATCCATACAGTTACCTGAACTCGTTCTGGCAATCTCCGCAAAGGAAAACTGCGTACTACTAGCAGTTCAGGTTTGGCCAATCTACTCGATACAGGACATTAAATCACCATCGCAAACCTACTTATAAAGCTCCGTCTAGCATTCTGGCCACTGTTGAAGCCAATAACATACGTATTTACAAGCATCAACTTTGTGTTCGAAAGTCTTTTGCATGGATGCTGGCAGTGGCTTAGCCGGGAAATCACAATTGGCCCCAAATGACCTTCGAACACCGTGTCTCTTCTCACCAATACATTGACACTTTGTCGTGGATTTCTAGCTCGACTGATCCCAGCTGGCTCTGTCGGTTGATCTTATATCTCCTACATATAATTCTGAGCCAGACGAGAACTATCAAAAGTTTCCGTTCGCTCACGCCCTGCCATTCTGTTCCATGTGCCGGTGGTAATCTAAGTGACGTGCGATCTTTTACGAAACAACTCGCAGATATGTTTCCAGGTACGTCACTTTACCAACGGACGCTCAGCGTTGGTGCACCACGTGATCCCCACCCTCAGTGGCTGGACGGTAAAGTAGTTGTTCGTATTGATTTAACGGCACTGATGGCATTACTGACTTCAGAGTCATTTGGTTCTCTATATATTCCGTTATTTCCCGTTACTACCACCCAGAACCATACTTTTACTGACAAAAAGTAACCTCTAACCTACGCAATATAAAATCTCATTTCCTGGAAGCAATTTTCCTGAAAATTGTCTCTCTCTTATAGGGTACACACATTTGGGACCAAACTATTTCAAGCCCTTCGTGGAAGTATACTACGCAAATCCATTCTTCTGAGGTAAATCACCATATCGGAATCTAATTGCGCTTCATTCGGCATTGGAATTTCCGTGCACAACCAAAAGAAAGAGTCCATCCTGCGCAATCGCGACAGTTTAAAGGATTCATGTCACCCTGCATGCATTTAGCCCCCGAGATTTACAACCACGCAGAAATTATTTCTAAACCTCTTGAAACTCTTGCCGTTGACTAAACATTAGAGAACGTTTGGGATCTACACTCATTTACATACCTATTTGGTCTGCACGAAAGATTCAGCCGAATCCAAGCTGAATCTTCCGTTGTTTTGGAGTCGACTTCGACTTTCAAACTCGCTGAACGACTGCTTTCAAAAGCAGTCTTTTTCTGACAACTAAGCGAAGTTTAGCTGCATTGCTTCCAAATGAGCAGAGTTTTCTTGCGTTTCTCAAGTTTTTTTCTCTACGTTTGCTCTATCCTCTGTTTTCTGTGAGATTCAGCTGACATCTACCTTTGCGAAAGTCAGGTTCATTTCATCCTGCGAGTGCGAAGATTAATCTTTGGGAGTATTCTTGGACGCAGAAATTGTAAAGAAACATTATGCTGCTGCCCGTAATGTTCGAAACAGAAGACCTCTTGGGCAAGGCAAGTGTCTGCTAAAACCTACTTCCATGAGTTTCCACAGAAGGCTTTACTTAACCAGGATTCTCTCCCGTCGTCGAGTTTGCTATGGTTTCTTTGCATCCGTTCTTATGGAGTTCGCTTTCTTCACTGATAAAGTTATCCAGCATCAGTCGCTAAATGAAGCCAGTATTGAGTGGTAAAAACGAAAATCAGACGCCAGCGTCAAGACTGAAGCACACCGAGTCAACACTCTACCAAAGAGCTGCCGTAGGCGTTGTCACGTGTCACAAACATTCACAAAGATAACACATTCTTTCGTCACGGTGATTACTGGTGGTTAAATATATGTGCACTATGAATAGAGCTGCTGTGTGAATTTGCAAAATTGGTGAGAATTCTCCCAGATCACCAAGGACTAGTGGCCCAAATGTATAGTGCAAACCTGACGACAGACACCAGGCCCAGAACTTGCAAGTTAAATCATAGAATGTCCAAAAGTTTCTTTGAGCAGTTCATTTTCCCTGGCTTGTATTCATCTTGCTCTGCGTGGTTGACCAAAAATACTGGTATGTGTAAACCGGAACTCCTTAAAGTCACATGAGTAGTGATATTTTTGGACTTGTCCAAGAGATAATAGATCACTTGTTGTGCATTCGCCATGAACGAAATCTGTGCTCGTTCACATCATTCAGTCGTATCATGCACAGGAATATCCACTGATGCCGATCATTGTGTACCTATTCAAGCAGATCCATTGACTGACAACAAAGTAATCACTGGGGTATGTATTTGACGCACGACATTCTTGTCAAGATTAAATGGCAGGTATAACAGCTTTAACAACAGGACTAACCGGAAGTCGACGAATTACTTTTGAGGTATTGTTCACTTTTTGGTACTATTCTTTGAAACAAACAAACAATCGCAGACCACTCATTCTGCAAGCAAGTGATACTCAGACTGATTGGGACAAACTGAAAAAATGAATACAGAAAGTTGAATTAGGTTCAATTGATCATGATCGGTTAACTAAATCCGTAGCTGTGAATGGGGGCTAGTTCAAACTCTTTTCCCGCTGAAGTTGTAGGAGACTTTTGGGAGGCCATGAGACCAGTCACACTCCACAGTGATTACATTCTCGTAATGGATCATTGTGTCAGTCGGTTCGTGGATTGTTGGTGACTGAGGAAAGAGCTCCCTATTTGCGGTATTTGAAATAAGGAGGATTAGCGTTGCTCTTGTATTTAACAAATCAATTATACGTGGCGTGTTCAATAACTGTATGCCGTGTAACACGGGTACCAAGTTTGCTGGTGTGAACTGCGTGCTGGGTGATGAGATTACTCTGGCCAACCTTCTGTTATGTACTGAAGAGCCTCACACAGTCTTATCGCACTGATCTCTATGGAACACCAGGCGCGCTGATTCTTTGGACGTGTGATACAGCAACCAAAGGGTTATTAACAGTCACTCTTATGTTGGACTCACTGAGAAAGCCTGGATCACCTTAAAACCTACAAACTTAAAACATTTCCAACCCCCAGTGTATAAAGTATCTCCCCTACGGTTTACTTCTTGTCATGTCTTTTATGTTTTCGGAGGAAGCTTGAATAGTTCGGATTCATGCTTGCAGAATACAAAGTATGACCAAGTACTCTTGCTCATGAGTTCTGTTGAAACACCAAATAGGGTGATACATATACGCGTTTGACGCCAAGTTTCCCCTACGAATCGTGGGCCAGTGAAAAGACACCTTCTGCTGGTAGCTTGTGTGTGACCGAATTTTACCGTCCGAAGCGCTCATCTTACTTGAGCTTCAGAGTACTATTTTATTTTTCATCGAAGTCTTCGTGAATAGTCTGCGTCTTGATCCACCTTCACCTAAACTGCTAAAGCCATTGAATTAACTAATTGTTTAGTTAATTAATTAAGTGAGCAATTGGTTGATTAATTAATAACCATGAAACAGCATGGCCAACCATACGCACTATCTGGGCGTAGTCGAAAAAGCTACACTCTGCTCGAAACCTTATTCTGACTTCCGATTAAGTCCGCCTACGTTAAAAAAAAGGTATACTGCCAAGTAAAATTTGGTGATACCGTTTGTCCGATTTAATCCCTCGGTTAAGGTGATTATTAGGTTTCTCCTCACCAACGATATTAAATTTGAACTTCAATATCCTTCATCTCCTGGATCACCGCTGCTTTTTTTTCAAGGTGACGGTTCATCAGATCAACTTTACGCTCGCTCTACAAATGCCTTCTGTGTTAGTAGTCCTGCAGATCCCGCAGATAATATTCTTCGTTGCTCAGCTGCGTTCTAAAACTATGACGTACTCACTATCACTCAATAGTGACAGAAATACAAAAACTAGGCTTGCTTCCGTCGAATAAACTATTAACACTGCAAAACGAAAACATTTTTCTAGTCAATTTTTGTATCTCTCAGGATTCGCGTCCAGCCACTGTCTGCTGCTTAGACGATAAAGCATTCGATGATTCTACATTCTACTCTTGTCAAAAATATACCGAACTCATGTAGCGTTTGCAAAACTATGTGCGTTTAACTGCCTGTCAATCTCTCTAAACTATAGCTACATGATGTGCATTAGATTACTCTTTATCGTCTTCCCATCATTTAAATATAAATTAGTCCCACCCGTTTGCCTAACGCCCCCTCCCCTCAATATCTGCTGAACATTGAGTTCATGTGATCCGTCAAACCTCGTTCCACCTCCTAGTTGCAAGGTCAAAATGTTAAAGAGGAATCGTCTTCAAAGGAACACATTTGGTCCCATAGCCGGTCGCCATCTTACGTCATTGGACAGAAAATTCATGGGAAATTACATTCAACCCGGACAAAGTGGTAGTCAGAGATTTAAGGCTGCAACGGTGGACTCCAAAAGGACTCTGTGTGCGCTCTACTGACAAATTAGTGTGCAGAAATAATTTGTCGGTCCAAATTCGGCCCAGGCTACAGTACGCAGGACGTTTGCGGTTAATTATTGTGCCTACTGGTTCAATTTGAGTAGTTAACACTAGAGACAGCCGTCCAAGTTTGGGGAACGTGAGCGATGGGATATCGTCTAGATTAAGGCAACATCTGGGTATACAGACCACATCATACCTGTTGTGATCTTTATTCAAGTGACTACTTGCGGAAATGGCTGAAGAAATGACAGGTCTACAAGTTCTGAAATGCTGGCGTTCTGAGAAAATAGTAATGCTCACAGAATGCTGCTTTCAGTAGGATTAAAAAGAAACAACGATGGAAATGGTTCTTTAGTGCGAATTCGCCCTGTCTTTACTGAAGCAGGCTTCCTCTGAATTTTCTCCGAGCTGGGACGAATTTCGTGTTTAGACAGGGAAATTCCACAGTATATAACAAATTCTGGCTGATGTCGATTGGAAGATTAGGTAGCACATATCTAGACAGATCAGAAATATCTACGAATAAAAAGCCCGAAATCGATTATTTCAGGCCTTTCGTACACTGTCCACCAACCAACAGAATTAAAGCGCTTTACTGAAAATATGCAAATGTATAACTCTCAGGAAGGTCAGATTTCTGAAGATTGTCTCAAGATACCCGAAACCTACTGAGACCCTCAAACTGAACGTTGCTCAGACAACCTTGGATCAAGGTCAGACAGTGCCCTTAAGCATACAGCGCGAGGCCATTGTACTTTGACGCACTCGCTTGCTTGCAATATAGCTGTTGTGTTCCTTGTTTGCGAGTTTTTTCCGGCACTACGCACTGGAGCGGGAATGCAGTCAGACATAAAAGTAACATTCCTCATCTGAACTGGTGTTGCAGATTATATAATCTTTCAGTTGAGAACCTAGATTTGATGCCCTCAAACAACCTCACAAATTAAGAAGCGAATCGGATGGTTCCCTAACCATTCGCTTTTCACCAAATCTCCTCGGCCTCAGTGAACCATCACGTTATTTGTTAACTAATCAATCATCTAATTTGTTGGAACCTTCCGGAAGAACTTTCGGCCGCACTAAACTGACTTTGAAAACAGCATAACTTACTGATGCTCTGCTTGTTCCAAGGCTTCTCAAATGCTTACATTATTATACTTTTTGGGTACGCTCGAACAACGAAATCTGGTCTGTGTGAAAATATTTTGGTTAATGGTCTGTACATGTCATTGGATGTGCACTGGTGTGATGCGGAAAGCTCTGTCTCCTCGCTCAACGTCACGCGTTAAGCAAAACCAATGGGGCGTTTAGTCTAACATGCCGTTCACTAAGACAAAAATCTAGGATAAATGAGTCATGGTTCAATTTTTCGACGTTGTATCTAACTTTATAGATGATGTTATAAGTGCCATATCACAGGCACGCCAGTATAACTCGGATAAGAGTAAAAACAATTAATCTGCGAGGGCTCAGCGAAGGGAATTACCTTAGCAATAGTGTTCAACAGGCGCGTGGCCTTGAGTTCGGTATCCTAAAATTGTTAACCGAATGGTCATCTGACTTATGCATCTACCTATTGAGCCACCATTGAGCAGAAGACCCCTATGTAGCTGGCTATTTCGGATATTGAACAACATCCAGCTAATCTTCTTGACCCTGGTTTTAAAATTAACAACTGTCTCGTGATGTTGGATAACGGGCTGGAAGATGGCTATTAGTCAGTGGTATAAAGGTTTCGAATCAGCATTTGCCCTGACATAGTAACATCATGTGTACTTAAATGATACTGACTACTTCAGTTCTACCGGTAACAAGAGAATCACGTAACGGAATTCTCAAAGCCAATCTACCCAAAGCCCAACAAGAACAAAAGGCTCTCTGTGAATGACCGTTTTGGGATATGAATGTATCGCTTACTTTTACAACGTGGAAGCCGGAATTAGTGGTAAGAAACTGCAATCAATGCAGTCTTGCTTAGAATTAGCGGTTAAACCAAAGGGGTAAAGATGCGAAACTATTTCCTGTCTCATACTTTTCTTTGACTTTAATATTTTTTTATCGTAAATTTGGCAAGTGCATGGGTAGCTGGGTGCATGCTTCAATCTGAAACTCCGTAAATAATGAAATACTAGTTACCACAGATAATGCCGACAAAGTGAAATTTATTCTTTTTTCAATTGGATCTATATCTCTAGCGCAACTTTATTTCGACCTCGACGTATCCTGACCACCGGGATTTTTCGGTTCACAGAAATACTAACCACATTACTGAAATGGTCAATGTGAGAAAATTCCTTTCAGTCGGAGAGTAATCAGCAACATCCCATCAAACGAGAATCATGTTTTGCAAGAGATGCTTTTCCAAGACAGTTTTCGCATGGAATGATGAGTTTTCTGGATGCCTCGCGAGTAAACACCCATTGATCATGATTCACGGTGTCTGAGGATGACCTAACCTTGTTCCCTTGTTTTGGCAAGTTGACTGACACAGCTAATTTCGTTGCATCATTCATTTATGCAATGTTTTGGGGTTGAAATGGAATTCAACCGATCGCTGTAAATATCTCAAACAACCAATCACCCATGGTTGTGTACTTTAGGGCAGGGGAATATCTACTAAACGGTTTATTCTCCCTTTGTACTGGGAAACAGGAGTAGGGTCGAGGACACTGTACAAATTAAATGAACTTTCGTGGGCTGCATATTTAAGGTAACGTTTATCTATCGTGTGCAATCCGTACACTTCGAATCCTTATCGGGTATGTGTGTGTAAATTTGTCTGCTTTTCAGTGAAATTCCCGAGTCCATTGACGTTTTTTGCTGAGGACACCAGCATCGATCCATCCGGTGTAAGGTCAGCGAAACAAACTAGCTGTTCGCCCGTTAGGCTTCTTCTAACCATTCTTTCTACAGAAGTTATTCATTAAGTCGTGACTGGCTGGCATCGAGAGGGATCTACACGTCAACAGTGATGAAGGGTCTGGATCGTTGACAAACCACAAACGGTTAACATGGCTTACAAGCCAGTGACACTACTGTACATCTAAGGGAATAAATATCGGTAGCCAATGAGTGTGGGCTCGTTGAGGACCAGTAGCCCGCTTAAGCACGATTGCGTAATGAAGGCTATTTTCCAACTAAATGAACTTGCCTTCTAATAGGACACTCAGTCCTCGTACCGGAGAGAATCCTGTTTAAGCTTGATGCCTTGCAACTTTGATTAAATTCGTAATTAAGCACTGCAACGTTCGTCGGTAGAATCAATCTTGAACCTTGAACTCTGTCTTAGTTATTCTCTAGCTGCCATTGCCGAGCGTGTGAACTTAGCCAAGCGTCAGCGAAAGCTGCCAATGACGGTACCAAGAAAGTAGTTAGTGTACCATTGACAGGATGTCATCAAATCGGGGTCGAAAATAGGGAAACTTTATTGTGAAACAGGGCGAGCATATCTAGCGAAGAAGTGCAACACTTGGATTAGGTCTGCGTTGCTAAAGGATGGAAGGGTGGTTGGGGAGATCAAATGCTTATCTACAAGCAGTGGTGTCTGACAAGAATGTCTACTCTTTCCACTTTTGGTCACTTTCGTTACTGATAGGGTAATGAGGTGAACACTTGAAGATCTCCGAACTATGGCAGGGAAGCCGACCGAGGTCGTCCAATGCTTTGGAATGTGCGTGGCATTCACGAAATTGTAAAATCAGGCTGCGGATACACAATCTTTGAACATGTCTCTGAAAATTCAGGGAGTGACATTGGAAGTTGTGGGACGCTTTGCATATATCGGAAGTTGCATTCACTCTGATGGTGCTGTAACATACGAAGTCAACGTATGAAACTTAAGGACTGCATCCAGCGTTACAAGCTAAAAGGCTGAGACAGGTGCTGTGCATGCCGAATTACCCTTTGCACAGAAATGCGTTGTATTCCTCCACTAAATCGAAGTGTTTGGAAACTAAAGGTGAACAAATTACGACTTGGCAGAAGGGAATGAAAGATGTCACGAAAAGTCTGGTGGTTGCTGGCATCACAGGAGGGAATGCGCGTAACCACTGTCGCGCTGGAGACACTGAAAGATATGGCGGCGCTCTGGCTGTCAGATTGAATGGAAGCGGGGTGTTTTTGATCGGTTACCCCAGGTACCTCCTATCTGTCCTACGCATTGATTCAAACAAACCTATATGACTGTACCTCAGCGAAGCACCCAAGTTCTCTGGTGTTGTTATCAATGATGATAAAAAAAAGTCACACGATCATTTGATACCGACAAGCGGTTAAAACGAACCATATAAAAAATGCGTGGTTTGTCGACATGACTAGTTTGTCGGTGTTTCCTTTTTAGGATATGGTTTCCAGCAATTTCGGGTCTTAATGCTTACGAAATTCGGAGCGACCGGACCAGGATTGCTTCCAGCTGCTATCACATAAGAACAGACATTCGCGAGAGTCCTATCAATTTAGACATTTTGTCCTGAGTTTCTTGACGCGTAATGCGATTGTCGACATCACGTGTTGCAAACTGCTGCTTCACGTGATTGAAACTTATCGAGCCTACGTAGGACTGTTTACCTAAGGGCAAATTTTCCACGAGAGACAAGAGCATTCATATTTCTGAATTGTGAACTGACTATACGCTCCCGCTAATCGAACTCAAACTCTACCTGATCGCACTTAAACTCCGTCCGCAGAGGCCGGCATTCACAAATTCATCTTACGAACTTCAAAATGAAACGTTCGAATATCCGCGTACAAGTCTGATGTGGAGGCCTGTATTCTGCAAATCGTTATCCTGTTACGGTGAGTGATCTGTTCATCAGATAATGAATTCATGGACCTTCAAATCGCTTAATCTTCAACTCTTTGACTTTAAGTTCAAGAGAATAATGATTCTCGAGTACAGGTTCACCAAAGCAACAAGCGATTAGCTAAACATTTGTAGGGTTTCAGTATAGTTGTTTGATAATCGTTGTGCCATATCTTAATAGAACTAAAAGATTTTTAAGAATCCACGCAGCTTTTCATTTGCTTGTAGCAGAGACACAAAAATCCCATACGACAAACTCATCTTTGTACGTTAACCCACGTATATAAAATCTAACATCTTACATCCCATGACCACTGTACGGAAACAGACATCCGTGAACCTATATACTTTATGACCCACATTTTGACATGTTCAGACTAATCTAGCGTTGTGGATCCCGGTCAACGTATATGCTCACCTAATCATCATCTAACTTTGTTCTTATTCGTGGTCTGCTACACAAACATTACGTCATGCATTACCTCCACTAAAGCAGCTTCTCTCAGTAGAGTAACCACTACAAAGTAGAGTCCAACAAATGTTCCCTGTGAGTGTTCCGTAGGATCACCTCACTATCTGCAGACTTGGACGTTACAGTTGAAGGATTCCTCGATATGAACTGTGATACTTTGGAACTGTCAAGTTAACAAAACACGTAATAATGTGCAACACAACCAGTATCACTAAGACTTCCTAGAGCGCCCTTCACAGAAACATGCCAGTCGCACACAAAACGGACGGTGCGATGTCCACCCTACGATGCTGTTGAATGTATTCCATTGGACTCGAATTCCCTGTCTAAGCTTGAGCAGTCCGGCACCATCCAGCCCTTGTACTTCCTTCGGGTGGTACGGCAGCTAGGCATCGAAAGAGTGCTCCAGCTGAACTGTTCAGCTTTCTTTGCCGAATTTCCCGTACAATGTTTCCACTCAGCTACATACGAACAACCGTCGGACTGTGATCGAAATATAGATGCTAAAGTATTATGATCCACAAAAGTCCCTTTACCTTAAATATGGGCGCCCATCCACGACATAATTAGCAAATTCGTAGTGAAAGCAATATGCCCATAACACCAGCACGTCAACAATCACTCGGAACAGAAAACAACACTCACTCTGATAGACAGCGGTTGGGCATACGTAGCAACAACAACCTCAACCTGACAAGCTTAATCCGTTGCTCTAAAGAATCGAATTTATTACCAAGTGCCACTTACTCATCACTCTGTTGCGGACTCGCTGCAACGAGCCAGCTCTTGCTAGGTTACTGATACGCCGGTGATCGGACACTTGGTGGCGCTTCGGTCACGGATCGGGAGGACCGAACCTCACAACAGTGGAAAAAAGCGCTCATGTGAAATTCGGTTCTGTCATAAATGACGCAAGTTCGCGAACGCTGCTCGCGCCTCGATTGTCTACGCAGTAATTTTGCTGCAGTAAAATCACGACTAATGCATATATGTGAACTGATAAATAAGCCCAAGCTCCTCGTTCTGAGGTTTCAAAGAAGCGAAAAGAGATGTGGAATCTTGAAGACCACACTCTTAAGGTCTAAAAAGAATGACAAAACGTGGGATCACCTCCGATGCTCTGGTCAGTGCTTTACGCGCACAATTAGTCGCTGAACAACATAACTATGTCGTCCTTATAGCCGTTAACATCTTTCCAAACGTGGTTTCCATAGCTAAATTAACGGCCTCTTCGAGTATGCGCTCCATCATCAGGTCCATTAAAAATTCGAATATAAAAGGAGAGAATGAACAACACTAACTAACTCCATTACTTGTCGGCAGACTTCTGGATTGTTCATTGCACACTGACCGGTGGTATATGTGCGAAAAATGCCTTCAGATTCCAAGGGCATCCTCCTCTAACCAAGAATATTTAGAAATAATCAATCGACAAGGTAGAAGGTTCCTTCAATGTCTGAGAAGACCGCCATTGCTGGTCTGCGGCATAAGTGGCGCTGCTCAAGCACTTGACGTTATCTAGAAATATGGTCAATGCACACTCTGCCAATCCGAAATGTTTCATGTGTTCTCGGACTTCCTTCTCACGTGATGAAGGCGTTACACTACATGGAAGCCAGTAGCCATATTGAGGCGCTCGGACAAGGGTCCGACCAACGACTGGAAACGACTCCACGAACAACCTAGTCAAAGCGGAAGGTAAAGAGATTTCCGTTTCGGAATATACACCACACTACTCACAGGGTTTCTGAAAACTATTCGACAGCGCACGACCAGTTCCGCCCTTCTTATGGCTCATTAGGTAGACGTAGTCCCCGAGTTTCCGTCAACCTTATGTTTCAACCAAATTGCACAAGATTCGACTTATACACTCATTTGTATACCAATTTGTTTTTGTCGGGAGACTCCTGAGTTCTTAAGCAACCCGATGTACTGCAAAAGGCCACCTCATTTTTCAGCTGAAGAATATCACAAACGAGAGATTCACCTGGGTTTTGGGTGAGCCTACTGTCAAAAACAAACTGGTCTTCAGATAAGTGTATTAGTCGAGTTTCAGAATAACCTCTAAACGTGTTTGACCCGATGACCAGTACTTTCTAAAAGGGAGAAAGGATCATAAACGTCACCATAACAATGCACTCAAAAGTCCTCGCATCGTCTGAGTTTTAATGAGAGTCCATAATGGGGCAAATACGATGTGGAAATACCCAATGAAGACAGTGGCAGGATGTCACAAACGTGCTCGAGGGTGAAATATGGTGGGTCAGTATCACTAGTTTTACGATAGGCCTCTACGAAACATGCGCCGGAAAAATATCTTCAAGCGAGAGTCCTTCGAGTCTTTCCACCACATTCCCTTTTTCTTCACGATGGCCTTGGTTTGGACTTTTTCGTAACTCTCCTGTAGCGTTTCAGGTAAAAATTTGAAGTGCGATTCCGACAAGGATGAAAGACCTTCGGACAATAGGAAAACTGCAACATCTTTGGAAAAGAAACGCTAATGAAAGTGAGGTGATTTCAAAAGAAAGTAGTACCTGTTTCACATAAATCATAGCCACTAGACGACCATTTGCATGATCTAACCCGATAGGAACGAAACGAATTTGAGGTTGTCCGGTGAAAGTAGCACGCATCCACTCAATGGATCTGCGTGAGTGCGTTAGCGGCAAAACGACCGGGAGGGCACAATCTGAAGTTAATGACAGGCAGTTGGAAAACTTACTTGCGTCACTCCTGTATAAGAAGCACATACGAGGGCGATGTATTATTCTCAGTTCCCCATCAAACGATACAGAATCAACGACACCCCGTAGCTTCAGACGACGAGTGAATAATTCGTTGGGGATTTCAAGTACTGAGCGAAATCTAGAGAACTAAATATCCTCCAATGGAATGTAGACAAATGTACCAGATAATAGTGTTTGGAAATCAAGACCAGGCCGCATAAGCCAAGTATAGAGGGTGCAAGCTAGTAAATTGAAAAGCCGAGTGTTGATACACCTTACTCGAACAATGCGCAAGTGATCGTCAACCAACTTTTGAAGATGGTCTATGATGGAACGCATCCGTCCAATGCATCACAGCGATGAGTTGCGATGCGACAAAAACAAAGCTGGTGCAACAAAGCAAATAGACAGTTTAAACATGTAGAAGGAACCTTTTTAAACATGGTTTCCGTTTTATTATCAGACAACAAACCGGGCAATTGTACCCCTACCTACCAACAAGTTTGCTACAATCATATCAACCTATCCTCCACTCCCTGTGCTGTGTTATACAAGTAGCCTATATTGTAAATCCAGTTACCAAATCGCGATTTCGTACGCCTGGTAACGAGGTCTTCATTCTTTCGCGAATCCAGTAGCCTCTGGAGGAGAGCGTCATCTGGTTGCATCGTTCTCCCTGGAAAGCCAATGGGTTGAGAACAATCAATGGATGACAACTGATGGCAGACGCTTGTGATCAGACAGCCAGTCATTACATATACCTAGGTGCAATTAGACTCCTTCACGGCGATTCGTTTTTCACCAGTCAAATGAAAATTCGCTTGAGTTTGAACAGGTGTGCGACATAAGTGTTTCGTCCATTTTACATGAAGTTACCGATTTCCCGTCTTTCCACTTAAGCATATTTACTCTATTCTGAAGAGTATTAACGCCCAGTTCCCAAGCGTTCAATCTTATGAATGTTATACAACAGCCCCAACTAGAACTATCTAAAACTTAACTTATAACAAGCGTATTATGGATGTTAACAAGCATTTTACAAGCCGCATTGAAGAACAATGTCTCATTCGAACGGGGGAAACATTTACTTCCATGTTTCATTTTTCGCTGGCCGAGTTGACAATGGTTGTAGTTTCTCCTACCAACAGGCTACTGCTGACACCTCCCTTCTTTCTCCTTCACATACTTTTTCTTCCCCCTCTCCCCACCCCATTAATAACTCTCTCCTTGTAGGCCCAGCACTTAGGACT
>NW_008751688.1:2170234-2189162 GCF_000715545.1 Opisthorchis viverrini | reverse complement strand
TAGCACTAAGTCCCTCCCCCATCCACCTTTATTCTTTTCTTTACAATAAGGCTTTCAAATAAGTCATGGCTGTACGGCAGTGAAGCATTGGTGTTGAACACTGATGTCATGCTGTCGTTGATGATGATGATGATGACTCCTAACAATACAGCACTTTTCCCCACGTTAGCCAAAAGTGTTGCATCGGAAGCTCTCAAAGAGTCGTCGTTCAGCTGTAGCACCCTTAAGGTACCTAACTGCCATGCCACCAGAAGGTTGCACGAGGGCTGGGATACTCCCAGGTTGCTCAGACCTAGACGGGGTCTGAAACACACTAGGATAGCGCGAAGGTAAAGATGAGACAGACAGGTGCAATCCAGTCAGTTCATCTCAGCTTGAAAGCCACAGACCATGTTAAAAGGGAGCGTAGATTGTCAATCCGATCGGGGGTACTAGTAAGTACTTTCATAATTCATTGCCAAGTCGCAGATTGCATCCCTCCCAGTCGTTTCCACTCACCACAGGACTGGACAGAAAAAGCTCTGCAGGATTTAGAATGCTATGACATAAGAGGAACACGGAGTAATATAAAGTGGAGATTTTGTCGATTTATCCCAGGGAACGGCAAAACGCAGCTTGAATCTTACGAGTACGTCTCTCCAAACAATCGGACAACCTGCGCGAATTCCAGGGAGCGCCTTGTATACCACGGTTGCCAGGCTGATGCCGCGATGGTTCCGCATGAAATTTCTGAGCCACTTTTGAGGGTTGGAATCAGGGTAGAGCCATTTCATTGCAGCGGCACCCTGTTCCCGTTCCAAATTTTTTGTAAGAGGGTCGTCAGACTGCTCACCAGGGCTTTCCAACCTTCTTTGAAGTATGAGATGCAGACCACTTGGAGAGGGTGCCTTGTCGCGTTCGAGGAATGATATTTCGGGCTGGATTAT
The DNA here is from genome assembly GCF_000715545.1 of Opisthorchis viverrini. Classification (NCBI taxonomy): domain Eukaryota; kingdom Metazoa; phylum Platyhelminthes; class Trematoda; order Opisthorchiida; family Opisthorchiidae; genus Opisthorchis; species Opisthorchis viverrini. Next base: position 2,188,236 of record NW_008751688.1, on the reverse strand, counting down.
TGTTGCTAACGACAGGTTGGTGTGTTCTACCAGATGTGGTGTTAAAGGAAGTCAGCTGAACTGTTTTTCAGTGTTCAGCCCATCGCTCAGGAAAAGGATTATATGAGCGAACTACCGTTCGGTCTTTACTGCTGATATCTGCTTTCTTTCAACCGGTTGATCAGATCAGTAAAAATAGGGAGCCATTGTTATCTTCACCATCTCCTCGGCCATCGTAATGGTGTCATTCCTTACGATCTTGATTATCCGTTTGGAGGGATTTGCGTGTATCACAATCGTCGCCAATTGTTGAGCCAGTAGATGCGGATATGTCATGCGGCCAATCACCATGCTATTGCTTCCACTGCACAGGCCTCAGCCCCTGTCATACCGGACAAATTTTACTTAGTACAAAGGAACTGGTTGGACAGTCACCTCCAGCGGGTTTCTTTTATTCGTTTATCCTCTTCACCTTCTTCTTCACTGTAGCGACTGGAATAACTGTACATCGGTACATAGTCTGTGGCTGAAAAACCGACAAGTGGGCTGCCGATGGTGGTGAACACTAACTGGCTATCGTCTTCTTTCCGACTATTGAACATGCACTCGTCCGGAGTCGTTGCAATCTTCGATGAGAGACTATGTAGAGAACAGCAACCGAGGTTTCAGGCTGGTGAAGGGTGTTGACCATACCCCTGCAATCCGTCCGGTGCTATAACAAAGATCACCGAAATCTTTGAAAATAATCTCTTAATATTCATGCGTGAGCATACTTGGGGTTTCCAAAAGTGTTGCTCACTCCCTCCATTTCCGTTACGCGACCGACAAGGAAACTAAACAAGCCCTGGAGGATATGCAGAACAATCGTGTCCAAATAATTGATGAAGAAAATATTGATGGCATGGAGTGTGAAGAAGATACTCCTCCCGGCTTCAAGGAGAAAAGACAGGGAAAAAAGGGGTAAAGTCACCCTAACAAAAAACGGCAGCCCCGTCAAAAAAAGCGCATAACTAACAGTGGTGTCACGATAATTAAAGCGCATTTCCAACACAGAACCAAGGTTGTCCAGTAGAATATGAACGGCGCCAACTGTCATCACCTCTGGGACCCACCTGATTCTCCGCGCGTGGTTCCCCACCGTTGATTGGCTGATTGGACGCCGATTAACGGATTGGTGCACTGGTACCCGAATGCATATTGGGCAAAGGTGAGAAGAAAGCTGCTCGATTCAACAGCCGTCTGAAGTGGTAAGAATGGCTGTTTAATAAGAGAGCACGCCCCAACCCTCAAAAGCATTCTATCCGGTCCCGTAGCGGGTTAATGAATTTTAATGTGGGGCAACCTTCTGCCAGGTAATATTCAAACAGGGGTAGGTGAATATCAGCTTCCCTCACAAGCCACTGTAGAAAGGGGTGAAGCTAACAATGAACCTAGCTGCTCACGTAGCAGCAGCTTGGACACGCTTAGGGGAATTCACTTCCACTTACTTCCTGAGTAGTCACGAATCATCGAATTGATACACAGGATCGAGGCTTTCACCATAAAGTCCCGGGTCGGTTTTGTTCTTGTTGTTCAGCAGCTGCTGTTCACTTGAAAGGAAGAAGGGGAAAATGGTGTAGTCCTGCTTTTTAAGTTCTCGGCTTGCCAGCGAAAGGATCCATACAAAGGAGTGTCTAAAAGTGCTTGGAGCTCGATACTAAATGAAGTGAGGATATCCGCCGGAAAAGTTGTATCTGGCAACAAGTACCCGAAATCAGAAAATATTTCGCACAATGAGAGTGTGCACTCCGAGCTAGGAAATCTTCTCACCTTGTCTCCGCCGTGTGTTCCTCGGATCAACAATGAAATCCTGGCATCCAAACCTTGCGCAGTCAGGGTAAAAGCAAGCAATAGGTCTCATCGGGATCGATAATACTCCAGACGAAAGAGGTAAAGCACCGCGAGACGCGTTTCACAGCCCACGAATTTAAGGCCAGCAACCACCATCGCAGCAGCTCGCTGGAAACGCTCAATGAGTATTACGTTTTTCTTGCGTCCGGAGTGGGCTACTTGGTTTTCATATCCAATGAGCGGTTTGATTTAAGCCCCACAGGGTAGTTGAATGTCCATGTGAGTGATTCGGGAGTTGCGCCAAATAATTTATGGAACAATGGATGCGTTTTGGGCCGATTTCTTACGGCGCATGGAGAAGGGCATGTTTGAAGGGAGCCAGATACCCAAGTCCTCTTTGATATCCATCCTCTTGATGTCTTCTGGTCCATTCGCACTATACACAACAAAGGTGTTCGCCGAGTCTCCTCTAAATGACACTTGAAAGAACTTTTCATCATTCAGAGGAGGGTGTCAGTCCAACGACTACTCCTTCGTAATGTCTACATCCATTTAGAGGGCACCGGTATTTGAATTCTGGGATTTCAATTTGTCTCAAAAATCGAACATGGACTTAAAAGAGCGTCAAGAATGTCGTTGGCGTAGATCAGAAACAGAAGTGGTACCAAAATGGAACCTTGGGAAAGTCAAATAGAGCCGGGCGCTGGAGATGTAGGTCGAGCGTACTTTCACCGGAGAAGTTCTGTCTGATTGGAACGCCCTAATATAGTGTAAAATTTCCCCCTTTAATCCCGTGGGACCTGAGTTTCTGGAGCAGAAACGCGTGTGGGACCCGATCGAATGCTTGTGAGAAGTTGGAAAACGTTGCATCCTATATGGGTCACCCGTTCTCAGTTTGGGTTAGCCGTCCATAAATACGAGCGTGCTCGTCATTCATGAACGGCTTGAGAGGAATCCGTGTTGAACTGAAGATATCAGATTGTGCGTATCAAGGCCATTCAGAATATCCCCTAGCAAACTAACATGATCTGGGCTGCTTAAGGTATCTGAAACTCCTTGCATGTAACGCAACGGAAGTGACACTTTCGAACAATTTTTCGAGAAATGAGAACGACTTGCTTGATGAAAGCCAGATGCACAAACATTTCCGCATCCAGCGAAAATGCACAATACCGCCTGGTATAACACTAATAATAATTCTTATTCCCATCAAGTGGGTAGTATGCCGTCAGACATGAATATACTGATACAGTGAAAATAAAAACTATCTCTAGTGGGACTTGTGAATTCTGGGAATTGCCCAGAAAAAATAGTGTCACAAACAGTGGGCATTATCCTACGTAGATTTGGTAACGTCCACTGGCATGGGCGGGAACACACTTACCAGAACGTTTCTTTCTTTTGGGAACATATCAATCTTGAAAATTACCAGATCTTCGAGGTTTGAGGGGAGCGGGCAAAGGCAAAACGAAGGACGGCAAAATAAGTGACATCCTGCCTGACATGTGATAAAGCCTTAAATCGCCAAAAAAGAAGAACCAGAGCAACAGATCTGATGAAGCAGGAGAATCGCTACGATCTAACCGGTTAATTGGAACTGAAGCCTAAGACCGCCGCCGAAGTGTGTGGCATGGGATTGTTGGATTTATGGTAGGGGTCAAAAAAAGCGTGAAATGGATGATGAAGTAGTGGGATTAGCAACACGAGCAAATGGTAGCAGGCATCTCAGGATAACAGTGTACAGTTATGTTGTGGATGTTGAGTCCTCTGAAGAAACAGTTGGTGCTAACGCACAAGACTGAACGCGAACCACACGTAAACTTTGTGTAGAACGACCGAATGAGAATCATCAGGATGTTGAGATCCGAACGGAAGGTCCAGTATATTGGAATGAACACGTCGTAGATACGGCTGAGGACAAGTGAAGAGCTTATTCGCATTTGCAGGTCACGAAACGAGCGAGCAAGAGAGCATGGTCAAAAGGGGGAAATAAGCAGTTGCGGCTGTTCTATCAAAAAGGCATGACTGTGCTGTTCACAGCACTGAGACGGATGACAAGTTTTTACGTGAATAAGCTACGATGTGCAGTTTTACGAGCGGCGGGATTTTTTCGGGTTAGCCAAGGGAATTTGCAGAGGTTGAACAAAGCCAACATAAGATCTTAGGGATTTTTTGGACCTGTCGGGGATACTTCCAGTTGTGAAGCACAAATCAGGTGGACTGGATAACGGCCAAACATAACACTCGATGCTGGTATTGCCGAAGCCTGTGAAGAAGGGGAATAGGATTAGTTCAATAAGGCCTAGTGAGTTTTACGAGGCACCAGATGGGATAAATTCCATAAACAGAGGAAAAAACTGAACATATATCACAGTTAGGGTGGTGACAACCAGTGTTTAAATAAGATAAGATAGGGATAGAGTTGAACTCGTTAGCCTCGTTATCACAGACGTCCTAAGCTTGCCAATATATACTGTTATGGACCAGGGACAGAACGAATCGGTACAAGCACGCAAAGAGTTGACGTAGTAAAAAAACCAAACGCATGAGAGCTGGTGAGTGTGGAACTCCTTAAATGGTAGGCAGGATTTTCTGGATTTCTGTACAGTTGGACAACAATATGAACTGGAATGGAAAGGTAATAGTCGCTAGTTCCCGGGGCAAAACTATCAGCTTCAAGCGAGAGCCCCGATGGTTTTGTTTGTTTTTCTTCCCAAAAGATATAAAGATCCTCTCGCATTCGCTTCCAATTTTGTGGAACAGTCATAAAATTTCAAAGTTTTTGTATAACCCTCTGTTGGTGAATAGTCGGCTTATCGGAAAGGAGTTGAGTACCTGCTGAAGTATGAAACGCCATTATGTGAGGTGTTGTGGTTTGAGTCCGACCAATTTGGAAAGGCCATAACCCCATAAAGCGTGCACAAATATCACAGCAAATCTCGGTCATCTCCGTTGAGTAACACACTGGTAGCTGGGTTTTATTGTGGCAGGTGATATCGTTTAAGTCTTGGCAAAATTTCGGGAGACCGGACGCCTGCTTTTGCAGTAGGCATGAAAAGGCCACTATAGTCCCACATGCTTCAACACTTTCTGGATATAGTAAGTGTTGTCGGAGCACATGAGGTAAACCATTTGAGGCAGTATTTTAAAGCATATGTTAAAGCACTAACCGTTTCATGGATTGTACCGATGAGGGACATCCGGTTATACGCTCTTTCGTGAGTAGCGAACTGTTTCCTCATGTGTGTAAACTCTTCGACTTGCTCGTGGGGAAGAGGGGTGGGCAGTGTTAAGTAAAGTCTTCCGTGATAGCCAATCTGGGGACGCAAATCTTTGTGTTTGGCTGCGATGTCCTGCTGTGCCAGCTCTATACTCGCAAACCCATCAATAAACAAGTATTCATCATAAAACATCCATGTGCTTTTCCGTAGGCACTCCGCGAATAGTCAAAACATTTTCGACTAGTCTAGACAATACCGAAAAGTAGGTTTTTGTTAACCATAGTACCAACACATAGATTCTGGCAAGATCTGCAAATGCTAAACCGCACGGACCAACGATTTGTCTCTTACCCTAAGGCCCATTAGTTGTATATTACCCGCTCCGAATGTGCACACACACTCATGGTATATTTTCGTAAGGTGATCAACAACCGCCTAGAGAAAGCAAACGGCCGACTGAAAAACCGGATGCATCACTTAAACACACTATAATGTACCATACATAGGTTGTCTCTGCACGCCCAGTTGCTCGTGCGGGAGTATGGAGTACATCCTTTAAACCACTGCAACCGAAGAGAAGACACTGGCTGCGTTCTGAAGCGAGTTGTGAAAAACCACCGGGGCTGGTACCTTGAGAGCGAAAGCCACCGTGAAGCAGCTGATTGTTAAGGGACCAATCCAGCTAAGCCAATGCTCGAAGTCTGACTGACGCCCTACCGCCGGCGGTTGAGGATACTGTACCTAAACCCATATGGCGGTCTAGTGACCCAGATTGAACTTTTGTGCGCTTTGTTACCTGCCGACAAGAAATAGTTATGGAGGTTTGCGACCGCGTACCATATCACATCGACCGATAATGGTGGACCATGCCCGCCATTCTGAGATGCTCTTCACGCTTATCACAAGGGTGGGTGCACAGATGAGCAATTGCTGTTTGTTAAGTACCCCGCGTTATTCCGGAAAGCCTGCCGAACGACCTGTGAAAAGACACCACTTGATGTTGACCTGACCCGAGGCGCAGATCCTCAGCACAGTTTTCCTCTCTGTATGTTCGTATTTTCGGCTTCAGAGGTGAACTGATCATTAGTCGTCAGTTATTAGCATGATACTAGAAAGGCGCCAGTTAAAGGAAGAAGACGACGCTGAAGCATGTAAGGCCCATCAGTTCCATAATATGCATCCACCAATGAGGCGTGCATTTCAGGTAAGCCTAGCACTTTAAGACCTAACATTCAGTAGGCACCAACTGCAAGAAATGAAACAACATGAATCAGCCGTTGAAGGTGGCCTGGTGTAAATGATCCCTCTAAGAGATCGCCGCCACTGAATTTCCCCGTTTATAGGGTACGTATAGCCCCAATTTGTTCACTGCCCGCCTCATAGTGATACCTCGATAGCCAAACTCATCTTTCTCTCATTTCGGGACATCAGTATCGCAATGGGCACCGTGCACCAAGAAGGCCATGCACCATCCTGGAAGGAGACTTGTATTAATCATTGCGCCTGATAAAATTCAAATGTTCATCCCGTCCGATTTGGACCTTGGACTTTTCCCAGTCGAGATGGATGTGCGCATGTCGGTAAGATGATCAGGGCATCAAGGACTCTCACTTCCATCTTACTCTTGTGCACCGAAGTGAGGTGGCTCATGGGGGGTGGAGACAGCTAAGTGATTAGAACACAAATCTAATGTGCCGAAGCTCCGTGGTTCGAACCTAACATCTGTCTTTTGGCTTCCCCTGTCTATTCTTGGGCGAGTCGGCAGTATGCCAGCCCTCACTCTCCCTTTGGGTGGCATGGCAGCCAGGCATCGCAAGGGTGTTACGGCTGAATGACTCTCTTATCGTGCACCAGTTCGGCTCTCTCAGCTATCTGTTATGGTAGACATAGATTCTATCCAGACAGTTGATCGGGCATCTTGGGCTCCTAGCCACACGTTAGTCGTGTGCTAAGTCACTTTGTGATTTTGTGCGAACAAGACTGCCTCCTTTGCTCAGGTTCGGACTCGGTGATAGGCGGAGGGATAAGTAGCCCACCACGTGCACTTCTAGCGGCAAACTGTCTGGTAATTGCTCGAAGTCAACTGTGGAGAACTGGGAAACTTTTGCATGTTACAGCGGAGAGCTATGATGTCTGTTCATGTCAAAATGCTGCATTTGTTTGCATATGTGCTCAATTCAAAAATCAGCTCCATCTGCCGTAATTGTTCTGCGATTTGTTTTAATTAATCTCCTATCAAACTTTTTGGCACATGTTTGACTTCAAACTTGCTGTGTTGTGGCTTCGGCCGCTGGCTATTCGCACAATGAGATTGATTTCTCGAAATCTACGGCATTTTCGGACTTGCCACTTCATAGTGTAGAATGTCTATGTATAATGTATATGCTCCTCTATTAATGAAAATCCTTTACTATGGCGATTTGTTTGAGTGAACGAAATCTCCAGGTCATTAATCACCGCCGACTGTGAATACGTTAACTGATGATAAAAAATCGCGAACCGTGGAAAATGTTGACTCACATACAATGAACGTAACTTTCAGGTATTTTTCGAACGGAACAGATTTCCTCAACATTCTAGAATCTAAACGGCCTTTGGAGATGCGAAATATGCATAGGCGCATTCGTGCAAACAAATTTTGGCCGATGATTCTTTGTTGCCAGTAAAAATTCCGTAGTGAACGCTAATTATTTGCTAAACATCCTGCACGTTGGCTGGCAAAATACAGAGTTTTTCATTATGTGTTCCCAATTATGCTAGAAAGACCTCGAGGTTCATCAATCTTAACCGACGCACACCACTAACATGCGGCTAGGGTTACGCGATGCCTAACTAACTAGCCACATAGAGCCTTCGTCGATAATACCAGTCGATAATACCAGCGTCTGCATGCTGTTGCTTGTTCAGATCGACTGAGCTGTCTTTACTGGCCAGGCTTTCCCCCGACCAAAAAAATGGTAGCTGGAGTATTTATTAATGCACAAACCGCACTTATGACTGCTTGGATGGTTTTCCACCTTGCAGATCTGGTAGCATGCACGAGGGAAAAAAACCTCGTGTGGTGGACGGGTACGCCCTGCAGGGAGGGTCGCCCTGTTACGTTGCACCATGGTGCGTTCGTATGCCCGCCACCCCTCCAGTAGCACGGGTGCATCGCCCATCGCCGGTGGTTCTGAGTCTGGCCTTTAAATTCAGGAAATCAAAAAAGGTACTGCGGACTTCTGTTTGTTGCTGCTGGTGTTGGGCTCGCCTCGGTAGAGTTATACAAAAAGAGTTATACAACTGGACTCTCATCTGTAAAAAAAAGAAAAAAATAAAAGATCACATGGGATAGCCTGAAAATACTCTGCAATGCCCATGACCTACATCGGCGAGCGTAGTTGTATCTGCTTTCGTCAGGACAGAGGCTACACCGCACCAAAGCCCATTCCGTCATCCAAACAGAGAATACATCTACTCACCACTCACAGTGGTAGACACCAGGGCCTTCGTCGCTATGCACCACCTACAGATCAGAGCTGATAGCAGTGCTTCGGGGACTGGTGACTATTTCTCAAGCACACACTTTCTCTCCTGGTATATATCCAACTCATGTAATAAATACTCGATTAACCAGTTAGCTCAGAATTCCATTCCCGCCAGCCCTTACACACCTGATTCCCATACGACACTTTTGCGCGCTTATATCGGCTTTTACTAGATCCCTTGTAATATAATACCGTATATCAGCGAAACCAGCCCCTGGTCGCTAGCCTACTAAGTACAAATCTATCTACTCCCTACTCCATGTAATCGCTTGTCATCATCCTAGTTGCATCAGACGCCAAGTTTTTCTTTCTATGTATATAAATGCATATTATCCCATTTCATATCCCCTCAAACTCACTATGTTTTGCAAATCTCCTCCCATCCCCTCACCTTCCCAAGCCTTAAACTTCGGAAGTGCCCGCTTTGGACGATCTGGTTAGCTGATCTCCACTCCACCTGGCCTATGATCTACAACTCCGGGATCACCAAACGGACCAAGAAAACCTGCAGTCCCATATCGGCTTCGTTCGAGCTTGTTTCCTCGACCAGGCTGAAATAAATACCGCTGCTCAATGAACTGCATACCCAAGACGAATTATCTCAAATGTTGACGTCCGTCACGGGGCTGTCCAAAAACTGAAGCATGTCAGGCCAATGATGGCACGGCACTGTCATACTCAGTTTGATAGCACACCCGCAACTGTTCCATTCCTCCCCTAAACCGTGCCCTCTTGCCTACTCGTTTCATTGACCCCAATCGACCACCATGACATTCATTCCAACCTATTGGACTACTCGTTCAAATTCAACCACCGCTGTGTTCCCATCAAACCTAACCCCTACACCTGACTTCCCAACAACAGAGCAACCAGTGAGTCTGCTTGTTTTCAGGTTGCACCATATTTTTGAGACTAAACTTGCCGTGTTCTCCCAATTCGGATTATCCCATCTCCACCTCCACTTTTGCTTGTTATGACTCCGGCCATTTACCCAACCGCCCAAGGTCACTCCTGGCAAGCAATGGTTTTCCAGTTTTAGTTCATGTCAGCCAACTGAGTCACTGAATTACTCGGACCTCATGCTTATTGTTCCCTACAAGTTGCAAGAGAAACATATTATTATTATTATTATTATTATTATTATTATTATTATTATTTAATCTGGTACCTCCCACTGTTTGTGACATTGACCCTTTTCGCGCAGTCAACGCTACCCGCAAATCCCTCAGTAATGCCCCATTCTGACTGTAAGCGCATGATCATGCCAGACGGCATGCAACCCACAAGTTGGGAATAAAGATTGTTATTATTATTATTATTATCTTAACCGACGCACACCACTAACATGCGGCTAGGGGTACGCGATGCCTAACTAACTAGCCACATAGGGCCTACGTCGATAATACCAGACAGCTGAACGATCTTAACCGACGCACACAACTAATATGCGGCCAGGGGTACGCGATGCCTAATTCACTAGCCAAATAGGGCCTACGTTGATAATACCAGACAGCTGAACGATCTTAATCGATGCACGCTACTAACATGCGCCTAGGGGTACGCGATACTTAACTAATCCAACCATCGTTAACGGAGAAAAGGCTCAAAATGGACGTCTTGAAATTTTGAGATATATTGGTCGTTTTGAAGTTTACATGTCCTTCTGTGAGGCGCATTTTCTTCTTCGTGAGGAGCGTTCATTTGGCCGTTGAAGTCCTTAAATGAGAGGAAGATATAACTTGGGTTATCGAAATATCACGATAAGGCGGGCGGCCGACAAACAGGTAGAGATACTTACCCCAAAATTCACTGCAGTGACTATGCTGTCGTAGATGCCTGTTCACACAGCGGCTATTTCGCATGCCTGTTTACTGCACCTCTCAAGAAATACGATACTTACATGTAATGCATAGGACCTCATTAACAGAGAAGCTTTTCAGAGCCGATGGGTCACATGAAATCATCTTCGTCTCTTTCATCTAGCTGGCGCTCTACAGAGTTAATCGTGATTGTCAGACATTGACTCACGGCTGTCGAGTAGATCCTCTGTGGACTCGAAAACACGGACGCACACGGACTTACGGGACACAGTGTGCTGGGAATCTGTGCTTCGGTCCAGGTCAACATCATAAGACGCCCTCTTTGCGGACCGGGTGCATCCGATCTTTAAGGCACCCGTTTGCATTCTCCAGTCGGTTGTTGGTCACAGTACCGAAATAAACCATTCCGGACTATGCGTGCATGGCCCATTTTTGGGTGATGTACAACCAGCGAGCCGTAAGATAGGCGAGAAATCGGGGATCGGATCGGCGCAGAAGCCGCTGATCTTGTCGGAATCTGTGTGCTTGTAATAGGATGAACATAAAATCAACTGTACAACATTGTCCAAGCGAGCCTTGCGGTGAAATATGTGCCGGCTTTTGCAAAATGTGTCTATGACCAAAAATACATGGATATTAAATGATACATACGTGCTCCCTGATGGCTTTGCGCACATGGAGGTAGCAAAGCACAACGTCACAAACGAACACGACTCTTGCCACACGCATTTGCGCCGCTCAGTTGTCCAGTACAATGGTACTAACCAAATAAGTTTCGCCCATCATTTCTTTGAATAAGCCGAACGGTTTACGCATGGGAGCAAACTGCTCGCTCTCTACGAACGCATACATAACCGGACGCCCGGTTCCTATGCCGTCCGTTATCAAGCATGTGTATAGTTTATATCTAAATGCCCAATATTAAATGCTTTAATAAACTTACGTAAGGTTGTTTGTCGCATGCGTTCCTTCTTCATTTGCTACATCTGGAAAGCGTCGGAATAACGCTATCCGCTGCCATCGGGAGAAACATATGTGGCTATAGTGACCTTTCTCTCCCTGACACACAAGGATGTTTGCGGTCTCCCGAAGTCTTGCCTGGACCTGAGGCATATCATCTGCTAAATTAAGACCCAACCATGCAGCACCTACTCAACATAGCCGGTCGACACTTCCGGCGGTAGTTGTGTATATCCTTAGTGGTAAGAATCTTTCCGAATTCATCCGCCACAAACTGCCGCACCTCAGCTGACGGCGTCCCATATCCCAGCAGGGCCTTGCATGTGCCCAACACGTCTTCGGGTAGGCGTCGATTGACTGGAAGTCTATCGTACAGAAACCTTGATAGTCTGTGATTGTGTTCCAGAAAATAAGAGGTCACTGCCAGTTGGTTCCTTTGCCTCCGTAGACAAAACCCCACTGAACAGCTGGTGCTTCGCGTATTTTTTTGATCAGAAATTACGCTCGGCTTGCTAGCTTCTTCGGATTCCACGGCTTTCCGTTGGTCATGGAGGGCGCCCACAAATTTCTCAACGAAAGCCACTTCCGAAGCCAGAGCAGACGAAGTTCAAAGCCGAATGTGCGCCAATAATTTTCAAATGTCATCGAATAAAACAAATCGCAAAAAATAACGGCAGATGAGGGGGATTTTCAGTCTACGCATGTATGCAAAGAAGTGCAACATTTTGACGTTAAATTTTTTATTTCGCCCGCAGGGTTTTTGCAGAAAAATGCATTGTGCGTCTAGCCGCTGGCGTGGCTTCACAGGCGTTTGTTGAGAAGTTTGCAGTATCCTTTTCATCCTTCATCTCACTTGAGAACAACTTCAATCAATACATGAGGAACAACTATGTGGTATTTTGCCTTCTTCAAGTAACAAACGCACCAACGCTGTTTTGCGTTACGAATGGGTGCACCACTAATGCACCGGTTGACTTCCAAGACAAACGGAAAGTCGAAAAATCTGAAGAAGCTATGAAGCTGAGCGCATCTGGTAATAAAATACAGTACGCGAAACGTCGGGCGTCCAGTGCGGTTTTGTCTACTGAGGTAAAGGAACCAATTGGCAGTCACCTATCATTTTCTTGAACACTACCATAAGTGGTCAAAATATTAGAACGATCGGCCTTTGGTTAATCGACGGCTTAACGAGGACGAGTTGGGAACCTGCAAGGCCCCTCCAAAATATGGAACGCTGTCTTGCGAGGTGCGGCAGTTTGTGGCCGATGGATTCCGCAAGATCGTTGCCACTCAGGATATACACAACTAGCTCCGGAAGTGTTTACCGGCTATATTGAGAAGGTGACACATAGTAGGGTTCTATTGTGGCAGATACTATGACTTTGGTCCTGGTAAAACTTCAGGAGACCGGACGCGCGCTTGTGTGTGAAGACACTTTGGCCACAAATGATTCTCTCGGGAGCGGCAAATAGCGCTGTTCCAACGCTTTTCAGATGTAATAAATGTGGAAAGAACGCATGCAACAAACCGCTTGGGTAAGTTTTTTGAAGCGCCTAATATTCGGTTTGTAGTTATGAGCCTTATACGTTCTGGATAACGGACGACATGGAAACCGGGCGTCCGATTATGTATGTGTTGGTGTAGACAAACAGCTTGCTCCTTTGAGGGAGGTTATTCAAGGAAATGATTGGCAAAAATTATCCAGTTAAGACTTTTGTCATGGAGAAGCTGGTGGCGCAAATGCTTGCCGCAAGAGTTGCGTTCTGCTGTGACGTGATGCTTTGCTACCTCCATATCCAAAAAGATGTCGGGAAGCATTTATGTATCAATTAGTATCTATGATGTTTTGGTCATAAACACATTGTGTGGACGACCGGCACATATTCCACCGCAGGGTTCACCTGGACAACGCTGTACCGTATCGTATTACAAGCAGTCTTCGGCAAGACCTACAGCTTCCGCGCATCAAGGGCGATCGATTTGTTTGCGTGGCTAATAGATCAGTGTCAAGATCTTCCTAGCATAAGTAGTAGCCTATATGGAACACTCAGCTGTTTACTAACAAACTAGCATGACTTTTCGCCAACAGTGTAGGTGAACTACGTAATTTTAACTGGTAACAGCAAATATCGAGCAAAAGTCGCTTGCAGCAATACACGTTTGCAAATTTCGCATCCTCAAAGGCCATGCAGATTCTAGAATGCTCAGGGAATTACTTCAGCCGGTAAGTTATCTGAAAGTTCCGTTCATTGTAAGTTACAGTTTTCCACAATTCGCGATTTCTTATTGCATTAGACAGCATATTCACGGTCGGCGTTAGTTGGCCTTGAAGATTAGCTCACTTAAACAAATCATCATAATTTGCAATATTACATAAACATGTACATTATACATGGACATTCTACGCTATGAAGTGGCAGGCCTGAAAATGCCGTAGCTTTCAGGGAATCGAGCCAACAGTGAGGTGAACTACGTAATTTTAACTGGTAACAGCAAATATCGAGCAAAAGTCGCTTGCAGCAATACACGTTTGCAAATTTCGCATCCTCAAAGGCCATGCAGATTCTAGAATGCTCAGGGAATTACTTCAGCCGGTAAGTTATCTGAAAGTTCCGTTCATTGTAAGTTACAGTTTTCCACAATTCGCGATTTCTTATTGCATTAGACAGCATATTCACGGTCGGCGTTAGTTGGCCTTGAAGATTAGCTCACTTAAACAAATCATCATAATTTGCAATATTACATAAACATGTACATTATACATGGACATTCTACGCTATGAAGTGGCAGGCCTGAAAATGCCGTAGCTTTCAGGGAATCGATTCCACTGTGCGAATGATCCGTCTTTTTCCAAAGTACTTGATGGCCTTGATGGTCCGCTGACCTAAACAATATCATCTATACAGAGAATTTGCAGGGAGACTCAGTCTTAGCTACAAAGTGGTGACCTTGTATACGCTGTCGTTTTCGAGAATTCACTTTGCTTCTGCAAATAATAGGCGAACTCTTACTCGCTTTTCCTGTTCAGACGAATGAAGGCCGCTGAACCAGAAATACAGGCTTAACCATGGAACCTTGGGCCAAGGTCCCGATCCTGTGTATTATTCCTTGAAATTCGTGGGTTGAAAATAACCTTGGCTTGAATGCGAAGATGATCGTCAACCGTGTGGTCTGCCGTGCACGCCATTTTGGTTGATTCAAATGTAAGTATGGTGATGTACAACCCTGCCTACTTGGCTTCGGGTTATGAGCCTTCATTCTGTTCTCCATGCAGAGAAATTGAGGTGGAACCCAGCCCGCCACATGGTGTATACTACAACTGGAGTCCATTTCGGAAAATAATCACAGCCAATGAGCTAAGTGCTAATTCCCGAGCGCCATATTCCAAGAATAATCACTACTGCATCACCACACATAAAAGGAGTAAAAGATATAAAGCTTAGTTCATCGTAGGTCCTTTAAAACCCGGCACACTTGATTCTTTCATACGTATCTGAGAGTCACAACATACAACAGCTGTAATTGAGTATAGGTGTGGGCAAGCGTTATCTATGCCAACCGGATACAGCGTGAGGACATTTGAAACATATATTTAGAACGGATCTTACGGATTTATGTAAGTTTTGCTTATTGTTAATAGGAACTCATCAATCAACTGAATAAGGCAATTCAACCAGATAAGTGAAGATCAGATAATCGAAGGCTTTTAGCCTGGGGAGGAACTAAGGAGGAATAAATTAGAGCCTTTTGACAGAGCTAACTAAGCGGTCAGTATAAGTGGCCAGTTGGAAGCACATGGCTTGAACATCGGACCAACAAGGTGCTCCAGAGAGGTCCTCCCCGGAAACCCCCTGCTGCCTTTACCCCAAAGATTCGAAGTGCGGAGAGGCGTTCATTGCAGCTTTCTTTGGGAAGCGCACCCCGATACAATGATCCAATACACTGAGTCACTTTGATACTGGAGGCTAACCTAACCGGAATTTACGGGGGCCAGGGTACATCTGTATGAACGTCGATGCTCCCACTATGGGAAAATATCCTTGGTGAAGCACCGGACTCATTGGGAGGTTTATTTGTTTCCGATAGCAATCGGTGCTTTGCTGGCGCTGACGGCCAACCCTTGGGTGTGTGAAGGATTCAGGACCTTCCTTCCAAAGGTTGTCTGCAATCACAGGAGGGCAGCACTATTGCCTAACTAATTATGGACAATATCTCATTTCCTTGACGTTTCCATCCCAGAAATCCTATGTATCAGGCGCTTACTTGACTTCGGATGATCAGATATGTGGAGACCGAGGGCACGGGTGAATGACCAGATGGTGTTAGTCATTACAAAGCGGATTGTGAGAGCGTTTAAGCTCCCTGCTGCTCTGAGTGGAAAGGCGTTCTCTTGGCAGAAGAGGTGGCTCATCTTACGCATCTTTGGCTTCTGAGATAGATGTGGCGAAGTTTGAACATATTCAAATTGATTGTAAGTTCCACCAAGGTTTTCACCTATTCAGCGCCTCTATTGTACCTTAAAAGGTGAAAGGTGGGCTCACACTAAGATTGGCGTGGGGATGATCTTTTTGTAAAGAAGTCACTACTTGAATAAACGACGACTAACCCGATTCCTACATTTCTTTGACAACGTGATCCGAGTATTGACAAGAAAGGGAAGTTCCGAACCAAAATCATGTCTTTGTTAAACAGATTTCGCGCGATGTGATGTTCAATATGGTGGGTTTAAATCCAAAAAACACAAGAGCCACATCACAGTACTAAGTCTGAAGTCATCGTCATTGATTTATTAACCAACTGTCGTCTGAAAATGCTGATGTCGCAAGAACTGGCAGTCTATCGTCACACTACATCAAGGGACACATATCGATCTCACTTGGCTTGGTTTGGTAAACAAGTTGAAATGTCACCTGTACATAGCATCGTTCGTAGGAACACATCACAGCCGCCATTTAGACCTGAGGTGCTGAAACGCGATCGAAACGACACCCGGCCAGTCTATGTTTATTTAGGTCCTAGTTGCTGCCAGATTTTTGTCACAACATTGGGACATGTATTAATGATGCCCCGCGATTACCACTCACGTTTTACCGGATGATACCGGGGACGGTTGTTTGTCCGGACCCACACTGTTCACCAAAATGATACAAACGGGCTATTCACTTTTCCGCGCAAGGAAACGGATCGCACTTCCTTACCCACAGCGGCAAGATTCGCCCCTCTCCACTGGTCCGAATACTTGAGCAGTCTAGGGAGTATTACTGGCTAGCAATCTCGTTATACTCCAAAATCAATGGCGAAGTAACAGTCAGTTATCGCGTAACGGCTCTTTATGCTAGCGCGCCAACCAACTGTTATTTATCTTTTCTGTCCTGTATTTTGTGCCACGACATATCTGCAGCACAGAGAACAGCCTTCTCCCAGGATGATATCATTACTGGTGTTCAACTGCGTCTGAGCAAGTTCTTTCACCTTTCAATACGTAGTCTATGGGCAGTGACGGAGTCGCCAGGAGCTCTCTAGTATAACCCAAGGTGGCTAATATTTTCCTCCATCCTGTTGAAACCAAGGCCTTACGTAACTTCACCCATCTACCACACAGCTGGCTGATACGCGGACATATTTGCGGTCGTATCAGCCACACAACGACAAGCCTTCTCAGGAAGCTTGAACGAACAATGCAGGAACACAAAACTCACGAATGAAGCCCAGGGCGATCAGGGGACGAAGTTTTCCGGATTGCAAGCTATCTGTTAATACAAACCACGGATCCTCGGCGGAAAAATCCACACATTCAGACAGGCGGTTGCACTATGGGCCATCGCACCCACACTACGTCAGACGCGCAGTCGTTGGAGAATCATGTCAAGAGACTATGCTCGGATGAGCCCATAAAAGCAGACGAACTGAAGCGACTCAGTAGGATATCACATAAGAATAAATACCTCAAAGGGTTGCTTGCCCAACTAATTGGAAGGAGACTATCCGGAATGGTGAGAAAGAGGGAGGAAAATCTTGAAACCACCGGGTGAATACCGTCTGGAAGTGGAACTTTAGATGCCATTCAAGAAGTGCTTCGGCGTTACATTAAAAGATTCCCCCGGGTCGATAACACCCCACAACAACACCTTGTAGTGGCTCAGGACCAAAACACCGCACAAACTGTATCTACTAAATTCCCCGTGCGTAATGTCCAACCAAATGCATAGGCCAGACAGCCAAGCAACTCCATGCACGAATCACGGAACATAAACGACATGCGTGTTCTCCTCCAGAAAATCCAACCGTGTTCGAAGAACCTGCGCGGGATTCATTCGATGCATTCTACACACTTAAGTCAGTCCGTAAAACCAACGGCACACGTACACTCCAGTCAAAATTCAGGTCACAGGTGGAACGGGCATGCGCCAAAGCACTAGAGATCAACAAGCAACCGAACCACTTCAACCATATTGATGCAGCCAGCATTCCGTCTATCTGACTTGGACCTGCTGCACACCTCAGTAGGCTTAGATCGTATCAAAATACCAAACTTAGTTAACGTAGAGCTACCGCATTTAACGCCTAAAGCTAAACACAAAAGCTTTATTATTATTATTATTATTATTATTATTATTATTATTATTATTATTATTATTATTGATTAATACGGACAGAGGAGTTAC
>NW_008751688.1:2120481-2169771 GCF_000715545.1 Opisthorchis viverrini | reverse complement strand
ACACGTACACTCCAGTCAAAATTCAGGTCACAGGTGGAACGGGCATGCGCCAAAGCACTAGAGATCAACAAGCAACCGAACCACTTCAACCATATTGATGCAGCCAGCATTCCGTCTATCTGACTTGGACCTGCTGCACATCTCAGTAGGCTTAGATCGTATCAAAATACCAAACTTAGTTAACGTAGAGCTACCGCATTTAACGCCTAAAGCTAAACACAAAAGCTTTATTATTATTATTATTATTATTATTATTATTATTATTGATGAATACGGACAGAGGAGTTCCAAATAATCAATAAAAGTACACTGAAGTGTTGTTTTCGCCTCAAGATGGGCTGTTGGAGTGGAAACCAATAGGGAACCCGGCATAGCCACATCGTCCTACAATCTCTGTAGCGAGAATCTGGGCAGCGAAGAACAAGCACACTGACCACAGAATATCTGGAAATAAAAAAACAGGGGACAATGCTGACATGAAAAAGTTACAAGAAATCACACTCAAGAATATGGGAAATCACCGATAGGGTCGGGAGCTTAGAAAAATATGCGAAAAACAGACCGGAAGCAAATACAGTAAAAAAATTCCTCACTAAGGGATGCACTTCATTAGGGGACATTTTGAATTCCCTGGGAACTTTTTCTTAAAATACCCAAAGGATTAGCAAACTTCGTGCGTGGATATCTGCTTTCTACACATACGTTTCCATTTGGGATTTTCGAGGTTAGTTAATAGGGTAGCCGCAACACGACAAACGGATCAATACGCAATCATTTTCTGGACTAAGGAAAAACGAACAAGTTGATGAGCAACTGCTACTACTCTCGATCCAACTGTACAATCGAAGGACTGTGAGAAAAGGAAAAAGAACACATAGCTCTTGACGTTGTAAAGCTGGATAAAAGAGGGACTGATCAGTATGGGATATCGTAAGTCGGATAAGTGTGATTTGGTCGAAAGAAGAATCGAACCACGAGTCCTCGGAGAAGTAGCGCGTGGTAGGATACAGTAAAAAGGGTAGATGCGAAGACCCGAATTCGGAGACCCATGCCAGAGAAACCCTGAGGTTTCCATGCACACATTTGGAAGGAAACGACGGATTTGGAACGTAGCAGTATGGCCCGTTATATTGCAGTTCGGTTACGACATCGGCGAAACTGCTTTGTGGCAAACTGAAATTTGTCCAATACCGGGAAAATAAACAGAAATCCACTTGGCTAAATCTCTTATTCGATGAGGTGTACAATACGAATGAGTCGAACGACGTTAGTATGTTGAATGGTGGGGAAGCTCTTTGAAACACCGCCTCCATTATTTGGTAATAAGCGTTCGGTTGTAACACACTCTGGGCGCCTAGCTGCCATGCCATCCGAGGGAAGCACGAGGGCTGGGATACTGGCACGTTGCCCAAGCCTAGACAGGAGAAGTCCAGATGAAGAGGTTGGCTTCGAAACACGGACCCTCCGGTCAGTAAATTCGCGTTCTACGAACTGAGCCAGCTCGCCCCTTTCCCCACTATTTAATGACGCCATCCCGATTTTTTTAAAAGAAGTACGAATGAGACATGCATGACGCGGAATTCAATTCAAAGATGAGGTCTCCTGCGTATCGAGCATGCAGTAACATTTAAACCGCTTAGTTATTTGGAGAGTCAATAAACTTGGCTCTTACATTTTTGTGCTTTTCATTGCAGAGTTAGCTTACGATAAATGCTTTGATTGTCATTGAGCGTTTGGACATTCATCAACAAAAAAACCTGATACGTACAGGGCCTGCGCCTGTGGGCCCGCGTATAAGGTCCTTTGTTCAGATTCTTCTGCGTTTTACAGGCGTACAGTCATCATCCCGTCACATCTGCAGCGATGTGTCACCAACACCAGCCATATTTGACAGCTGTCATAGAATAAGGAGTATGGAATTAGTCAGAGGCACACTAGTTTCAACAAGTCGAAGGCGTCAAATGTACAAGCTTCCTCAGCATGTGATTCACGTACGTCAGATGGTGATTCATTCCACTGACGCTATTGTAAAGATTTACCCTACAAGTCTATTGCGTGCGCCAATACAATGGTTAACCGTTCCGCTGCTTATTGTCGTTCCCTTTAAGACGTGGCTCCTCGACAGCAGTAATTTTAAGTGAATTTCGGGACAATCTACCTGTTTTGGACGTTTTCGATGAAGCCCGAAGATTTGTTAGATCATTCTATCTTGAATGTGGACGCCTGCCGCCCGAATCAGTTTTTCTGGTTAACAGTGAACGCCAAAGCACATTAAGAGAGACAGTCGGTAGAACAGATCCGAATATGGTGGCGCATGAGAGCCTTTGATGGTGATATACACCGGGACGATTGTGCAGAAATCTGTTATAAACCGTCAGCCAGTCTAAATATGAATGAACAAAAATGGGTACCGGCAACAATTATCTGTTCATCACCATAGTACCAGTGTCATTCATTAGTTCCAGTGCAGTACTGCACCCTTCCTAGTATAGTGCCCTGCAAGTGTTGCGAGGGACCACCAGTTAACACCTCGTCAAGTTATTAATGGATGAACTGGTGTTTCACAAGCCCTATGGTTAAATGGAAAATTATTACATGAAGGGTCGATGAAATATCTGGTTTTTAGCCACGTTGCTTATACGCCGAACACCACTGCCTTGCGGTTAGGCTTTTGAGCCAAAGGCTTTGGTTGAGAATTCTAATCGTCCTTTTCTCTAGGTGTGGGCGCCATGCCATGACCTTAGTCTTGCTTACACACAAAGCATGAACGTACGTGGCGTCTGGACTAACCAAACACATTCAGTCTCAAAGGTCTAACATCTAAGTGCCCACTCGTCATCTAGTTATTCAATTCCAAAAACGACCACCTACGTGTCTTACTGACGTGGGAGGCGAGATGGACAAGGGGTGAGAGCGCAAATTTACTGACCGGAAGGTCCGTGGTTCGAACCCGACCTCTGCCTCTCGGCTTCCCCTGTCTAGGCTTGAGCGACCTGTCAGTATCCCGGTCCTCGTGCCTCCTTCGTGTGGCATGGCAGGTAGGCACCGAAAGGGTGCTACAGCTGAACGATTTTTTCCTTACTGAAGTGATAACGTACAACAGTGTCATAGCTGCATACCAACTCCGAAAATTGGGAAAAATGGTGTATAGGAGTGAACCATGGGAAGATAATGGTAAAGGTTACGGTGCATTACAAGCAAAAACATGCAAAGCACCTTGGCTCCACACAACGTGCGTGAACCACAGTGTGAGGAAGTGGTGTCTACAACAAGTACACAGGAGATCGAACGGCTAACAGCTGTTTATGTTTAGAGAAGGAAGTGTTTATTTGGTGAGAGCAAGATGTATTTGGTTCTACGCGTTTTGTCCCCAAAAGGACCTCATCAAATGGGCGAAGCAGTACTGATTATGCATGACTTTGGTCAGCAACCCTTCCCATTTGCCGTACCACCAGGCAGATGCTAGCCACGCTTCGGGAATCGAGTCACGTGGTAGAATCTGTCTTGGGCAATCAAGTGACCGTTACGAGAAAAATGATAGCCCAAGGCCGACCCGTACATCAAAAGCTCAAAATCGGCTCGCAGTGATTCGGATAGAGAGCAACAGGAAACAGTTTTCGGAAACATTCTTACTCAGCAGTGTAAGCGTCGATTGTTCGTTTGTTGGGAAGCAAAAAAAATATGCAACTCCAAAATCACTTACGCGGGGTGAAAGCGGCGAAATATAAAAACTGCGTCCCGACTTCGTATCCAAAGCGAAAGTATATGAAAGCAGTTAGGGAGAAGATCCAACTGAGCGATTTTAAGAGGAAGACACCATACTCCAAAACGGAGGAAGATAGTGTTTGACGCTGTAACAAATAAAGTATCGTGCAAATCACAACTGCGAAACAATAAACGTTAGAAAATCATCATCAAAGGCAACTATTCAGGAAGTGCACACGGCGCCGAACAGCCTATCACATCGAACTGCTACCTGACGACGAAGGACAGGTTAAACCACATATGCACCGAGTGTAACTAGTAGAAGACCCCCATAAGATGACAGAATGCGCCCAAAGGAGCCCAAAGTGACAACACATTTCTGAAATGCTCAGTTTGCCAGACTAGCCGAACTGTCAAAGGACACCAGGGGACGGATGTCGGACAAAATGTGTCGACTGGTGGACGGTAATTATCGTCACTAGACTGATAAAAACAAGTACAGCACATTCTGTATCATCAGAGCTGCAAACGACGGGGGGTCAACGACCATTGGTTCTAACACGAGGTCTCCATCTGGGGATATGGCAGTTCTAGACCAAAAGCTGCTACCTTGATGTAGGGGTTGAGTTTCAGTACTGTAATGAGCCCACAGGCTACACAGGATAGAATTCCGTTACACAAGGTGCAACCATGCAATGAATGCCAACGGAGAGCAGTTAGACCAAGAGCAGCGAGACCCCGCACTACGGGTAATCGTGCTATGAGGCGATTTGGAAGTAAAATCGTACTGTCCTCTGCGATAGAAGTGTGAAGAGTGTGGGGTGTTTCACCGAGGCAACCAGCATGTCCATATTCTTGGAAGTAGCGATGCTGGCTTCCCACGACGAAATATCCATACTGAAACGTGACAAGGCACCAGGATCGGGCGGTCTGTATCCAGCCCTCTTCAAAGAAGGTGGAGAATCCCTGGCGACCCGTTTGACAAAGTTTATTGATGCGATGTGGAACGAAGAGGTGCCTGCAGAATGTGGCATGTCGACAGTTATCCCGATCTTCAAAAATGGTACGCAGACGCTGTGTGAAAACCACCGAGGCATCCGCCTGGTAGCTGTGGCATCGAAGGTCCTCTCTGATCTAGTCCTTTTACGGTTGACTGAACGCAGGGAGAGACAAATCCGCGAAAACCAAGCTGGGATCAGTTATGCAGGAGAATGCATCGATCACATTTCCATCCTCCGAAAGATTTTGGAACAACGACACTGCTTTCTGCAACCACCAATGACTGTGTTCCTTGACTGTTAGCTGCCTTTAGCTCCGTGGACCGTCAGGCACTATGGCAGTGTCATCACTGATACGATTAAGGAACACTCACTATCAACATCTCATGCCTGTAAGGTCGAAGTGCTCCCGGGGTGTCCGCGAACAGATATCGAGTATGCAGACGACAAAGCTATTCTTAGATATGATACCGTGACAATGCAGACAATATTAAATAATAAAAATAATGCAGCTTTTGTGAGCTTGTATCACCTGTGACGTGTGCTTGACATCAGCCTACCCGTCAAGGGTCGAGTGAGATCCATATTACTATATGGGCTAGAAACGCAGCCGCTGCGCGCGGAGGACATCAAAATACTTTTAGTGTTTGACCATCGATGCCTTAGAGCATCGCCCGAGTCTGGTGGGAACCCCACATCAGCAATGCTGAAATACGTCGAATGGTTTTCGAAAGAAATAATCCACCCACGATAGACGAACTGATCACACTCCAAGGGTTACGCTGGCTTGGCCACGTGCTCCGTATACCGGTCGATCGACTTCCTTGAATGGTTCTCTTTGTACAACCACTCGAAGGGTGGAAATGAGCCAGGGGAGGTCAAACAATGACTTAGCAGCGAGGTACGAAAGCGATCATGGTTGCCATTACGCAGTTGCGCTGGTCATTGCCGTCTTCCTGAATGGGGACATCGAGACGGAACACATCAATGCCAGACATGGCCCAATCGCGCCCTCAATGGTGATATTGCATCAAAGCCATTGCCTTCAATGCATAGCTCCCTGATAACGTTCCCAATCAAAATTTCACTAGCAGCCCTGTATTTGCGCACAAATTATATCAGTTACCGCGTCAAATGCGCATCTATCTACCTCACATCCCCAAATAATCGGTAAACAAAACTGTGGCAGCTAGAACCACTGTACGGCAAGTACACGGTTCTTACAGCTGCTGCTGATGATGAGAGGGCAATTAAAACATAAATCATAAGTTGCATAAGTCACACCAGCACCTGGTTAGGCACTGATAGACTGAGTGCTCCGCAAGAATTCCATGAGTATGAGAATGCGTTTGACGTAGATTCGCGATGTGTTCAGGGGACGCATCTGTGTTGATAAGGGAGCCAATAAGAAGTAGGTATGAATCGTGGCGTTTGATAGAATCAATCATGCGCTTCCAGTGTGAAAGCGTGTGAAGTGTATCGATCTAAATCAGATGTTTTACCGATAACCGGAAAGAGCGGCAATTACTCAACATCAAACGCAGTCTCGAAAGGGGCAGTATGAGGTAGCTATGCTCTTTATGTACATCCGTGAATGGAAAGAAACGCATCTAGTCAATATACATTCTATTTCTAAACGACTGGAAAGGACAGCGTTAAACTGTATGTGTGACGTTCGAAGTAGCTGTTTGAGTTGCAGGTTCCAGATCGAGGTGTTGTGGTTCGTATCCTTGCCCGAATTTCCGATTGCTTATGTTTTCGATCGGTTAACTAGGAACTATCTGACCCTCCGAGTTCTCTTCGGGTCACAGGACAGCTGCACAATGACAAGATATCACCGAGACAGAAGTACATACATTAAAGACAACAGAGAAGTAGTGGAGGCCTACTAGATACATTTTTGTAACGCATCTGTAAGCACATCTGTTTGGACATCAGCCTGTTGCGCTTACAAGCAGAAAACAAGTAAATGGATCCAGTTCACCTGGTTTCCTTTGGGCGTGTACACAAGTAAACAGAAAAAAATATGAACTACACTAAAATAATACCAGTAGTCTAGCCGAATTTGCAACACTCGCTCCAATGGAAGACAAGCGTGATAAATGCATGAATGAATGCAAGTAGTATGAAACACAAAAACCACGCGATCTTTATGCAGTTAAACCGCACTTGCGACCCGGTCTACCATGACGGCTACACATGGTTCAGGAACCAATGTGTGAAGAACATTACTAAAAAGTTGCCAGGTAAACACAGACTGAAAAGCTTACCAACAAAACACCAAAGTGTGTTTGTCTGAAAGCCCATTTCAATATTCGTTCAGCACAGAGCTGGATGAAATTCATGACTGTCCAAATAACTATAGAGGAAAAAACAGATGAACACAACGAAACTTCAACACAAAATCATATGAACTACTACTTGATCAAAAAAACGAAATGTGCTTCACTTGAGGAGTTGTTTGCTACACGTGGTGGATTGGAAACGTCAGTGCTACGGTGATTAACCGTCTTGAGCAAATATGGCAAATGAAACTTTCCCGAAGAGGCGGTCAAGATGAATAGCCTATCATCAAGAAGAACAGTAATTATGGGACGTGTTGAGCACAGCTACACAGCTTTAAATCAGCACCAACTGGGAAGCGGAAGAACAATGTACAGTAAGTTTCTTCATAAATATCATATTGCTATATCGCGTGACAGTTCCGTGACCTTATCAGTAAACGTAAAGTACATCATCGATAAGGTATCTAAAAACTAGTCCGGTGAACAATACGCGTTTACCGGATGAGCCACATGACAGTGGCTTGTGGCTTTTCACCCGAATTAAAATCCGACCCTTGATTCAGATCACACAAACACAGTTCGGAACACTTCGGGTAGAATTCGTACTCTACCTACATCATATACGTAACGGTTAAGGATAAACCATCTTGGAGACCAGAACCTGGTAAGTTGAGGCAATAGTCACGCGTAATTTAGTTGCACACACGAATTACGGTTAACCCACTGTAGCAGTCAAAATGGGCACTCTCTAATGAACAGCAGTGTTCAGTCGACCACAAGGCGACACCTCGACGAGAGACGATCACCGCCCCAGACGCCAAGCACCCTCTATTTAAAGGGTTGTTCTTTCTTGACAGGAAGACCAGACGATTCAGCGAAAAGCAAACTGAGACGTCCCCGGATCATAGCCACCTTATGGAAGATTTATAAAGCCCAGACAAGTGGGCAGTTGGTTGGTACATTACCATCCGGAGATCGCGCCCAAACTCCTGAGGTATCCCGGCACAACTTGGAGGCGGCGGCTCAGCTAATGCAGTAGTGCGCCGAGAACCAATAAATCAAGTACCTCTTAGTAAAGGATAGTACCGAAACAAAGGCGAGAAGTTTTGAGTAGTTAGTCAAAGAACCCCTACTTAAATGTAGCGCTAAGTAGCATCAACAAAGAGGCGCTTTTTGAGATGATAAGTTGGCAAGAATAAGTGGGGATTTTGGTAGCTGTACCACGCTCTTGTTCGTACCCTCAAACAAAACGGCATTTATTTCCCTTCTGAATAGTACTGGTCCAATAACATATACTGGATAGGATATGAAAAACAAGTAGCTATTAAGTTTCAACCATAAGGTGAATCTGTGCTTTGATACAGGCAATACCACACCCGAGCGGTACGGGCCTCCAGGACGAGACAGCTCTCGTCAAAATTACTATTTTCTAGTTTCTACATCATTAAAACCCTAACATAGCATCCAAAAAACGGATGAATACCATAGAGCGAAAAGTTCGCCCAAGGTAAAATAACTCATTTGAGACTATTGAGCATCCAATTACTTTTTGACACCATTCGTCGAATGTGATGGGGTGCTTAGCAAACATATTGCCAGTCAAGCTTCGAAACCATGGACGTTATTCCGCTGCTGTACGTAGGGAGTGTAGCCTTTGTCGCGGAAAGCCAGGGTTTCGAGATCAAGCGGTAGTTTTCTGCCAGTAGGTGGAACAAGTCGAGGAATAGGATAAGACTTTGAGTTAGTATAGAATTCCTATTTCTGAAGAATGAAACTACAAAGCAGACCTAGGGATGTGTGATCTAACAGCTGTCAACCACATACAGCTGTAAAGGCTTAGTGTGCATGCTTTTGAATGGAAACTCAGAGGTCAGGGATGAGGCAAGTTTTAGAGAGCTTGGCAAATAAAATCATTGGACGCATTAACGACAAGGGAATCAGTAAACAACAGCAAAAGAATGACTCAGATACCACAGAATTTCGGAGAACTTGCTGGGTTTATCATTGTTGAGCAGCATGGCATGTACAGGCTGTCACTCTAGTGGGTGCCCGAAAGTACAAACATCGACGACCTGAAACTTGAGAGCCGGTGGAATGATCTCAAACGACTGTGACTGAAACTTCCTCACTAGGGTCCTGGGACCGCTATTCACTAGGGGTGCTCTGGTTCACTAGGACAAGAAAGTCAGCAAGACGTGCTATGGAGACCAATTTCGGAATAGAAAGAAGCAAGTCGGGTATTACTGAGTAACACTCCACTTGCCCTGTTGATCAATGGGAGTACTGGAAAAAATAGGAGAGGAAAGCCGTGAAAAATGAGACATGTCCTTTCAGGAAAAAAATTCCAAGAAAACCAAAACACCGGAAATGGATGGTGGAAAAAAGCCATTAAACTGCGCTTTCATCTCCGAAACCTGATTAAAAAACTGTATGCCGAAACGGTTCAATTCAAAGTAGCTTTCGCCCAGAATTACTGAAAAGCCGACCGATAACATTTGGGATTTTTGAGCCACAATGCGAAATGCCAAGGGCTTTGAAGCATTCAGTTTAAATTCCATTGAATCGAATCAGCGGACAATATCCTCGAGCACAACGGGTTTGGACCTTGGTCATATGGCACCACGCACAAGATTTCGCCTACTGCTTTACGAATATACATAAAATCCAAGTCTGAACACACGGGCATTTTTACCACTCTAACAGTCCTGGTGGTTAGCTCAATCCGTCATCCACTTGACAAACCCTAGTACCAAATAATTTAAGCCCACCGGAAAACGCCCGATTACTTGTGAGTGGGCACTGGATCCTGCAGTAGCTGCACATATACCTGTCTCGTTTAAGTAATAAATAATTATAAATCCTCTCTTGACCTAACTACACTGGTTTGCTGTTTGTGTTATGGGCGGAGCGCATTTGTCTGAGTGGTCTCAATTGACACAACTACCAACTGTAGTAATCACACATAAACTTGGCAAGAGTTAACCCAGGTGATGATAACTGAATGGTAAAAAACTACCGTAGAGGATCCTCAATGAGGCTGTCCGTCCAGTCCTAACACAAGGCTGCGAAGCGTAGCCTCTACAATCAGAAGATATTCGGGAGCCACAGATTTTTGCCAGTGGTGCATTCAAAGAATCCCAAAATTCAGTACCCGCTGAAGGTGCTCAAGCGTTGTTATGACCTATTAGGCCTAGGTGACGTGTTCCCACATTAGTCTGCGCATCCATTAATCAAGGAAGGCTATGAAATTCTCAAAGTTTTTTTCACCAAACCATTTCGAGGGTGACCTTGTCGCTTCGGAGGATAACTAAAGAGGTGGCTTACTATGAAATGGAGTAATTTGAACTTTGTGCGGCCTGCGGCTCTTGTAACTAGAACAGGCAGTGGGGAGCGATTGGTTCCCATCGTCGATCGTTGGTAACGGCCGTCAGAAACATCTCTGAAGCCAACTCACTCTAAGTCGGAAGATCATCGTCTCGAAATAGTACCCCTGCCCCCAGATAAAAATCCATCAAGTTCAGAGTCAACACAATAAAAAATTAATCCAACGTTGTGATGTACTCCATGTTGGACCTATGGGATTAGTGCTAAAAAACTGAAACACCCGAAAGCAATTTTAATCGAAAAAAGCACAGACTTACCATTCGCATAAGAAAAAGAATGAAAGACGAGGACGAACACGAAAGGTACAACAAGCGCCGATGTGTGGAAGACCACGCGGAGTAACCCCTGATGCGTCTGGATTCCAGGGAGCAATGGATGATAAACGTGGCTATAATAAACAGAATTATGCGGTGTGGTATGTAGTATTCGATCTATTCAAAGAAGACAAAAGAATTAGCTAAAACAGTCCCTGGGTGGTACGGAAACAAAACGAGGGGATTTTCTGAGCAAAAACTGATAGAAAGCAAAGCCGTCCTAGGCGAGGATAGACTGTGTCAAATTGTGCGGGGACAACTATAGCGTAGTTTGATTAAGTTTCTGAATGTTCTAACGAGAAGCAGATGACAACAAACCTGTCTCTAAGGCAGAGAATGTCGTCGAAGTACGTGCAACGAGTAAGGACTATGCCGATAGTGGTTCTCAGTAAGGCGTCCTTTGGCTTGCGTATGAACACTCCTGCAGATAGAATTTCCACCCGTGACATGATTGGCACTATGCTCCTACGTGAATAACTAACGTAAGATGGAACTCAGGTATTTCAAGTGCACATGAGTTATCCTATACAGAGATTGCAGCGTCCTTTAATGAGCCAAGCACATATTAGCCGAGAGAGCCGAATGACTTTGAGAGGGACACGTTGATCAGGAAGGAAGTCAGTCCTGATGAGAAAGTCGTATGATTGACGAAAACGGTATACTTGATGGAGTGCCTCGTACACCGTACCTGATAAGTGAATTCTGATCGGTTCAACAAAACTACTTAACTACACAGATCTAAGATCGACCTAAAACGAATTCCATTTTTGTTGAAGCCATCTTCTTTTTGGGGCAGACTCGCGCTAAAAGCGTCCTGCACCTGTCACTCTAGTCCAGATAGTCGAAACCATCAGATTAATGCCTTTGCTATCACATACGACATTTCAGGCCATCATCTCAGAGAGCTGCCAGCTGTGGAATCGGTTCCCATCAGGCATTGCGGCCATAGGAACCAAGTTATAGCGCAAAAGACTGTAGGAATCAGCAACTGGAATAAGCACAGTCAAATAACCCCTTCAGGTAACACGCTAATTTGTAGAAACTGTACAACGGGCCCCAAGTTTAATGCCATTAGACTTAGATTGACTATTCGTCGTCGTCAATTGATTGGAGACGAAACGTTTGCACGCCAACTTCAGCGAACACAGCAACAACTAATGTTTAGACCGACTGGACTAATTTCTATCACATGGAATCACTCAACCGTCAATCACGAAACGACGTCCCCGATAGATTGATCAAATGGAAGGATAATTACGGCACGACAGTGCTACAAAGAAAATCAGCTTCAGAAGGGGCAAAGTCCCAGTCTGGAAAATAAGCGGAATAACGACAATAACTAACCTACAAGAGTTTAATGAGTACATGTAACCCCGCCTACCATAAATTAGCTTCTGTTCCACCCTGTGAATAGTCAACTTGCTGCCACATTCTCAACTGGATTGAGAATCTGTGGGGCATACTAATAAACCAAGTGAACAACTATGCAGAAGTCAATGGCTATAAAACTAAGTAAGCACCTGCTTTGGGAGAGAAATGAAGGAAGTCCAGACGAAATACCGTCTACGTTAACATTGAAAGCAAGGTGAAGAGTATAAAAGCGAAGTGGCTAGAAAAGAATCACTGAGACAGTGCACCTGAGCGGTCTCATAAATGTTCCTCTTCCAGTGATTTTCTCGTTATTTTTCTGTAAAAATTTTGGGCACCGTCGGAAATCCAAAAGACGAAAAGTCGCTCCAGGAGATTCATTATTACTTAGGTTAAGGTGAAAAAGATGGGCTGCTCTACAGTGCCCTGCAGAAGTTATAGTGTAGAGTGTACAGAGTAGAGTGTAATTTGAAGTCTAATCAGGAAAACCGTTTCAATCCAATCAAGATAAAAACACTCAAAACCAGTAAACAGTTGCAGTGGTGCTGGAGTGAACAAACAGCCTGATCAGTCCGTGGGCGGCATCAGAAGCGCCCAGTTGGGGGATCACCTAACTCGGAGATAGTTCTATTGATAAAAAACCTTTCTTCCAACCATAAATTTGAGAAAGTTAACCGCTTTTGTACTGAATATAAAATTTCACCAAAGAATATATTGTACACAACTTGTGGTACGACATCATGGTAAATGCTCTACAACCTATTGGTCTCTCGCTATGGAAACGTGAACGGCACTATTTCTTGGAATTCTCGCCTATAAAACAATCCAGAATCACTTCTAAAAGACAGATAAGCAATCCATCACATATCGAAAAGAGAGCATTTTCCCGAGAATTTTTGTATGGCACACTACTGGATTCTCATAACTACTGCTCTGAAAACTCATTTATCACAATCTTGTAAGTATGCTATCCCGTTTCAGTGAGCCACCATACCTCCTTTTGCTTGACGCAAGACGATCCATCAGTTCGACATAACCAAGATGACTAGGTGAATCAATACCGTTTGAGAGGCTCCATCCACTCGCTGGATCGTCATGAACGTACAACGACGAACACAAATGTCTCCGATCAACCGAAAGACGGGATTGCAGAAACATTATTGTAGATCATTCGGTGTGTAAGTTACACCTTAGTTGTGCTTAACATAAGCTAGGATGAACAGCTCTCATTAACCGATCGTCTGCCGGATACCAGTAGATCCGAGTAGGCGGTGGAAGCTGCCGAACAACTGTTCCGCGCGCTTTGACGATTCGCCGAAACCCAGTTACTTGGGAATGAAATCAGTCATTTTCGAAGTTGACTAAGACTTACCGGAGCAGGAAATTGTACAAGCCTCGATCAAATGACCTGAAGTTAACAGAATATAGATGAATATGTAAATCGTAGTCAGCAGGTAGGTTCTGGTGACCAGGTAAGTAAAACAAGAAGGCTCGATCTGCCATTCGTTCGATCGGACTGTGGTGATGGGGTACTACGAGAGTAAATAATGAAAATTTTGCCCATCGGAACGAGCGCCTAAGAGGAAGTGGTAATTCGCAATCGGATCAATACCACAAAGCAGCCGACCCATTACATTATTTTTCCTCAAATTTTGAGGACTTTAGGTCACTGGAATCGCAAGCGAGCGGGTATTAATTCGATGTAGATCGAAATGCTTTGAACCAGAAATTCCTTCCTTTGTGTGAATTCTATCGTCATGAATGGAACAGTTCCAATGCAAAGATTCTCAAGCAAATAACAGAAATCAGTAGCCTCATCTCCCTTTCAATGGCTACATCCCTTTCAGTGGAGGCTAAATCTAGCGGTTTCTTCAACTGATCTTTCCTCACAGGAAGATATAGTTCGTGAAATACACTCTAACAAATTTGTTTTCGCGGGAGACTCACCTAGAAGCATCATAAAAGAGAGATTCAGCTGGGATCCAGGTGAGTCTCCCGCAAAACCAAATTGCACGAAATTTCGTGCAATTTGGTTTCAACTTAGAACAAAGGTCGACGGAAACTCCGGGACTGTGCCTGCCTAATGAGCCCCAAGAAGAGCGAAACCGGTAGCGGTCTGTCGAAAAATTTTCGGCAACCTTATGAGTAGTGTATTAGAAACTAATTTAAGACCGCAGTCAGTGCTGACAGTATCAATTCAATCTCAGTGCTGGTTAGCCTTCACACAGTTTGAAACACACAGACCAAGCAGAAACAGATGTTACGAACATTAAACTGTTACCTGTAACCAGTGAATTAAGTACTTGGTCAGCTTTGATTGAGGTTCAGTATAAAACGCAGTACCAGAACAGGGGACACCGTCCGTAGGTTTAGGAGATTCCTGATTAATTGACTTCGTAGCAGGTGCTTTGAGTCAAACTTAGCTTACATTTTCAGGTGGCCAGGTGGATGAGAAATCTTGACACACATAAATGTAATTCGAAAGTACTTCCCACTTGCTTTGTTGTGCAAAAAGCGCAGTAAGTTGGTTGCGTAAGTCCGTGAAGGAGAGGGAGGCACTGCGGGTATTTTGTCCGCATACATGTGGGAATGTACAATGGTAGTGCGCAACGCTAGGGCCACATGACTAGGTTCAGTATGACCAATGGGCTTACGTCAACCAGAGTTGTGCAAACCAAGTTGAGACCAAACTTGGTATCATATGTTGACCGAACTCCCTCGTTCGGTAAGTCGAGGATAACGGTAGTAAGTGTGTTCGAGAATTATTCTACCAGAGCATAAGATTTTTCTTGCGCTAATTTGGGCAAGTTCATCAGCCGGTATGAAATCATCAGTGTACTATGTGTGGCGGGGTGTTGTTCTATCCAAGGTTTGACCATCCAGACTGACCTCGACTTATCACTGGTAGCTATGGCGAGAATTCACATGAGCTTGCTGATCATTATTGTCGATATATATATATATATATATATATATGTATCATTATTGTCGATCTATATATACCGAAATTTTGCCGCTTTCTTGAGATATTGGAATGTGACTTTTTAAAAAGTTCACCGGGTGATCGCTGTAGTCGTCTAGTACACGGTACGTATCTTCTTTCACATACACATGATTGATGGGTCTCGTTCTTAAACCACCCCTATTTCAGGTTCAAACGCAAAATTGATGCCTTGAAACGCAGTGTTGAGAAGTTTGTGTCTTGCTCCGCATTCCGTCTCATAACAAGAAAAGCGTTGCCTACATGCCCTATCCAGAGTCCGGGAGTAGAGGATTGGTGGCACGTGTTCCGGCTTCTACATGACTCCCTTGGAGATCAGATTAGGGTTCCTCTCGGTTGGTGACAAATGTCATTCATATGTGATGTGTCTATACATAAGCCTGCATAAATTTTACGGTTTCACTGTGTATAGGTTATGAAGCTTTTCAGCATTACTTATTATGTCCTGACCTTGAAATAAGCGGCTTTATTAACATTTTGCCAAGCTGCGTGAAAAAGGGCAACAAAAGGAGCTCATTTTTGTCAGTGAGTAGAATCTGATATCATCAGTTTTCACCATCCATCGCCTTTGACTACTTAACTTATCCGTTACTTATATCTAGGTGTTGCAGTGATTCGACCAACTAAACTCAAAGTAGCGTCATGACCATTTTATCGACAGAAGCGTTGATACAGTCCGCTTTGCCCGGAACCAGCATTCATTCTTTACCTGCTTTACAGTCGATCCCACCTTCTGCAGATTACCGAGTTTGACTAGTCCTTGTTCAGCAAAACGTATCCAAGTACGAACAGTTGCATCGATTGTGGCTAAAATGTGATCACGGATTCAAGTAAACAGACAGCCAACTACAAGGTGCGGTCTAGTCGGGGTCTCGTCGGGTATATGAGGTTATCGAACCATGAACCAATCACTTCCCAGAATAAGTAACACCTTGACCGGTAGACCAAACACCGAATCGTAAGTGCATAGACTACCAACTCGAAGTCATTCGTGTAGATCATATCGGTATTGTTGAAAATGACATGCAGCAAACAGGCTTCTACGTGAACCCACTGTGAACATATTCAACAAGATATTTTTTAGTTTTCGAAGCACAGTATCACTACTGTAACACTATCACAACAGTGATCAAGATATGAGCTAGCTTCTGACTATGCTTCGACAAGAGGCGACATAGAGAAATTGAAAGTCTTTCCTGAACCGCTGCCATTACCAGGGAAACAACCATATCACTCATACTGTGCTATTTCAGATAATTCCTTTTCCAGAGAAGCTTTTGAGTATATAGAAATATACAATAAATGCAGCATAACTTGCCTCCACATTTCGGAATACAATGCAACATGGGCGACACACGATGGAGGGGCAGGTATCAGGCAGATTCGGGCTTGAGACAATGATATCGAGTCCGTTGAATCCTGTTTCCCCGAGTTAGAAGAATGGTGTTCAGAACAAGAATGAGAAGAAGCACATTCTGAAGGCACAATGTTCCGTCTGTTCGATGAGAGGAACAGTTCCAGATCGGATAATAAACCAGGAATCCCATAAAATAATAAATGTAACATGTAGAAATGTATACCGGCCATGTGAGCAGCCATGACAATAGCCACAGGTTTTGCACTGAAACCAGCAGTTTCCCAAGGATTGAAACCCGAAAGGCGACCTCTTGAGGGTTGAAAGTATGCATACATGAACAGTGCATTTGGATAAAGGAAGCAAAGTACAAAGTACCAGAAGTGGTACCAGAAGATAAGACGAATTGCACGACCGAGGAGTGAACAGACGGTGAGCGGACGGATGCGGCCAGTTAGCTTCGCAAAACGGATGCAACTAGGCTGGAAGCAAGATGTATGAAAACAGTATAACATACAGCGATTTAAGATCTAAAAAATGAGATGTCTGACTAATAAGGAACATCGAAAAATATGCCAACAATTCAAATGGTTCTTAGGTTATATTATGAACGTATGAGGAAAAAAATTGGCGTGTGCCACTGTTACGCACTCAGCACCTCCGGATGCCCAAATCGGAGGACAAACGGACTGTGCACGCACTAGACCTGCTAATACAACATGTATGACACAGTCAGGAAACATGCGACAGATACACTTCCTGCTCCGAATCACTAAGTAACTACTGTTGTAGGTGTCAAAGGGTCTCTACAGAACACGATCAGAACAACACATCAAAAGACGGCGGAGATTTTTTCTATGTCCCAACCAAAGCCAAAAATAGTCTTCCCTTGGCTAGAACAATTCCCCTCGAAGGGATCAAGTGTCTAGTGAGGGGCTATTGCTCGATAAGGGAAGCGGACTTCCGTACACTCACTCGGGTTTTTTTCGGTCACAGTGAACTACACACTAGCATATTATCCTCAAAAAAACTACAGCTATTCCTCCCTTGAAACCACAAAAACCTACACATGTGCTCGTTGCAAAAAAGAGGGTTCCGTACATCCTCTGCGATGATCACTTGCGCAACATCGCCTGTGAAGCGCGCCTTGAACACCTTGCATAACGACCCAAAATACCCAGAAACGACTTTTAAACGGTATTTCTGGCGTTTAAGACCGTTAGAATAACCAACGGGTTCCTAATGGGAGACAGGAAAACAACGTACATTTTACCAACTGTGGCAATAGGCCGGAAGGCTAAAAAGCTCACAAACCAAACTCACCGATGCAGCGACAGTCGCACGTCTTTCAAGACGCACACCAGTAGGCAAAAAATGCACTTTGTATCAATTAAAGTAAAACCGCAGGGTCGAACTCTAGCCATAAATGCGGTCTAAAGAGTCACATTCGGAAGCATACATTTCATGCGCTGCAAAAAACTCACATATGTATTTTACTGGATTTATGAGGGCCACACACGTACCATCTGCTAGTG
Organism: Opisthorchis viverrini; assembly: GCF_000715545.1. Lineage (NCBI taxonomy): Eukaryota > Metazoa > Platyhelminthes > Trematoda > Opisthorchiida > Opisthorchiidae > Opisthorchis > Opisthorchis viverrini. The sequence goes on along the minus strand of NW_008751688.1, from coordinate 2,151,827 downwards.
GTGTGAGGTTTTAACACCTTTGAGAGCGAGCAACACACCACAAGCGAAGAGTACACTTTCTGCTAGCTGAAGCAAAGTTTACAATCAGCTCCTACACCCAGCCAAACAGCACCTCGACAGTGGGACATAGCCCTTAATGCGTCATAAAAAATGAAATCATCTTCCCCCAGAGAGCATGTCACATCTAGTCCACCTATTCGACCAACCAGCAAACTGGAAGGTTTTCACTCGTCAAAATGAGTAGAACCCTTCTGACTAAGCTGCGTTGACTGAATTTAAGACTGAAAGCAAAACAGTCGAGTTCGCCTAGTTGATCCCTTTCCTCACGGCTCCGTGAACTCTCCGGTCCAAGTAGCACTTTTCCACAACTGCTCTATCGGTCATTTAGTTCTTTCACGGACAGTGGCAGATGTGACATCGTGTCCCCAAATTAATTTCGATCGAAAGGTGTGACTTTAAACGAAAACCAAATGACATTCAACAGTGACGATGAGCGTGCCTTATTGAGCAGTTTGGTTGCGTTATGAAAGACTCTTCAGATATTGAGGTGTTCCATGTAGAAATATTTTTTCCCAGAGGGACACTGTGTGCTGGGGTTTGCTTGCCGAAGGTAGCTACTGTACAAAGGTAAATTTCAGATATGAGTTCGTGTGATCTGCAAGCTTTTTGCTACATGTTCTAGGCCGCAGCTGGTTTGATGCTGAATGCGTCATCCAAACCAACAAATAAAAGAAACTTAGGATACATGTAGTAGAAAAACATACATTTGTTTTACCGTCCTGGAAATCCAACCAGTCCTGGAACGGAACGATCGGACCAAAAAAGAACGAGTACGGATAAAAGGCATACTCCAACACGGTCCATAGTGTTTTCCATAAACGAAATGGTGTTATTCTAACGTGCTCCAGAGTTCCGTCTGAAATTCTGTGGGATTCCTCTGCCAAGCACAACGCAACACTCAGTGAGCGCAGCAGTATAAGAAAGTGAGCAGAGTATACCAAAGCCCCCACAGCATGGCTCTCCGGGACGAAGCGCGTGAGAAGTTGCTAGTTAGGAGGAATGGATCATGGAGTTAGAAAAAGCAGCGACCGATAGGTACCACAGAATGATCAAATGAATGGTAACGCAAGAGTTGTTACGGATATTGCAAAAACTGATGACTGATCAAGTCAGAGTGACTCGACTGAGATACAAAGGAATGTTTGGAAATCGGCTTCTAAAATGTAGCACCAATGGCTTTGGAATTGAGAAGTACGCTGAAACATCTCTATATAGACAGCTGACAGGACCTATTTGGGACCCAGAGGTTGTTGTAGAGGGCACGCTACATGCTGTTTAGGTTCTTTCCTTTAATTTGAGGACGGTAACAGGTGAACTGTTTAAGGGGCGCCAAATATACCATGCAGATCATTAACAGAAGGTTGATAGATTCTTCGCTAAGACCAGCCACAAGAATTCGGCGGGAACACAAAACAACGGTCGTTTTAAAGGGTTGGCCACTGAGTAGGGCTATGCGTCGGGTTTCATTGCATCGCTATGGGGATGTAGATGTAGACGGAGTGATGGTTACAACCAGACTTCAGTAATATCATTTGCACAACCTTTTATTGGTCAGTTCGCCACCAGTTTGTCCGTCGGACCCCATACTGACGAAAATATCGTTAATGTGGTTGTTCACGCTAACAATAAATGCCAGCACCAATTTCAACGAGATACAAACCTCCGCACCCAGTCACATTCTGTGAAATGCGGTGTTGATTTTGGCGAGGAAATGCATCCTACTATGAATTAATATTCCTATGGAAACCAAAAACCTATTGCTGGTTTACAGACGAATTACCTACCAACGCAGCCACTTTGGTAAATGGCTTTGTACTTCACAAATCAGCTTCCCAGAGGGATATATCTATCGTTCACCCACTTAATCAACACTAGCTTCTGGAACAGTGGGGGAATTCCAAAGCCGTTTTCTTATGATCGTTCGCCAACAGATAGATGGGTGCAAACATGAATGACCTGATAGAATAAGTTTTTGTTTTTGTTTGGGTTGCCTAAGAGGTAATCGCAGAAGGGGCACCAGAGACGAATGGGCTGAATTTTTTAGCGGTAGTGGATAATCCGTACAACAATCTGACTATTTACGACAATCGCATAGATGGCACCCTTAGAAAGTCCTCCACCTAAATTTCGAGGAAAAGAGGAGGTAGCATGAGCAATCTACGACAGCCGGATATTATATTGTTGTGATGCAGTTCGTCCTATAAAATAAATTTATGTGGAGTTGCAAATTAACACTAACTAGAAGCTGTTGTCTTCATCATCACTATCAACCATAAGCATCGCGTACTTATCGTAGTGGTTACAGATGCCACCGTTTCGTTTACCGACGCTGAAAAGCTCAGACACGAAAGCAGTTCCATCCCTGTTGAGACTCAACAAATACACTAAAAGGGATCTGATACTTGATATTTCAGTTAGCAGCAACCATTCGGACCGCGTATCCGTCAATTCGTTTCCGCATCGGACAAAGTCCTACGCTCATTGTTTGCTAGCCAAGTGATGACAGAAATGATAAATGATCATGTGAACAAAACATGCTCATTACTAGCCACTAGACAGAAGTTCGTCTGAGTAAACCAATGGTCGTAGGTGATGGTGCCTTAACTGATTTTTTTAAACAGGATATCGTTTTAGGAAGTCCTTGTTTCGCCACAAGATTGGAGCGAAGGCGGCTGATGGAAAATCAAACTAAAAAGTTCCGTAGATGAAAACGGCAAACCTAAGGGACTTGTAATCGGCATGTGAGACTGATGTAACCCGCTAATAAACGGACAGTTAGTCTACTAGTCCCTCGAGAACAGATTTGGCTCGAAGAAGCGAAACTATAGCCAGCAAGACGTCCTGTCAGCTTCCCACGTCCTTCTGACGCGCTAAAAGACGAACGTTTTCCACCGACTTTTCTCCGATCAGTAAAACAGCTAATTCAAAGGGGACACAACATAGACTGCTTTGACCTAGATAACAATTCTGCTAGGTAGTCGAGGCTAAAATAGCCTTTTGAATTCCACTTAATACTATTGGGCACAAAAACGTTTGCCGAAGTTTGTTCGTCAAAGAAACCAACTTGTTTTAAACAATCTTGCATTGGCCAAGTCTTTTGGAGCTGAATACCTGACACATCTGTAGACATAAAATAAACTTCCAGTAAATCAGGGACAGTGGAATGTTAACTTTGTATCCTCAATCAAGTGGTTGAAAGCCGTCACGAAAATCCCTGTTTATCACATTTCACATAACATTGTTCTTCACAATCCGCTCTAATTCCGAATCTGCAACTAAAAATTCATACTCAGGGTATGAAAGGGTCCAGCATGCCTTGAAGTGAAACGCTAAAATCCACCAGAAAACCAAGTGAGCCCCTTCCATTGAGAGAACTGGTCTGGATGATACGGAAATAACCCGTCCCAATAGCACTGGCTAGGCAGTAGTGCCAACCGATGCGAAAGCACAGGCCAGGTAGATGAGCATAAAACATTTTAAAAATCGTTTATAACAACACACCAAGAAAAAAACGGAGATTAAAATAAGGCGATTCTCACTCGGTAATACCGTGAATCCGTTAGGTAGTCAAACGCTAGAAATAGAACAGGAGTAAAGATCCAAATGATGAATCGTTTCCCACGAAATGAAATGCCCAGGATTGCGAACAAAACAGTTAGCACCAACGCATCCACGACCAGAAGTATGCCAACAAAGTGAAGTACCAGCAGGTTGGATGCCACCGTTCGAAGAATGCACTTTATCTAGAATATCGTCAATCAGCGTTCAAATAGAAGTGTACCAAAGGGTGTTTCTTTAGAATAAATTCCAAAGAGCAGGAATAGACGAGATAAAGTGCATAGAATGGAATGTAAGTGCCCCATTGGATGAGCGAATCCCAGTCCGAGTCGCTTTCATCCTTCAAAAGAGCCGTAGGAAATGAAGTAAACAACCTGCCAGTGGCAGCGCGCAAAAATCCGTAGCTTTGAAGACGCAAGCGGTTTTCTAAACCAGTTAATAGCTGGGAGCTGATGGCTCACTTGGGTTACTGGAAGCACGATGAAGCTGGACAAGCAGAAAGGCTTCCAGCGTGAAAAATATAGCAATACCAAATACACGTTCTAAGCTCTTCATGGATAAAATTTTAAATCAAATGGCTGTCCGAAAATATTCTGCTGAACAATGAGTACCGGAGAACATAGGCTTTTGACCATTGAAGCTCAAACTTTTCTCTTAATCTGCAGCAATATGGCCACGAAAGACCAAACTATTGCGACCACCACGCTGGGAAGCAGCTCCCCTGAAAATAAAAAAACTAGATTAGGAACAGTGGATATGTGCTTGAATGCATCAATAACGTGCTACTCGTTCTGGTAGGCATTTTTGCAACAAATAGACTCCAAACTAGTTGGGAGATATCCCGGGGCGAGATGACTCAAGTGGTTAGGGCGCGAATTTACTGACCGAAAGGTCTGTAGTTCGAACCAGACCTCTGCCTCTCGACTTCCCCTGTCTAGGCTTGGGCAACCTGGCAGTATTCCAGCCCTCGTGCTTCCTTCGGGTAGCATGGCAGCTAGGCACCGGAAGGGTGATACGATTATTATTATTTATCGTCAAGGCCGAAAAAACAAACGTTTTTTCACTTCAATTTTCGGTCCGAGTTCCTAAACACACCTCTAGGATTTCGAGAGGTCCAGTCGAGGCACCCGTGAAGGGGCTTACTCACTATTCAACTACACATTTAAAGGCATTTCGGGGAGTTACAAGTTTCGTGAACTCTGATGGTGACATGGTTGGTTCTAAAAAATAAAGCATTAAATGTGAACATGGACTTCCAGAATTGAGGAAGGCACATACCGGGACAGGTTATGTAGCATTCCAACGAACCAGAAACATGATAAGAGTGAAGCGAAGCCTGGACGGGTGTATGCTCACAAACATAACGGGAATGTGAGACTGACGACGAACACTGGCGGTGTTCGTATAAGTAACATGGTGGACATAAGAGATTTGCGTATGACAGGGACCAGTCAGACTCCAGAATCTTCGTCTCGTAGTAATCCAGATTAGTGCACTGACTTCATTATTCACATTACAACTAGAACTAATACAACTTTCGAAATATGTGAAAGACTCCACAACTTCCAGTACTTCCCTCCCTGGATTATAAGTGGCATGTTCGGTGAACATATGTCCAGGAGCATCGCCTTACACTTTGTGGATGCAACGCGCAGGCCGAAGGACAGGATGATCTTGGTAAGCTTACCAAAAACAGTTGCATCTTCTTTCCTTATTTAAAGACGAAGACGATGTCATATTCGTATTCATATGCATATTCCTGATCAACAAGGTTTCCATCAACGACTATTTGAACACCGAGGGTTTGAGGACCTTCCCGCGTTCATCTCATTATCTCGTCGACCACGAAAGTAAATAGAAATAGAGAGTGGGCAGCCCTGACGGACATCACCTTGAACAAGGAAGGTTTTTGGACAGATCTCCGTATATTCCCACACGTCCAAAAGCCTGAGAATATAAAGAACTTAATATATCCACAAACTTTCGGGATATTCCTTGATGAGCGATGAACGAAGGACAAGCAACGTCAGAAGTCTCTTTAAGACGAGTCAAGGTGCAGTGTCTTTTAAAATTGATGAGTCGAGTCCCGATGTCCCATCCAGAAACGAAGTTGTCATCTTGACTGAGTTTGCTGTCGTTGGATTCACACTTCGTTTGTAGGCCATAGACTGGCCAGCTGTCAGCCAGTACCATCCGGTATAAGGCTGGACTGAAAGATCCCTGCGAAATGGACGCCCTCCAACATCATCATTAGTATTATCAGCTCTAAGAACCTCGTACTTGTCGTACGGTGGTTGTAGCTGCCACAGTTTCGTCCACCGGTGAGAAGCTCACCCATCGCTGAAGCGAGATGACCCAAGTGGTTAGAGCGCGATTTTACTGACCGGAAGGTCCGACGTTCGAATCCGACCTCCACCACTCGACTTCCCCTGTCTAGGCTTGGGCAACCTGGCAGTATCCCAGCCCTCATGCTTCCTTCGGGTGGCATGGTAGCTAGGCACCGGAAGGGTGCTACAGCTGAACGCTTTTCGGTTGTTAGTATGTCACAATCCGCGGGCAGTTTTGCCCTATCCTCTATAGAGCCAACAAGTTTTATCAGGAGGTAACCACCAGTCTTCTTGAAGGAAGCCTGGATACAAGCCGTCCAGCCCTGGGACATTTCAGGCAGAGGATGTGAGACATCTTCAGGTCCTTGACCTCCAACGTCCCAGAACTACATATGGAATCAGCTGAAATCAGCGAATTTGGAATGAAGGGATGGGCAAATGGAATTCTGGTGAGACAGACGGCACTTCACCCATAGAATGCATCCAGTACTTCAAGCCAAGGTGGCTGGGCCATGTGTTACGCATACCGAGTCACCACCTTCCGTGCCTAACCTAGAGGTGCACAGAACTCGACATGGCGGAAGAAAGTGAGGGATGTCACGAGCCTTGGTTGCTGTTCACCTTACAGAATGGCGAGCATGTGAACCAACCCCTCCACCTTTAATTGGTTGGAGACGCTGAATGACGTGTCGGTTAATCGACGTCAGTGGTGCTAAGGCTGTCCGTTTATAACCAGGATGTTTCACTGAGCGTTGGAGGTGTAGGTACCTCGGATGTTTGTGATAGACTAACTCTAGAGTTAGCTCCCTGTCAAACCACTCTGTTCCATTATGAGACTTTATTCACATAAACTGACATGGTTGTGCGAAGGCAAAGCATCAGTGTTCCCATCGCGACTGTCGTATATGAAGGTGAGGATCCACTCACACATGCGGCCTCGCATACAATGCACAGGGGACAAAATATCAAAGAAGTACCTTTGAACACCAGGCAATATACGTCTGTAACGATCTGCAGCCGTCATTCTGTGAATTACAATCCACTGAGCTATACTGAAAAGTACGTGTGGCACTCATAGAACCTCTTATGACAGGTTAGTCAAAGAGATTGGTCACAAAGGGACTGGCCCTTACCGTGGTGTGACGGTATGTGAACCTTCCTGATCCTTTGAGCTATACTGAGTAGTGCCCGCGCGACAACCACTCTCTCGCACCAGGTTGGTCAATGGTTAGAGGTCCGACGAACAGTCTCCCGGTTAGGGGTTGGAACATGTGTGGTGACTTTTTCATTAAAAATGCTCTGACAAACTTACGCCATCCACAAATGTCTTGCGGTTATACTTTTTAGCCAAAGGCTTTGGTCGAGAATCCTAATCGTCCACCCCTCTAAGTGAGGGAACCCTCGAAGTATCCCAGCATATGTACAAGCACGATACATACAACTAACAGTAAGTTCATGCTACGTTGGCCGTCGCGTGGCATCATCAGTCGATTCGCCTTACTTGCTGCATACAGCAGGACGGGTAAGCGGAAACATGATACTGCTGATGCCTCCCCTTATACCCTCACGTTTCCCTTCTTTTACCCTACCCCACCCAAATTGGAATACTCTCTTCGGAGTTCACAGCAATAGGACCGACCGTTTTTCTGACCGTTGCAGCTTCCGTACGTCCGACTTCAGTAACAACCCTGAACGATTCCAAACTCCGAAAGCCTGCCTAGTTAGCTAGCTTTAATGTTCGCACACTGAAGCAGGCTGGATAACATGTGGTTCTTGCTCGTATGTTGGATTTATTCTGAATTGATGTATGTTACCCGTCGCAAGTATTATAACTGAACTAACTGCCCCTTCCGTTGCAGCGTACGTCCGACTTCAGTAACAACCCTGAACGATTCCAAACTCCGAAAGCCTGCCTAGTTAGCTAGCTTTAATGTTCGCACACTGAAGCAGGCTGGATAACATGTGGTTCTTGCTCGTATGTTGGATTTATTCTGAATTGATGTATGTTACCCGTCGCAAGTATTATAACTGAACTAACTGCCCCTTGCTCTCTTTCGGGCTCCGGCCACGCGAATCTGGTGATGCAGAGACCGCTTCAGTCAGATATGCCGAGGTGGATATGGTACTGAGCGACCGAGCGAAGGCGTCTCTACTTGAGTGGATACCGGTTGATAGTCCCCTTTGCGCGGCTCGTTTGGTATCTGGAGAAAGTGAGGTCCATCGCCCCAACTAATTGTATCCCTGAATTTGCCAAAGAAGGTTTCTATGACAATCTAGGTGCTCTTTTACAACGGGTTAAAAGCTCAGACATCGTTGTGGTTGTTGATGGCATGAACGCCTATGTACTCGGACTAAGCGCTGCTGAGAACCGATTACATCGTCGTCTTGGGCTGCAAACGAGAAGTATGGACATCGAAAATCGTTTACTTCATATGTTCGCCGATCACGGACTGTCCTTTTACAGTATCAGTTTCCGGGGCAGCGAAAATCGCTTAACATGGTGCCAACCAACGAACCAGTTCCAAATCCAAACAGATCACATCGCCATCAGTTAAAATTGGATCTCTGACAGGACCGCGGCCTTGATGCAGGCCCGGCGACCGACCGCAGCCACAACCTAACCCGACGTATCATTCAACGTCAGGTAAAACTGAGCATTCGTGCAGACCGCGAGGCTTCGTCACCACGAAAGGCCCAAGAAATGGAAGAGGTAAAAATGCCATTCCATTTATTTCGTTCGCCTGGTCCTCGGAAGCCTCTTGTTAACGAAGTTATCAGAGACAATAATGGCTTGCTGATATCCAGCAAAAGAAAAAGGACGTTTGAAGTGGGCACAATACTTCGAGCAACAATCTAGTTGGCCACCTGCAGCATTCAGTGCGCATTGCTGGCCTTCAACAAAAGGTGTGGCTGCCTTTTGGATGGCGTCGGCGTGTTAGTAACGGGATGATTAGAAAGCGGGTACTTGGTTGTCTGGCAGATACTTCAATCCGGGAAAATATCCAACACCACCGACTACGATGACTCGATCATGTACTACGCACGCCGAAGCACCGTCTACCGAGAAGTGTTGTTCTCTGTGCCTCCCTCAGAATAGCAAAAATCACGAGGTGAACAACGTATGACTAAGCAGAATGGTGTGAAAGATATTACGAAGCTTTTGGGTGTTGCAGGTGCGTTAGGCCTTGCAGGATGGGGTCCCCATGAACCTGCTTGCGCTAGGCTGGAGACATTGAGGAAATGGCGGGTGATCAATGTCACTGACGTTCGTGTTGTCAGTTCCATTTCAGATTGCCTGACTGAACACTTGGAGGTGTAGGCGCCTCAGAATACTTGTGATAAAAAAGCGTTCAGCTGTAGCACCCTTTCGGTTCCTACCTAAGAGCCACCAGAAGGAAGCACGAGGACTGGGATACTGCCACGTTACCCAAGCCCAGACAGGAGAAGTCGAGAAGCAGAGGTCGGGTTCAAAACACGGACCTTATTTGCTGCATACAACACATCGGGTGAGCGAGAAAGAGGAGTGGCTCGGGGGCGAGATGACTCAGTGGCGCAAACTTACTGAATGGAGGGTTCGCACAGACATAATGTCTGACCTGCATGTCATCTCGTTATTCAAAAAGCCTTCCTACAAAATGTGGTGTCAGACAAGGATGTCCACTCCCCCCATTCTTGTTCCACTTCGTCATCGATGAAATAATGAGGCGAACTCTGGACGGTTTTCAAAACCCCGGTGTTCAAATTGTTGCTTGTCGATCTGGAGTACGCACATGACATTGCCCTCATCTTTGAAGACCATAGCGAAGCACAAGCCCTGTTGAATAAACTGACCGCCATCATACCATCATTTGGCATGCGCCTTGCACCTTCAAATATATATATATATATATATATATATATATATATATATATATATATATATATATATATATATATATATATATATATATATATATATATATATATATATATATATATATATATATATATATATATATATATATATATATATATATATATATATATATATATATATATATATATATATATATATATATATATATATATATATATATATATATATATATATATATATATATATATATATATATATATATATATATATATATATATATATATATATATATATATATATATATATATATATATATATATATATATATATATATATATATATATATATATAACTAAACGAACTTTATGGTTGTACGGCAGTGAAGCATCAGTGCCAACAATGATGTTGCTGTCACTGATGATGATGATGCCGGCAAGACGTGGATTGGCAGTTACAATGCCTCTAAGATCGACGCAAAACCAAATAGAATGTCTTCCGACCCATAGGTTTTTTACCTAAACGACGGCGAAATTAGTAACCCAGACTCGATCCTCAATGTCTTGGTGTTTTTCCACGCTCGGATAATCCAAATCAACCACAAACATGTACCTCGATAGTATGCAACCCACTCGATCGTCAGTCCCACCGAAACTGTTAGAAATATCAACTACTTGTTCGAGGGTGAACTTCGGGGATTCTTAAACTTTGGAACTCAAGGGAGTTTAAGTCCTTAAACCTTTAACCATTTTCGGAAAGCACATGCTGGAGTGTGTCAAAAATCGTTCATCTGTAGTATTTTTTCGGTGCCTAACTGCCATGCCACCAGAACGTTGCATGAGCCTAGGCTCGGGAAATCAAGAGGCAGAGGTCGAGTTAGAACCACGGACCTTTTGGTCAGTAAATTCGAGCTTTAACAACTTGGACCATTTCACCCATTGCGATTGACAAGGAAACTATGCGAAATCTCGACGCTCCCCAAACCTCAAAAATGTTCATCGCTACTCTTGTCGGGATTTTTTACCCACTTACGTATTCTACACTGTAGTATACGGTGTCTGTCCGTTTGATTGATTCATATGTAAGTATTGGTGATGTACAACCTTGCTTACTGGGCTCTGGCTCATGCGCTTTGTTTCTGTTTTCCATCCACAGAAAGAAACGTGAACTGTCTTCGGAGAATCACTGTCCTCTGGTGCTTCCATAGCGTGCATATTACAACACTATGCAGTAGCTTGATACATCCTCCAATGGGAACGAATGGAGATCTCTAGTATTGCATCTACGTAACGGAATTGTACACGGGTTCACGCCGGAATTTTGGCAGTGGGGCAAGACGCGCGGGGCCAAATGCCCGATTTTAATTGGCTCGTGCTTTGACCATTCAATGCATAGGACCTAATTGTCGTGGCTTGTTCACGACTTATTCACCCAGTCGACAGGATGTTGGGTTGGTTCCAGAAACATGATAGTGTTACGATAAGCTGGATTTGTCTGGTATATGTCCCGCAAGGTGTACAAACCCCTCGCAAAGAGATGCGGTAACTCACACCGAAGTGTGAGGATTCTTCGCCACATGCGAGTTGGACAGAAAGATCGGCCAAGGTGGGAATGATCATCCGGCAGTTATATGCGTTGGTAGATAGAGTCGTATCGAAGTTTAAGTATACTCCAACTGCTCGTTGAGGGCTGGATTCTGCACGAATATGAGGGCAACCAATCACAAGTCCTGAACGTCTCGGTGAAGGCAATCCGAGATGAAAGGCTTCTGTATATCTGTAGTATTCTGTAGGCTTCCTGGATGGACTGAGATTGACTTTATGCACTTCAGTGTTACCTTATCCCCAGGTGCTCAGGGGAAATGCATGTTGTTGATTATGTGGTGGGTACCGAGTTTGCTTTCTTTGATCGTGCGCCATTCCAGTTTCGTTTTCCGGAATTTTATGAGTACAGTTAAAGATGCGGGAGTTTCGGGACGGACCTTGTTCTCTCACGAGAGTTTCAAGTTTTAGCCTCGATAAGCCTTTGTACCCTGCTTCCTGCCGGCCCAACCGCTCATACATTCGAATCGGTACATTGCCATTGCGAGCGGCTCACTATTCGCACGATGGGATTGATTTCTGGAAGTCTGCGGCATTTTCAGGCTAGGAACTTCATAGTGTAGAATGTCTATGCATAATGTCTATGGTCCTGTATTATTAATAATCGTTTACTATGACGGTCTGTTTAAGTGAGCGAAAGCTCGAGGTTAATGAACATCACCGACTGTGATTACGTTGACTGATGTTAAAAAATCGTTGACTCACCTATAATAAACGAAACTTTCAGGTAGTTTTCCGCCGGAAAAAATTCCATGAACATTCTAAAGTTTAAATAGCCTCAGAAGATGCAAAATATGCGTAGGGTGCATTCGTGCAAACAAATTTCGGTCGATGATTCCTGTTTCCGGTAAAAATTCTTAGTCCACCTTAATTATTGCTAAAAGTCGTGCACATTTTCTTGCAAAAAGCAGCTCCCTATTATAGGTTGCGAACTATGCTGGGAAGACTTAGATGTTTATCGATTAGGAACATGGAACATGCGTTGATCGTACCGGACAGCTGAACGGGCCTAATTGACGCACAAGACTAACACGCGGCTAGGGGTACACGATGTCGGAGCGCACCCATCCATCCGCACCGGAGAAAAGGCTCAAAATGACCGTCATGAAATGTTGAGATATGTAGGTCGTTTTGAAGTGTACATATGTCCTTCTAGGAGGCGCATTTTCTTCACCGTGAAGAGTATACATTTGGCCGTTGAAGTCCTGAAACCAGAGGAAGATATAATTTAGGTTATCAAAATATTACCATAAGGCGGGCAGCCGACAAACTGGTAGAGATACTTACCCCAAAATGCACTCCAGCGACTATGTTGTCGTAGATGCCTTTATTTCGCATGCCTGTTTACTGCAGCTCTCAAGAAATAAGAGGCTTACATGAAATGCATGGGGTCTCATTAACGTGCCAACTGTCCGGAGATGCTGGGTTACATGAAATCACCTTCTCTTTCTTTTTCATCTATCTGGCGCTCTACATCGTTAGCCATAGTTGTCAGACATTTACTCACGGCCGTCGAGTGGTTCCCTTCTGGACGCACACCAGCATCCGGGACACACTGTGCTGGGATTCCGTGTTTCGGTCAGGGTCAACATCATAAAACGCCCTCATTGCGAACCGTGTGGCAAGCACACCTTCGCGTGGCAGTGGCCCTCCTGGGTTCCAGCCTCTGAAGCTTATCCACCACTCGAAGGCCGTCGAAAGCTGTCGGCGGTGGTTTGGGAACAAATGCAATGGGTACATCCCTTTCCGGTAGGTTGTTATCCAACAGCCACTGTTGGTGGATTGGGAACCAGGCTAAGAAAAATTCAACGCATTGTCCTTACTGCTCGGAATGAACTGATCTCGAAATACAGAGAACAGGTGTATGCAGGGGAGGTACACCGTCTGGTAGAAAGGGAGTGTGAATTCTCCAGCACGTGTCGGCAGTCTGGGAGCATTGGGTGCTTGTAACCCTAACTGTGTTAATTTACGTAGCTCGACCTCACCTTGTTTGTTCCACCCTTTCATACGGCAGTCACGGGCCCAAGTGCCTCAAAACGAGAGAGCATGCATATATCGTCATTCGACAGACCACGTTTAGAACGTAGGCGTCACCCTCCAGGATTTGCCGCCTGTCGCAGTGGTACGGCGTATGCATCTCGAATTCCCGCATGAGCCATTCGGCGGGCCGGGACACCTTTTAAGTTGCATGCTCCAACGTGTTAGAGTGGTGCACCCGGTCTTTAAGGCGGCCTTTCGCAGTCTCCAAGCTGTTGTTGGTCACATTATCGAAATGAACCATTTCGGACTGTGCGTGTATGGCCCATTTTCGGGTGATGTACAACTAGCGAGCCGTAAGATGAGAAACAAATCGAGGATTGGTGCGGCGCAGCAGCTGCAGGTTTTGCCGGAATATGTGTGCTTGTAGTGCGATGAACAAAAAACCTACTGTATAGCGTTGTCCAGGCGAGCCACGCCGTGAAATATCATTCGGCCATTCGCAGAATGTGTCGATGACCAAAAATACATGGATATTAAATGATAAATACGTGCTTCCTGATGGCTTTGCGGGCATGAATGTAGCAAAGCATAACGTTGCAGCCGAACGCGACGCTTACTGCATGCATTCGCGCCGCCAACTCTTCCAGTACAAAGGTCTTAACCGAGTAGGGATCGCCTATCTTTTCTTTGAATAAGCTAAACAGTTTACGCATGGGAGCAAACTGCTCGTTCTCCACGAATGAATATATAACCGGAAGTCCGCTTAACATGCCACCCGTTATCAAGAGAGTATAGAGTTTGTATCTGAATGCCGAATATTATATGTTTTAAAAAACTCACCCAAGGTGGTTTGTTGCATGCGTTCCGTCTAAATTCATGACATCTGGAAAGCGTCGGAACAATGCTACCTGCTGCCATCTGGAGAGGCATATATGGCCATAGTGACCTGCGTCTGACCGGCGAATAATGACGTGTCCGGTCTCCCGAAGTTTTGCCGGCATCGAAGGCATATCATCTGCCACACTGAAGCGGCACCTACTCAGCATAGCCGGTCGACACTTCCGGCGGTAGTTTTATATACCCTGAGAAGCAAGAATCTTGTGTTAAGAATCTTGCCGAATTCACCTGCCACAAACTGCCGCACCTCGCATGAGGGCGTCCCATATTTCAGAAATGACTTGCAGGCGCCCAAGTCGTCTTCGGCTAGCCGTCAATTAACTGGAAGCCGGTCGTACAGAAACTCTGACTACTTGTGGTTGTGTTCAAGAAAATGAGAGGTGACAGCCAGTTGGTTGCTTTGCCTCCGTAGGCAAAACCGCACTGGGAAGCTGGTGCTTCGCGTACTTTTCTATTGAAAAATACCTTGGCTTACTAGCTTCTTCGGATTCACCGGCTTTACGTCCTGGAGGGTACTTGCTGCATTTGTAGTACGCCCATTCGTAAGGCAAAACAGCGTTGGTGCTTCGATTACTGGATGAACGCAGAAATACCACGAAGTTATATTTCATGTATTGACTTAAGGCTTTCTCAAATGCCGTGAAGGGTGGAAAAGATACACCCAAAAGTTCTCAACGAACTAGCGTGAAGCAACTTTCGAAGCCATAGCACACGAAGTTCAAAGCCAAATATGTGCCAATCATTTCCAAAAGAGATCGATTAAACAAATCGCAAAAAAGTGACTGCAGAAAAGGGTGATTTTTGGACTGAGCACATATGCAAATAAGCGCAACATTTTGGCGTCAAAATTTTTACTTCATCCACCGGGGTTTTGCAGAAAAATGCATTGTTCGTCAAAGGCACGGCCCATTGCCGAGGTCCTGACAACTGAATTGTTTTTCGCACAAGTCTTAGTGAACCAATCAATGATTAGGATTCCTTATGTGGCAAGGTTCGGATTTGTTTAGTTCTGAAAGTTCCGACAATATTTGTTAACCCACTTTAGCGTATCGATGAAGATGTGGTTAGTTTAGTGTTGCAACATTGTGTAGTTCAGTGCCTTAATTTTCGTTGCGCAGTTGGTTCAATTTGGACGTGGTATTCGGCAGTTGTTGGCGAGAACGAAGTCTTATGTCGAAGGTCCGTTAATCTCACGAAAAAACTGGCTACGTGTGGGCTTTTTGAAAACCCATTCACTGGGGCTCGGAATTCGCACAATGGAATTGAATTTTTGAAAGCTACGATGTTTCCTTGCTGAGCAAAAAGAGAAAGGCAATTGCGTTCAAAGTACGAGTCCAGGGCCTCAATAGTGCTAAAGTGTATTTCGCTAGGCTTTTTCCGCCAGGAGTATGATTGGTTCGATGAAGAATGAAATTTGTTGCGTCGCAAAAATACAAACGTAGGACTGAATGTAAAACAAAATCCAACATTTTGGCGCAAAAGTTTTATTTCAGTCGCAAATGTTTTGCAACTGATAGCTTCGTGCAGCCAACGGGCCGCAGTCATAGCAAAATAAGACATAACTAACCAATTCGTGGTCAGTAGAAATCGTTAGTGGCACTCTTGTTGGCAAATCACATAAAAATATACAGTGCGCTTACTTAAATCTGAGAGTTGCATTTTTTAGCTAATAACCACCAATCTCGGGTTCCCTTTAGTCAAGAAAAGGTGCCGACGAGGTAAAAGGAAATTCCTGCGCCCTCCGTAGTGTACCGTGCCCATCAATTTGATTGACTTATATGCAAGCATCGGCCCAATTGCTGGGCTTCAATTTATGAGCTTACTTTTTGTTTTCCATCCACATAAATTATCGTAAGCATCCTCCTTCGGAGAATCATCGTCCGCTAATGTTTCCTCTTGGGGGAAGTGCACGCGGTCGGCCCTGATTGAAAGATTCTTAATGTCTGAGCAGAAAATTTGATCCCATGTTTAGTGCACACGAGTGGATAAAGTGGACGCGACTGATTGGATATAAATGGATGAATAAATGTATAGACTGTGCTACACAAAATGTAACCGCATTCACCATTTACACTCAACTTCACGCATAAACAATAAACCTATGGGAACACCAAACACGTGAAAATACCATGTAACACCATCGGAACAACCTATTGTGGTTTTGCAAGTCGAACAAAATACACATTACCTTTTTAAAACAGTGCAGAAAGTTGTGGGCCCGCTTCTGGAGAGAGTTTTCTATAGCGGGTCTATTGGAACACGGCTGTGATGGCCGTTCCTCTATAGAGTGCCCGAACGGTTGATCTAACGTCGACGGAACTAGGAGTTCCCAGTTCCCAAGTAAACGATTTCGCTCTGCTTTCCAAGGGTTAAACAGTAATGTCGGTAGAAGACATTATGACTTGTGCGATAGTAGAATTCATAATCGCACGAAGAAAACTTTATCCAAAGCCTGATTGATTTGCGGTTCTTGACACTGCAGGTTCACTTTCATATAGCTATGCAGGTCTGAAAGCATGTGGCCCTGCGGATGTGATGCGGCTTCGCCTTGTACATAACTGGTAGAAACTGCCCGACTGGGTCGAATGACCACCGAACAATGATAATCGTGGAGTTGGAGAGAAGAAATGGATTAACGTGGTAAGTGAACCAAGGAATGAAATAGAGCTAAGGCTGCAATCTAACAGATGCAACGGAGGTGGTGTAACCATAAATTCATCACACGCTAGTGTTTTAAATGTACCCAAAGTTCTAATGATAATGAAGCATGCTCTTTATTTGATTACACGAAACAAATCTGACATAAATGAAGGTGTCAGCAATTGGCGGCTGTCGTCAGTATAAGCGTAACGACATTAAGGTACATGTAGACGTGATGGTCATCAAGGTTGAATACTGCTGCTTGCTTGATTCGAACAAAAGGCATTTACAAATTAACGGAGGCGCAAGCCGAACTGTCGACTGCAGGCATGCTTATTTTTCTGTGGCCAAAAATATTTCACCATCAAACGCCACCCGGAAACTAAGTTGCTTACAAACACTACATGAATTCTGAACACACTAAGCATCTTTCAGTGAACCTAGGCCCACATTTGTTTTAAAGCTTTTCAGAAATCTGCCACAAAAATTAAGTGGGAAATTGGGAGCCAAGAGCAGGTACTTCGATAACTATGATGAGCACTAAGATTCAAGATTCATATGGAGACCCTGAGTTTGGCCAGACCAGTCAGCAAGCGATGAAAACTGCAGGAATGCATACCATATTCTCAGCTGAACACGAAGGATTTTAGAGTTGCACCAGATGAACACAACTGTATGTGCCCTTGTCCCGTGTCCGTACATTGCGGCACTACGATGCCAATTGTTTACAGTACCTGGCAGAAATTTTTTTAAACTAATCGCCGCCTAACATAGTGAAAATGATTATTCAATCGGTTAGATTACTGTACATAGTGACGTTCGTTGCAAACGGACACACAAAAGTCAAACATTGATGCTCACGTGCTTTGACGAAATTTGTGCATGAACCTTTCCCTAATGTTCCATTAGAGACTGTACTGGCACCTTTTGTTGCAAAATGTTTTCACTGTACTCGAAAATTCCCCGATGTTGGAAAGCCTCGAGTTGGGTGTTCGCTCAGTAGGAGAAAATGTAACGCCCAGAACCAATCACTAGGATTTTCGAAATTTACATACAGTTTGCTAAGAGAAAAATAGTTTCGCGTCCCAAGATTGTATGGCTCAGGTTCTACTTCGTGGTTGTGAATGGTCTCCGTCCCTTATTCTTCAACCCCCTTTAATGCCAGCTAACTGCACCTTTATCGTCTAAGGGCAGGTGAGCTTCCGACGGCAAGGCAAAATGACCACTGAAGACCAGATATTTCATTATTTTTGACTCCCTCTTTCACTGCTAAATTTAAGAGCTGCTGGTTTGCGTGTCAGGCCCAACCACAGGCAGTTTGCTGGCCTGCATGCATGAGAAGCATGGGCTCTCAGGTCTAGACCTCCTAGGAAGCGTTAGTGAATCCTCGGTGTAGGTATCCCTTATTTATAGTCGACAATAATGACTGAGCTGAAAAAGGTTTTTCCCTATTGAGACGGGAAGTTGGGTGACCTTCAGGCACGCAGGCAAATGAGAGAAACACTTGTTGTGAAGGCCCAGAAGTAAGGGCATGCGATTCATGCACAAGCCAGCATTCTGATTGGTTAGTTGTGCACTAGCCAGAAAGCGCGGACGTTTGAATTTAGGTCATGCACTAAGCAAGACATGTACCCTTTGTTCATCCGAAAACCTTTCCAAGAATACCGGTACCCGTAGACACTGGTAAATGGAAATTCGTTGCATCACTCACAGGTTACTTGGCAAGGTACGTAAATTCCAAAGCAGCAACAGCCCCGTGTCGCATAGGTTACCTTGTGGACTCCCATTCCGACAATTTGGGTTCGAGTCCCCATCTCAGCGTTTCAAATCAGCCACCAGCTGCGTTTTAAAGATTTTGCATGTAAGTGACACCACTTACGTCGTCACAAAAAGCTCTTCGCAAATTTCTTGAGAATGATCAGGTGAGCGTATTTCACGAATTTTCATTGACTTTACTCTAGGTTTGCACAGTAAATTATAGGGAAAGGGCGGAATACAACCGTTCGTATGTTAAGTTTGTGCTCATTTCTAGCTGATCCTGTCTTCTCTGACCAAAAGTCAGAAGAAGGCAATGCGAGCGATCTCAAATTAATGTACTGTTTCAGCCATTTGCCCTCGCTGGATGTGTGAATTATATTTTTTCTAGTTGGATACCTATGCCGCCAAGGTGGGTGAGTGGCACAATTAAAACACACGTTTTCCCACACTGGGTTGTCAGATGTTTGGATTAAATCACTTCTTTTCAAGAGCTAGGTTGACTGAGATAATGTTGGTGCTAAACCACGAGATAAGAATCTTTTAGTTCATGAGTATGGGGTCACTGTGATGTTAGTGTCATCGAACGTCTTTTGAGCGACAAGACTCTTCAGACGCGGCTTAGCAGATCACACGCGCCTCAGCTACATCACCCTCAGGTCGTACTGGCAAATGGAGAATGGATTGTGCTCTACCCACCTCGAAGCCGCATTACATCAAGTGATTTCCCTTTTCTAAAGAACGAAAGGCAAATCATGCTCAATTACACTCCGGAATAAACTAATGACCCACACTTTCGGATAGGTTGAAAAGTAACCTCCCTTTAGACTTTTTTGAGGAAACATAGTTTTGATAAGTTGCAGGCCTCACGACGAAGGTTTCTGGTGAGCAGATTTACTGAACGATACATACGTTGTCAGCCTGTGCAGCATCACCCTTAAACCGTCTTGGACTTCGTCCCTAGTGGACACCTTAATAACGAGAATGGACGAACGTACGCACTAGCTGAACTCCGGGACACCAGGTCCCCTGAACACCACCCATGTTATAGTAAACATATACCATCTAAATCTATTCAGATAAACGCTGGTGTGGTAAACGTTTCAATGAGGTTAGGCAATGATTGTGCAATTCCACCTGCTTTGCAGTAAATATAAAATAAAGATAAACAGACCACGCTCCTAGCTGCCTACTTATTGAGTTTATTTCTGACGATGATGCATAGCAGTTTTTTCCCTCCGTGATGCCACACTTTCCGCTTCACAACATCGTGGCATCGTTTCTCGGGTTCATAGGCTGACCTTCAACTTTTCTGGCTTATGCATGTACCGTTTTGTCAACTTCTTACTGTTTTGTGAAAATAACGTGGTCTCGTATGGGATAGTCGGTTTTGTTACCAAAATGGGCAAAACTTGATACAACGGAATATTCAGTACTGAGCGTCGTAACAGAACAACGCCGATTCATGAGGTTCTGTGGCTTAGCGTTGCCGCCACGAAGCGCTGGATTTCCCGAACCCTCCATTCGTGAGATTAACTCATCTGATAGGGGCAAGGAAACCAAGGTAACGTGGACCGGAAAAATTCATTTACGAAATCCAACAAACAATAATTACGACGCTTAGATCAAGAACTTATCTGGCCGCCAACTCAGCACAGCTGAACAGGAACTGCTAATGAAAGGACTTAACTTCAACGTCGAAGATGCATCTTACAAGGATTACCTAGCCAGCTTATAACATACCCTGAAAACAAACGAAATGTCCGAGGAGGTTCAACAACAGATACGACAGACAATCGTACCGGCGATCACGCGGAATAGAAACATGCAACTGATGTGCACATAGCAATATAAACGGATGTTAGTCGCCGGTCAGTTGTATGCATGAAAGTTAGATTGGCATCTCGTGGGCGTTTTTCGATGGGCTGCTCGTGTGACGGGCCTTCAAAAGTGGGGCAAAGTCATGTGAATGACTTCATTCTCCCTTGATGATTACAGACAACTGATACGACAGGAGATTAGCCACTGTACACGAAACAGTGGTCACTGATCTGCAAGGCCCGAACATATGTATGTCCACACATTTTGTAGGAATTCTTTATGGTGGAGCAGGGTGTCTTACGAAGACGTATGTAATGTCAATCACTTTAGAAACATGGCAGACCAGCTCAATCTGATAGTGTTGTGGATAGTCACTTGATCGCCTGGAGCGCTCCGCCAAACCTCAAAAGTCAGTGAACGTGCCAGTGAGCTGCTCGCGTACAAAAGTGATACTAAGAGTACAACTAATCTGTCAAGGGCGAGTGAAGCTCTACGGGAAGGACGGAGACCCTTGCGAAAATCTTTCGGCTTCCGGCAGCATGACGCAGCGTATCTCAAAGTCTTTGACGTTTGTTCACGCAGGCGTTTTTTGTGCTTTTATGCCTCAAGCCATGAAGTGAAGTCGCGCCTAGATATTACCGGAGAAGAATCAGAAGGCTGTTCCAAGACAGAAATTTCAACTCATTGGCCAACTAACCCTTTGTTCGCTTTGCTTGTATGCGAGTCCCAGCGGATCAGTTTGATTGATCCAATGAGAGGAACTGTTCTCGAATCAGACTGCACGCAACACCACAAATTATGGGCTCTACGGTGGAGAGGGACGGTTCAAAAACTGTGCATCCGATCGCCTCACGTATTGAGCGTTCATGCTTGCTTCGGTCAGTTTCTCATATTCATGTGCTAAAATCCATTATCTGGACCGATCCAACGGCGCACCACACCACAACAAAGTTCCGAAGCTACCAATCAGAACAACGCCCAATAACCATTGTTTTGAGGTGGAGCGCGGTTCATCATTTGTTCTCAGTTTGAGACATTCGCCGTACAACCGGCATGTTTGTATGATTAGAAGTAGAAGCAACACGTTCTGTATTCTAAATTTCTGGCTTTAAAATCTGCTAAATACGCAGTCCACGTGAACTGATCAGACGTTTGAATTACCTCAGCCTCCGAATATGCAAGAGGCCAAGTACCGGTGATGTGACTCTTTTGTAAGTTCTTGTTACGGCAAGAGAGCATAACTTGTGACGGCCATGTGAAATACCATATACAAACATTTCACACTCAAATCTGCCAGTATGTTCGTTCTGTTTAACATCGCCATGCAGCCGTGTGTTCTTGGCTCAAACTGTTTATTTCTACTGTAATTCGTGCAAAAATCCTTTCTGTCCTTGATATCCATACACGAGGACAAAGAAGGCCACAAACTCAACTTGGGAAACGCGACAATTTTGGCTTACGGAGGCACGAGACACGGAAGAAAATCTTTGGAAGCATGGTAGACCACGGCGGACCAACATCTCAACCGGAAAATTCAAGGAGGCCCGAATATCGGATACACAAACAATGAAACAAGGAACTCCTTGTAAGCAAATCAATAAAGGTCACAAACCCGAGCTCGAAAGGACAAAGGTCACTCTAGCATCGACCAGATCACGACGGCAGCGGATGCCAAGCTCATAGGTCACGTAGACATCGGCGAGTGAGGACACGGGACATCGGAGCAACCAATGGAATCACCCGACCGAACAACTAATCGCGTTCAAAAGTAACCCCCTGCCAGCAGCACGTATATTAACACACGCACAACCACCAACCCACCGCTACGCACTACTACGCTCCACAATAACGCAGTGATGATGTCAACTCGATTGGTGATGAAACGTTTGCAATCAAATTGCCCAGCTCAGCGAACAAGCCAACGACCACCATCTACGATACCTGAGCTACCAACATTTTCCTCTATAGAAAATCCCCCTCTGTTTGAAAATAGCAAGATTGAAGATAATGTAGTTGTATCATTATGGAGTGAAAAACTCATGAGTCCCTGATTAATTCATGTTCACTTCCGCTGCCTAATCCATACCGGTTTATCACACTTACATTTTTAATGTGACTGTTAAACTTTCACTTGGTCAGGCTCGTTTGCCATCGGCTGTCTGTGTTGTGGTAAGCCTGACCAGTCTTTTCTCTTTAACGCTGCTTGCCCAGGCATTGGTAACCAGGTCATCGCATGTCCTCTTTTGGATGTAAACCCCTTGGTGGCGCCTAACTCTGTGAAGTGCATGCCAGTTACCGGTTATGCCGGCCAATGAGCGGCAAATTTCCAGCTTTGTTTTCTGATGTTCAGCTGTTTGTTTCCCAAACATCCGAATGATCGATGCTTATCGATTGTTTGTATGACCTCACATCATAATACACGTCAAAGGGGACGTGCCATTTAACGTCCAGACTGGAGAAGTTAAAGTAGTGGCTACGCTTCAATGAATGAAATTCTGAGAGCGAGAGGGAGCAGATCAAGGGAAAGCACTAGTCTAGCTGATTTATACTTACGAAATTACTCAAGACTCATTATTTCAGCTTAACAGCAGAACCAGTCAAGGTTGTCCTGTATCCAAGTTCAGTTTGTACTTTCTATCAGACGGCCAAGGATAACTGTTCCGATACCTGATAACGCTGACTGCTACATTTCGATTTGCAGCCTTAGCTTGGAATCTTGCTTTCGTACTGGAAAATACAGCTGCACAGGCTGGGTGCGTAGCAAACTTACTTCGGGTTGACGATCCATATCGTGCTTACCCGGATTTGAGTGAATCTAGGATGGCAATACAAAGTACGCGTTGTCTGGCGCGACATAGCAGTAATGCTCTTTAGGAGAAAAAACATATAAAGCAAGCAGTTAGACAACTGCCTGCCGCACAATTCTCACTTAGTGCTACCCCTAGATAGGAATACGAGCTGCTGACATCCGACTGCAGGTTGCATTGGTCAAGTTTTTTTCGACCTTTATCCTGCCAAAATTTTCCAGGCTTCTCAATGAATGCTGGATGAGCAAGAAACAAATGCCACATACAAGCCAAACAGACCCTAACCGACTGTAATAGTCGAACTAATGACCCGTTGAACACATTGTCGATGGCTCAATCAAGGGTCCCTAATAAACTCACTCTGGTCTATCGACTAAATCCTTGTTCACTCTCGTTTGCTGTCCGCTCGCTTCAATTAATTGTTCGGATATCTACTTTGCAATATCCGCTATGTACCATCCAAATCCATATATGCGCCAGTTCGTGTAAGACAGTTAGCGGTAGTGCCAAGACTAAAAAAATACATTCTCGCATTCGCATTGTGGATAAATATTTCCATTTATGCAAAGGACCGCTTGTCAGACGGTTGCAAAACTTGGTGAAGACAGCTCCACACCGTAGGCAGTCGCTCCACTCCCAGGTGTGCAAAACGATCGAGCTCAACGTTGCGTGCTTCTCAGGTCGAGCGGGAGGGTGCGAATTCGGGCAGGTATCAAAGAACGAAGTCGGAACAAAGACCAGCTTCGTGAGCTACTTCTGTACGTTAGTGGATACCATAGGCTGTTGGACGAGCTACTGATAATGAACTCAACAAGTATGACATTCATATACATAGTTTCCAGTCAGCAAATAAATCCATGGTCGCAATTTTTGGGGTTTTGCGGGACAGGTAATTTGTTCATAGTCGCACCACTCTCGTTTGAACGGCCGTCCTCCTGTTCTGGCGTAAGTATTCCGATGAGCCCACACCAAAGGGAGGCACCAAACTCGAGTTTCGCTCTAATTAGAGCTCATCAGCAGTGCATATCCAATGGCCGTGCAGGGATTTGAGACCCGGACGTTTGACATGCGAGGCGAGCGTGTAGCCACTACACCAACGCATGTTGGGGGCATCTGAGTTTCCACGTCTGAACAGGCGAACGTGTTCACACTTGAGCGATGTGATTGGTGTGCCCGACCAGTGGGTTTCAAGCGTGTCACGCTACCTGACTGGCGGGTCAATCGATCGTCACAACCAGGACAGTAATTGGGTCGTCGTTCGATGGGTCGGGCACACCAATCACATCGCTCAAGTGTGAACACGTTCGCCTGTTCAGACGTGATAATTCAGATGCGGCCAACGTGCGTTGGTGGAGTAGTAGTTACACGCTCGCCTCACATGCCAGATGTCCGGGGTTCAAATCCCTGCACGGCCATTGGATATGCACTGCTGATGAGCTCTAATAAGAGCAAAACTCGAGTTTGGTGCCTCCATTTGGTGTGGGCTCATCGGAATACTTACGCCAGAACAGGAGGACGGTCGTTCAAGCGAGTGGTGTGACTACGAACAAGATCCATGGTCATCTGCAGTCCTATATGACCTAAGTTTTCGGTGCGTCTGACAGGTAGAATACTTCCGCAAAATTGACAGAAATGCGTGTGCTCGATTCATACATGATCGGTTATTTTATGGTTGGCGCAAACGTTAGAGTAAACGAGTTTGTACAACTTTTTAGCGCCTTGTTACGGCAGTCTAAGAGCCCAGCTACTGGTGTCAGAGATAAGAATGCACAAGCGAGTAGGCTTAGTGTTGCTGAGACTCAATTGGGTAAGCGTCTTGGACTGGAAGTGAGACACACGAACAAAGGAGAACACCTGCTGCAATCATGTGCTGACCACAGACTGTTTTCGTGCAGTGCTGACTTCCAAAACAACTGAAACCGCTTGACCGGACAGTACCTCAACACGCAAGCCAACCTTCAGCACAGACAAGCCACATCGCCATTAGCTATCGTTGGCACGAGTCGATTACTGACGGTCGCCCGTTCTGGAGCACTAGTGTGGATTCCAATCGTACGCCTGTTCGTCACTTCTTCTGGTTGCGCTCTTGACGGGCGCTCCAGATGCGCAGTCATCTGGCATTTGAAAAGCTCTCTCAATAAAAGGTATATTGATTGCCGTTACCAAGTAAGGATGATGAGGTTATTAGCTAAAAATGATAAAACTAACAAAAAAAACTGTACAAAAACAAAGTCACCAAAATATACAGAAAACGAATGTATAGACTACAAGAATGCCATTTAGCGCATCAATCAGTTCCAAGGGAGATAGGCTGAGCCCAATTAAGTTCCTCAGCAAACATGCCAGAGTTCGATTCGACACGAAGTAAATCTGCCAACTGACCCAGAGTCATTTGCATCAAGTGAGCCCGATCTTCTCCAGGACCTGCTAGCCCAGAGGTCCTGGAACTAGTACGTTTGGCACCCGCTCCGATCATGCATTCAGTTGAGGTGATTGTATCCCAGGTTGCATCTGAGGTCATTGAGTTAGCTTGTGCTCGTACGTGGGTCATGTGGAGAGCGGCTTCAATGCTGTCTTTCACAAGAAAGCGATGAACTATGCCGGGGCTGGAGAAATCAACGAAAAGAAAAAACGCAATAAGGCCTTTAAACTGGTAACACAGATGGGCATGAAACTTCACTAGCTTGTGAGTGAATTGCCAGAGCTCCCGCACCATCCCGGTGATTCAAAGAAAGTCGGGTTCAGATCACTTTTATCCAATCAGCCCTTCGGCAAACCTGGCACAACTATTCCGAAGCGAGGAAGCAACATGGGAGCCCATCAGCAATGTATACCTTTGGCTGTGCAAGAATATACACCAGAGGTATCTGTCAAACAACGGAAGCGTGTAAGCATTGCTATACACAACACGCATCCGATCAGGTGAACACGCTAAAATTTGGTCAATGTGGTTGGTTTGCCGGAAGGATCAAAAGATGATACCAGAGGAACTGTTAATTGCATTTTATTCTACCTGGGTCCCGATGCTTCTTGGTTTAGTTGTTGTGCACAGAAATGAAGAGTGACATCCGGTGTGAAATCGACTAAATGAATCAGTTCAAAAAGGTCTTTCCTGAAAGCGGTTCGTTCTTGAAACAGGAGTGCAGCCAAACAAAAATTGGTTACAGTGGACTGTTTGTCGCGACTTCTCATTAGCCTATTATAAGGTAAATGGTCTTTTGAAAGAAACATTTTTATCCACTGTTCACTTTTCGACTTGTTCTCAATGCGTGATCCAGTATTCTCAATGTACTCATGTGAAACTATCCTTACGATCGCTTACAAAAATCCCGGAATTGTTGACAGATTCAGTATTCTTTTGTCAACCTTTCCGCCCATAATTTCCTTTCTGAATTTAACACCTTATACCTTGAAGAAGGTATTAACGTCGAAGACGTTAATTCAGGCTACAGTCGGCCGACTGATGGCGTCCGAAACAAGATACAGAGCAAAGAACTTTATTGCGCGAACCTTCCACCCTTTAAACATGATATTCAGTGACGGTTGTTTCGTCCACTATTCTGGTCATGTGCCACAAATGCACTCTGACCGCTTGTAGGTCAATGAAGGGGATAAATGGAATGGCTGTATCACTTGGCTATAGTCATCAACAAAAACAAGTACCCAGTATAAAAGACTTCAAGTGGTTTTAGAAGTGAGGATTTTGATTGCCCTGGTCGTAGAAAAAGACCTTTAAACTTTTCACATTGAAATACCGCATGCCAACAATGCTGCTATGTGTCCTCTCAGAGGGAATGATAGAGAAGGGCCTACATTTAAAAGTATGTCCAAGTAAAAGCTTGGGTGCGACTCTGTCAGTACCTCTATTGCTGAGGGTTATAATGATACCTGGCAAGAGCACCAATGACAATGATATATAAACAAACGAATTATCTACACGGTATCTAATGTATTCTCAAAGAGAGACAGTAGAATTTAGTTGGGCGGGGAACTTCGCAATGAAGGACAACCGGCGGAAAATTTATTGAATTAAGACGTGTTTGGCTACTAAGAAGTATCAATCCAACTTGCCGGGTTTGCCCAATACGGTGCATACGGGCGATGGCTTGAGCTTCTCTACCGTGGGAGAGGACAGGATCAACCAGAAGCAAGTGGTTGGCGCTGGTCAAATTCAATCCATTGGATCCCAGTTGAATGGGCATAAGGAGAATCCAAGTGGCAGAACCGAAACAGTGAAATCCGGTCAGTCGTCCAGGACAACATGCATCGCGTGGATGAAACAGAGTAGTATATGATAACCCATTTTGTTCCAGTGCACCAGCGATTGTAACAAGAACCGAAAGCCACTACAATTAGAACAGAGCAATAGTGAGATGGAATGCAGAGTCGAAGTTGCAGTTGACGAGAAAAAAATATCCTAGTGTTAAACACTGAATGGAGCCTTTAAGGCAGCTGGAAACAAACAGGAAATATAACACAGGTGCTAACAACAGCTTCCTTCGGTGAATTACAACGGGTGAAACGCTGACACAGTGAAACAAGAATGAAAACGGTGGCCCGATTTCAGAGGCAACAGTTCTCAGATGAGATTACCGTTAGCTGGCCGCTTTAAGATGTGGACTTTCCTAAGAGATGACCGTAGTTTCTAAACAAAGACATGGGGAAGGGGAACTAAAACGAGCAAGATAAAGAAAATTATGAAGTGCTGATTAAAGAACCGATGTCTTGAGACGGATAGGGGTATGCTACCTTGGTAAAAAGAGGTCAGTTACTTTCAGATGACGTAAACAGACGAGAGTTTGAATGCTTCCCTCAAGCATCAGGATAGCAAGATGTTAGAGGAAACTAGCAAGATAATCTAGTAGATCCTATTCGGTGGCTCGGATTCGGAGTCGAATACCAAGCAAGGATGTTGGGGTGAAACATTGATGGGCAATGATGGAAGAAAACAGACTTATACTCTTCACTTTAGAGATGAGCCTAAGTGGTCAAACGGATGGGATACTGCGTGAATACACTTTCAAAAAAGAAAGGCTCACCGAACTGAATACGATAGCCTTGGCATCGGGATCATCAAGTTTTATTTGTTTCAAGCACCGGATAACAGCTTTGACTTTTGAGCTGTGGTCACCCTGAAAGAGGATAGGACTTGACTTAGAAGGAATAAACGTTCGCATCGTAAAGTTCTGATGGAAACACAAAATTATCCAAACCAACTCAGCTTCAAAGACTCTCAAAACTGCCTGTATAACAGCATGTAGGTAGGCTAGCGAACATCTACCTTTTGATTCGGCTTGTCGGGTGGGCATATTAGGATCGGTAACACCAAATGCAGTCAACTGGTAAGTCACGGAAAAGCAACAGATGTGTTTCATCTTGGTTCGCTCTCATCAAATGAATGCAGCAGAATCCGATTACCTGATGTTTCGGTTTTAAATCTAACCGCAATATTACGCGACCATTTAACTCAGTAGTGTTCCATTCCAAAACGAGACGTTCAAGTAAGACCAGACTCCCGCAGACTTTATCCCTTCACCTACGTGTTCTGTTGGATTGCAACCGATATCGATCGATCCTCGCCTGTTCGCGCCAGACCAACGACAATTCTTTTAATAACAATAGTTTAGGTGCGGTTATAAATGTGGTGTGTGGCTATCTTCGACAACATGCTGCAACAGTTATGTATTTATCATATATTTATATATATTTTATCACATTTCGTCCAAAAATGACAAAAATCAGAGAAATACAATACCTATGTATTCTTCTCAAAAACGTAACCACGTTTATCCTCCCTATCAGCGAGTGCCCTAAGAGAGAAGAGGATCAAGGCGCACGTCTCAAGAAACATGGTTAAGCAAATTGGTATGAATCGTTTGGTTTCGTTGTAGTGGATTGACGATTCCGATGACTTGCTAGGGTAGGAAGATCGGTGCAACTGGGCATCTCTCTCCGACGGATTCGGATGGTCTGTTTGGGATGTCAGTGGCTTCAACTGTGTCATGCGGACACGCTATCAGGTCCGCTCACGCTCAAGTGTGGTTCGGGTGAGTGTGTGAATCGGCCAGCCTTCAAATCGGCGTGACTGCGGTAGAAGTAACTATTTTTTCGCCATCAAACACACACCTAGGTTCAATTTTTATTTAGAAGAGCAGGCATTCAAGCAGTTTGTAGATTAGACATAAGCTGGCGTCGACGCCATAGAGAATGAATTCCTTAAACGAGCACTGCTTGGGAAATCGAGAATGCAATGAAATAGAAGCATAGGCAAAACAAGCCTTGGCCAAGTGTCCAGTACGTCTCAAACTTTAAGGGTGGCTGATACGGACTTGAGCTTCATGAATCAACCTCCAAACCTAGCGGAACTCCGTACAAATTCATGTTCTAAAAAGCTAATTGGATGAAAGGCCTTGAAGAAGAGGACTGGTAAGGAAAGATCGTAAAGAATGTAATAATGGACAATCAGCTGTAATTGGCATTCCACTAAACCGTAGCCTGCGCGTAACTCACCACGACAGAAAATTGAATTCCGTCTGAGTGTTGATCGTCGGCTGCGATAGAAGCAGTATTAGTTTCCCCTGAATAATGAATCAATGTGAGTGGACGCCGACGCCGTGCGTTAAATCCGGTTGTTTCGTTCGACTGAAAAGGAGCACGACAAACAGGACAACGTCGTTGTACAACTTGACCCTGGTTAGCGATCCTATCATGACACGTGATACACAGAGTATGCCAGCAGCCGGGAAGTAGTACAAAAGTTGGATTCTGGGGTGAATGCATTTGCAGACAAGTGGGACACTCCATCCTGAACGTTCTGTCAGTTTTCTTCGTATTGTCTGATTCCGCAGGCCCATCGCTCCCGGTAACTGCGGTCAAGTACGCGTTGCGTAAGAAACCAAAATGCCCAAGACGAGATTGAAGACGAGGCCACACGAGCCCCGCGTCCACCGTGTATGAACGTAGCTGAGCATCCACCTGAATAGGATATTTATTAATCAATAATATACGTGAAAAAGTTCAGATTTAAATGAAAATCCCATACATTATGAAAGTGTTCAAAATGACTTTCCGGCAACTGAATGGAACTAGAGTAGAGCGGTACAACACGCTCTTCACTAGGACTTGTGCCAACCTCCGAACCTAGCTTTGCCCCAAAGTTGACCGCATTGACCACGATCGTGAACCACACAGACGCTTGGATAGATCTTTTCTACAATAAACGAACAACCAATGAACTGCCGTGTGTCTTGAGGACAGCGGATGGTTCAACAGAGGGTATCCAAGATATTTGAATTCGAGTCTCGGGACATCTAGAATGCCAATGAGAGCTTAAACCTAGAAGCACAATAAAAGATAATCATGTCATTACCGGGGTAGGACGATTGATCTTTTTAATCGCCCTTAACAAGCCATTAGGTCTGTCGAGATTACATGCTTGTTCATGCAGAGATGTTCTATAGGCGTTCATAGTGCTTCGGTATCCCCCTTAAGATATCCATTAAAGAAATTTCAAAACGATGCGTTCAGATGTTGAACGATTTTCGAGACATCTTAACTCAGCAGCGAGTCATCTGTAGATTTTCATCAGGATTTCTAGAAGTCCTATCATGGAAAGATATAAAAATGAAAAATATTAGAAGGGATGCCCGCTTCCTATGGAAACATGCTATGGCGACAAACGACAGGTAGTTGTTCAACAGGCATATGAGATTTAAATCTGTTGAATTACGGGGGTACTTGAAGAATAGCACAGCACTCATACCTCGTGCTCGTGAATGAACGCAAGGTCCGTTGAACAGGTGGCCTGGAGGCGAACAACGAACTGTTCGGTATCATCATGAATATTCCACCATTCTTTGGTAAGCGACACAGTTCGGCTAGTTAACTGAAACAAGAGGCAGACCAACAGTTCACAGGATTACTGAACATAGGCGCAAGGGTAGACGGTAGGAAGTGGGAATCACCGTCACTCACCAAGACCTCCTTGCCCATTTGACGAAACAGCTGTTCGAAACGTTTTGCGCGTTGTGGCCAGTCTGATTGATAC
>NW_008751688.1:2112251-2120429 GCF_000715545.1 Opisthorchis viverrini | reverse complement strand
ACTCACCAAGACCTCCTTGCCCATTTGACGAAACAGCTGTTCGAAACGTTTTGCGCGTTGTGGCCAGTCTGATACCTCGGCATTCAACTGTACGACCGATGGAACCGTACGGATGATTTGGTGACACACGATAGACAGCGAAACAATCAGTGGATTACCCATGACCAGACCAGTCCCACTCTCATCTAGTGCATCCTGGGTGTCCAGGCGCTCGAGCTGTTCGACCATTGTCCGATGACCGGCTTTCAGACGCTCGTGATTTAACGCACACTGATAATTACTGAGAGCACGAAGGGCAATACAGTAGGCACACTTCGTATTTTTCTGCACCGGGCGTGTTGCAGAGACAGAGAGGTCTTTCAGTTCTTTAGCCTTGTTCTGTTTTTTGTTGGAACTTGAGGAGGTTTTGCTTTCGGCCTCTTCCGATTCTTGGGCGTTTCGTGCACAACACGCGTAAAACGGTTGCAGTATCCTGGGATCTGCCTCTTTCCCAGCCTGAAAGAGGGTGCAAGAGGAAGCAAGGGAGGAAACATGAAAAAAGAAACTCCAGAAATTGAGGAGATAATGGGCAAATAACTATTAAAGGTTTATCACAAAATAAGAGCAATCTTTGTCCCTCTGGCCGAGGTGTAACACGGTACTGTTACACGTTTGATGAAGTTTTCACGGCTCCGATATTTTAGAAAAATTTGACCACTCTAACTAACGTCACCACTTGCTGAAAGGAAAGCCTGTTGATGAGAAAGATCGCAAGTATTCCTCAAATACCCATCGGTTATGGAAAGCACAAAAAGTAAGCCCAAAAGTACTACCCATTAACCGCAGGAAAATATGCGTTAGATATACTTACCAAAAATGACCTCCATGTAGAAGTAAGAGGATGCATTGCTTTCTGTAGACGTTTGCGTGCTTCGAACACACCCATCACTTCGGACAAAAGCATGGCTTTGAAGGTCTCAGCCGAGTTCGCATGCAACAGTGTCGTGCTTCATTGAATAGAATGAAAGAAACCGGGGTGCAAGTTTATTAGGGAAGGCTGACGGTAATTCAGTTGCACACAGACCTATGAAAATTATGCCAGAGAAGAAACAGGCAGCAATATGCCTAGTAGCACTGTTTGACTCAAATGCAGCGGTTTGAAAAAAGTTATGCGCACGATGAGTTTTTGGTAGTCTAAGCGCGTCTGCTGATAAAAAGTTTATCACATGCTTTCCAGAGCGTGAGAATGAATTCAGATAACAGTCACAGAAAAATAGAGACAATATCCACTCAGTATGTGTAGCTTGACGTGGGTGTTGGAGATTCATGATGTTTTGATGTTCCAATGATACCACTCCGCGTTATCGAGCATTCAACCGGTGAATATGAAACCGAAAGCACTCGGAGCAGCTGTTTTGGAACGCGGAGAGAGGGGATTAACAAAGCCGTGGTCGATGTTTAAAAATACCAGCCAAAGAATCGTGGCGATACGTTTCATACAAAGACCATAGTTTGAAAAAAGTGAGTCGCTCAGATATAGATGAAATGTGAATCACAATGTATGGCAAGGCTGAGAGACAGTTTTTTTTAATTTTTAAGCAGGAAAGCAAACGGCCTGACTCACCGAAAACCGCTTCGGTTGGAACCCGGTTTTCCCTGAAAGCTACTCACCAGCATATCGACCAAATTCGCCCCAACACCGCAAGAGATTAGGAAATTCATGGCATCAGACAACCAAGATAACCAACTGGATCCGTAAGAAATCACTGGCTTTTCAGTCAATTCATCTGCATCTAGGGGCTCAACCAGTTCGGTATCAAGTTCAACGACAACTGGAGCCAGGTGGTCATGCATTCGAGCCAATAAGCGCGAGTGCATCTGAAATCAAGAGGGACGACAAAGTGAGACATTGGCAGCAGAGTAAAAACGACAGCTGAAAAAACTAACACTGTATCTTGTTGGTAGGGTACTCCTGCTTCGTGATAAACACCATCCGGGTATGGATAACCTGTGTTTAATTTCGGGGTAGTGCATAACGAGGCAAGAATCTAACCGATGTATGAAAACTACTTTGTAGGCATCAGATTACACAAACAGTTACGACTAGTAAGTAAAAGTACTGTCAGTGATCTAGTAAAAATTTTAAAGATGCAATGTCGCTAGTGTGTTCCTCAAGCTTGACAAACCGCCGGTCCTTCCCTAGTTCCGGGAAAGGACATCTTACCGAATTCCTCTGGGAACATGAAAGTTTACTACATTATTCCTCTATATATTCTTGAACCACGAATCAATCTTCACAGTGTCTAGCAAAGTGTGCACTCGGAATCATTAAGTTTTCCTGTCTTGCTTGATTACAATGCACGACTTTGGTCTTCATGACGAAACACAAACAGATAAGTCGTTAATCAAATTAGCTGAGTCCCAAGACACAGACTGGATTAATGATAGGGGATTGTGCCAAAGCATAGGCTAGTTGTCACTTGTGTTTTTATATATACTGGATGAGTAGAACTTGGTCAGACTGGATTTATCCAAAGATCGAGTTGGAGTCGAGGCCACGGATGAAACCTCGAGAGAAACGTACAATGGTGGATTTGCATATCCCTCGGTGTTACGTTGAACGTTCCCCGCTTGATTGCTGGACGAATTCGCTTCCATAGAAATATCTTATTGCAAAATTCGAAACAATAAATCACCCTGATCCGTTTCGTCAGAATGGCCATAAGACGCACGTTGTCAGACGTTAACATCATAAACGGGCTTCAGTAGTCACATACGTAAAGCGATATTAGTAAGCTGAAAAAAGTCATTGATGAAAGGAACTGCTCTGCTTCAGCATGTGTAATTCTGAGAAAGAAATTCGACAACAATGGCACAATCAGAGTTAAGTTGATTGCTCACGCAGAAAACACACCATCTAATTAAGGCTTTCAATTGGCAAGTGATGATCACAAGATTCAACTAAGCTGAAGACTGGCTTACGGTTCATAGACTCCAAGTGGGCGCTTTTGCTGAACGCTCATACTGGTGAGGA
This sequence comes from Opisthorchis viverrini, assembly GCF_000715545.1. NCBI lineage: Eukaryota > Metazoa > Platyhelminthes > Trematoda > Opisthorchiida > Opisthorchiidae > Opisthorchis > Opisthorchis viverrini. Next base: position 2,117,416 of record NW_008751688.1, on the reverse strand, counting down.
ACAGACTATGTTCAGCACACAGCTCCTCATTATCGGTGTGCCCAGTATCGATTTCGTCACCCAGCTTGCCACCTTTAAGACCCATCTTAGAGGACAGTATAACTACCTCCAGACCGCCTATTAGTATGATTCTTCTTAGTGTAACGGCTCGCTGCTTCCCTTTGGCTTTCTTGATATGCTGCAACTTGCGAAACGGGGTACCCGTTATAAAAAGCCATGGGATGATCGTAGCATTCAAGCCTAAACACCATGACAAGGTGACGGCTTCTGGTCTTAGCGCCTAATTCGCTGGCACGAACAACAAAGAGTGACAGGTACATGTTGTCTATAGGAAATTATACAAAAAAGTATAAAACGTTACATTCTGCCGAACCTGTATGTAGGTTTTGCGTAGACGTTCTGCTTTGCGAAGAAGATCACGATCGACACGAGGATCCAGTTCGTTCTCAGCGTCTTCAGAAGATGACGGATCCAGCGACCCCCCAGTGCTCATGGAGGGGAGTGGGAGATTTTCCAAAGGAACCCCACGAGATTGTATAAGCCAGTGGAGATTTGTAATTGCGTGCAGTCGCTGGCTCCAATCCGCCAAGACCCCGTGACGCTTTTCATAGTCATTCGCAGTGCGTAACACGTCACGATAGCAGTCTGCTGCCAGGTCAAACTTCGGGATGAAAGGAATTACGGTCGACACGATAAACACTGACTTTTAGATTCATTAAGGTAAGAATAAATTTGATCAAATTACACTCACGTAAGCTAGTGCCCGGCTAGCGCACCTATGGGCTTTCAACAAAGCGGCGGAACTCTGGTTCCCAAGTCTGATATTGGAATAACGGGTTGAAGTGACATTCCAAAAAGAAGATATAACGAAACTGGATTAGTAGTACGTGGTGGTCAAACGAACGTTCGCTGTGCTACCGTATAGTGCTGCTAAAATAAACGGAAATGAACGACAGGTACGCAACCGCACATACTTCCTCAATCGAGAGTTCAGTCTATGTCAAAAATCCGAGAAACATTGTGCAGCCGCCTTATTCTCAGTCGCGAATCTCCAGGACGATCGATCCCGCGACCTCGCGGCTGGTGTTGAAAAGCAAACCGCTCGACCACGAGCAGCTGATAGGCAATGTGATTAAGTCACAATCAGACAAGATCTAGTGCCTTTCATCCTTCAGTCACGGAATTCACATCACTTTGCCACGTGTGAAGTACCTCCTAGATTGGATGTAAGCTTCAATTACCATGCGAACTATCATTCCTTCTGAACTAATTAGTTTGTTCATAGGAATTATTTGTTTAGGAATTTTTCAACCGAGATTTTGTGCCCTAAGTGAAGCCTATGTGTTGTTGTTTGTTGTTCATTTGAATGGGAACCATCAACAGTAAGAATCGTGCGAATTTGTGAAGATAGACAGGAAGATTTGTGCTACTTCAGATTATTAGTGAAACAACCTTAAGTGTAGGACAGTTTGGCTGAGAAACTTGCCAAGGTTATCCAATACACAATAAAATCACAGGAGGTACAATGTCACCAGGTCAAAAAAAACCTCGATAGATGTGCAACTACTTTTGTGGGTTACCACTTGATTTGGTTACACCACTAGTTCTAAAACATGCGTTGTAACAACCCATGCCCATTTGTGAATAATAACTAATGAAAATCCCAAACTGTGAATTCGTGCAGCCTAAGAGGAAAAGCCAGATGCTGGATGGCTTATTGTTCGTCTTTGATGATAATGCCACAACTCAGTTATTTATTCGCCTTAATTATTTACAAGCAGTAATCCAGATAGGGGTCAAATACTGCGGTAGGTTGAGAACCAGTTCGAATTAGTTTACAACCCAGGAGCATTTGGTCTGTAAAGGATGCATGGGGATATGACCGCATAGAGAGAAGATCGAAATGGCTACCTGCTGTTTGATGATAAAACAACCAGCTGCGCCGTTCTTGTTGAACACCCAGGAACGTAATAACCCCTCACATTCACGTCTTGTGTCATCCACCACTCGACGAATTACTTCAGTCATCGTGAAACATCTGAAAAAGAATAAAAAAGTGCACGACCATGTCGCCTTTCAACTAGCCAACTTAATTGATGCTAAATGTTAGTCAGAAGTTCTTGTTAGTTATTGTGGATGGGGGAATCATAATCAAGTTGAATCGAGTTTTCGGGACCTTGCTCTTCCGGTTTAGGAAGAGCAATTCCTCTGGGGTATCGTTCACTTGATAAAGAATTTTCTAAATAATTGTTACTAAAGTCAAAACGCAGCGTAGTGGGATAGGTTGTTGTAATCCGACGTTTCGGCTGCCGTGAGCGACCTTTCTCAAGTATTTCTACAATCAACTGAATACGAGTCAAATGCAGCGACTTTCGTATTTGACTCGTATTCAGTTGATTGTAGAAATACTTGAGAAAGGTCGCTCACGGCAGCCGAAACGTCGGATTACAACAACCTATCCCACTACGCTGCGTTTTGACTTTAGTAACAATTATTTAGAAAATTCTTTATCAAGTGAACGATACCCCAGAGGAATTGCTCTTCCTAAACCGGAAGAGCAAGGTCCCGAAAACTCGATTCAACTTGATTATGATTCCCCCATCCACAATAACTAACAAGAACTTCTGACTAACATTTAGCATCAATTAAGTTGGCTAGTTGAAAGGCGCCTTACTGACTGGTTCTTCGTCTCCTTTGAAACTCGTTCAACCTGGTGACCGACGAAGCTTTTGTGTCAGAAGCGAAACGTTGCCAAGCAACAGATCCACCGATCGTTGACCAAATCCATCTGAAACCACGACTTCTCAATTGGTTCCACGCATTTTTATCTTGAAACGCTTATAGGAACGTCAAACAATTTACGTGCGCGTAACAGACCAGATAAAGTCTGGCTCTCCAAAAGGTATTCTGATAGCACAGCGGCTAGAGCGCGAATTTACTGACCGGAAGATTCGTGGTTCGAACCCGACCCCTGCCTCTCGACTTCTCCTGTCTAGGCTTGGGCAACCTGACAATATCCGAGTCCTCGTGCTTCCTTCTGGTGGCGTGGCAGTCAGGCACCGAAAGGGTGCTACAACTGAACGATTTTATCATTATTCCGATCTACTTGGACCACGATGGATTTTCAAAACAGCGATTCGAGCACAACTTGTGTTGCGTCGAATAATAATAATGATAACTGTTCAGCTGTAACATTCAGCTGGGTGCCATGCAGCCCGAAGCAGGAACGAGGGCTGAGGTTGTGCCAGATCACCAAAGCCCAGACAGGAGCAGTCGAGATTGCGCGGTTGGGTTCGAATCACGGACCTTACAGTCGGTAAGTTCGCACTTTGACTACAGAGCTGTCTCAAGCTCTTGGATTGTGTCAACCACTGACGAAACGCTCCGCTGCACAAGCACGCAATTATTTCACCTCAACTGATGCTGAAACGTTTGCAACCGAATCACGCACCTCAGCGAACAAATCAACTACCAGCTATGCGACCACAAATACCAACAATTCCATCAGTACCACATCAGTTCTATTTTACAGCGTTGCGCCCGGGTAACTAAGTTGGATGGAAAGAGTTCCATGCTAGCCCAAAAGTTCGACAAGCGGATATAAAGTGATAATAAAAAAGACTTGAAATCGCTTCACTGATATGGAGAAGCTTGATTAACACAAGGGAGAGATGCACAAGTTCACTTAATTTCTGACTACCATGCATGTAGCGTGTACACCTGTACCATGTATTCTATTGCCAGATAACAGATGCGCAAAAGGATGCAGACGAAATTAGACTAGAAATAAGTATGATTAGGCAGTGAGGCGATTGGAATTCGAGCTAAATAAAACGAATCCCGAAAACCGGAACGTTGAAAGGGAGACAACTGAGCAAGAGCTGTTATCGGTACTTCACCAGCGAGTCTTCAGTGAGGTCGTAGAACATACCCACGATGAGCACGAGCTGCGGCAACGCTTGGACCATCACAATTCTTGACATTCCGATTACGAGTAGATCCCGGGTCGTATAGATCACATTCTTCTTCGCTATGACTTGCGTCTCCATAACTGGTGTCCCCACCATGGCCTAGACGCTGCCCCCTCTGTGTTGGACGTTGTCGATGCCTGCTGATAGGTCCGGTACCGACCACCAAGCTAGCATGTGTACAAGCTTGTCGCAATCGAGTGATGAGGTAAACTAGGCGCCAATGAGCTGTTCCAGGCAAAGTAGCCAGGGGCTGGTCTGGAGAGATGGACAATGTATGCGAGAGTCGTTGAAGCGCACCAGCGGATTGGGCCAACACGCGATCATGTATGTAGCGCTCCACGGGCGTGAATGATATCCTACATCAGAGAAAAAGATCAACAAATCGCATAACTTCTTCAAGCCACGCTGAGCTTCATAAAAGTGATGTTTTGTAAGTTGCAGTGACAAACATTGAAAACATCAAAAGTAACGTGTAAGGCTTAACAATGAAGAGTCTTAATAATCCCAACAACTCTGTTGAGAACAGCACTTGCTTAAGAGACTCGAGTTTGTATCTGCTTTATAAACAGTTTCAGAGGCCTCTGATAGAATGAATACACGACGGATAGAATACACAACGAAACTGGAGCTCCAACGCTTTCCACAAAGAAATCACAAGATCCGGGTTCAGCAACCATTAGACACGTCTTGTAAATTTTTAACTTTACTGCCACTATATTGAAACTGCTCTGCGCTGACACCAATCCCGGTTAAGCCATCCTGAAAAGTTTCACAGACAGAAACATCGAGACCAAGTTAGATCCCCAGCAGCAGGTCTGGGGATGATTCTCAAATCCTCTTGTGGATCCCACCAGGTTTGAGTGATCATCATCATCATCATCATCATCATCGTCATCGACAGCATAATATCAGTGTTCAACACCGATGCTTCAGTGACGTACAACCATGTTTTATTTGAAAGCCTTATTGTAAAGAAAGGAGTAAAGGTGGACGGGGAAGGGACTTAGCCTCCAGACATCACTCAGGCAATCTGGATAGAAACTGACAACAAGAACGCCACTGACATCGGTTGGCAGCCATATCTTGTAGTGTCTCCAACCCGGCACAGTGAGGATCACGCGGTCCCCATCCTGGAAGGCGAGTAGCACCGACAGCACCCAAGCGTTTCGTGATCTCCTTCATACTCCTCTGCCA
>NW_008751688.1:2108452-2109140 GCF_000715545.1 Opisthorchis viverrini | reverse complement strand
ACATGTTCCAACCCCCAACCTGGAGGGCCAGGAGACTGTGTTCGTCAGACCTCTAACCATTGACCGACCTGGTATGAGAGACTCTGTGAGTGTCGCGGGACACTCTCCAGTATAGCTCAATGGATCGCTGAGGTGCGCAAACCGTCACACCACGGTAAGGTCCAGTCTCTTCGTGACGGTTTGAGTGATGAAGAACAGAGTTCAGATGGATAACGTAGCTACTCAGTATCACGTAACTCATATACATGCATGTACACGTCGGAATCTAAGTAACTGATCAACAGGTTTAATTTGCTCATTTTGCAACCAATGAAAGTGACTGAAATTGATTTGTTCTATACATATGTTGGCAAGAATAGTACTGTGGTCACAAGTGTTTAGATTTTTGAGTCAGAGGACAGGGGCAGGGTGCCCGAACAAAACCCCATATCCTCCCACCGCTTTATGTTTCAGACTTTTGAATCAAGGGCTCAAACCGAAATCCGTTCTTCAGCTTGGGCAACCGGAAAGTATTGTTCGTCCCTTCAGCTCTTCGCTCACCGCCCTTCCCGTACATTCCGCACCACCCACCGAACGGTGCAGTGAAATCAACCAATCTGCCAGTTCCACAACGATTGTTCCGCATGTAAACCGTCGCCCAGAAAAAACAAACCGAAATAATCACTCACTAACCTCAAAAGATCTATAT
>NW_008751688.1:2096859-2108429 GCF_000715545.1 Opisthorchis viverrini | reverse complement strand
CTATATTCTATACTCTATATACTCTATATACTCTATATACATATATATATATACATATATGTATGTACTACTATATATATACTCTATACTCTCTATACTCTATACCATACTCTATATACTCTATAAGCAAATTGAGGTGGCATTTTCTCGAAGTCTGAAAAAACGTTGCAACAGTTTCGATCTCAGGCGGCTCTTTCCAGTGCAAATACAGTCTCCGGGATAACAGACAGTCCGGAGGTTGGTATCCAGAAAAGGGCTACGTGCAGGTCCCTAATTACGCCTACTTGGTGAGTTTCGATAAAAATGGAGGGCATTGTGTAGCACGGCTACTCAGGGACCGGTTACATCATCTTGCAGTGTAACAGTAATGATAATCCTCGTTTGGGTGTAACAATCTTTCGGTGCCTAACTGCAATACCACTCTGGAAGCACGAGGAATGAGATACAAACAGGGTGTCCAAGCCTAGACACGGGTAGTCGAGATGTAAGGGTCAGGTTCGAATAGCGGACCTTCCAGTCAATAACTTCGGGCACCAACCAACGAGCCATCCCGAGCTCCGAGTATATCAGAGAGAGAGAGAGAGATGTACGTGGTAAAGAGGCGTCTGCAGGTTTGGTCATCGGATGCAAACAGGTTAAGTATGGAGGGATACTGAATAATAACACGGGAGATGAGTGACTACCATACACCAGAAAAAAGATCTAACTAAAACAGTAACGAGCTCCGAATCAGAGAGAGAGAGAGAGATGTACGTGGTAAAGAGGCGTCTGCAGGTTTGGTCATCGGATGCAAACAGGTTAAGTATGGAGGGATACTGAATAATAACACGGGAGATGAGTGACTACCATACACCAGAAAAAAGATCTAACTAAAACAGTAAAACCCACCAATGAACCTCTTCCGTAATAGGCGGAAGTGAGAGTTGATTGCCGACAAGCGCCTTGGTATTTCTCCACAAAATCTGACTCAACATCAAAGCCAACATAGTGGATGACACAGCTGAAGGTGAGGGATCTGGCACACTGTCGACCTTGGGCATGGTGGCTTGCCATGATGGAGCAGTGGATGACAGAAACGGTTGATACAACAGACTATGCCAATAGTGCGAGATGGAAAACGGCTCAAACCGAAGGAAGGAGAATAACCCGTACAGATCTGAGAAGAGAAAAATACATGATATGACTAACATTATGGTGGTTATACGGCGAATTAATTCAATACGTTTAATAATTAGGGTTGGGTGGTGTATGCATAGGTTCGAAGCTCACCATCGATGCTTTTCTCGGCTGGAGTTCCGGTGATACACCATCGATGCACAGCATCAATCCGTGACATCATGCGGGCAGTTTTCGATGTGACACGTTCAACCATTTGCGCTTCGTCGAGACAGACCTGGAGGATGAAAATGGACAAAACTGCTGTTGGCTCAACTGAGAATGATTTAAATCCATAAATGAAGAGCTAGCCTGCTCAAAAACGCACCATACTACCTACATACTAAAACTCTTTATTTAAACTAACACCAGACAAAGAACACTGGACATTTTTGTACTACCGTTAAAGGTGAGCAAACGACGTTAAAGCAGTTTCAGGTAAAATATGCAAATACTTAGAAGACAAAACAGTTATTATGCCGGGGTTTGCAATCGCACATTCGGTTCACGAAGCTCCTTGGAAATAATTCGAAATGCAAGTAAACGGAACGTTCAAAGCCTTAGAACAGTAAAGCACTAAACGTCATTGTGGATGCCACTCAGGAAGATTCAGGAATAGTAAGAGGACGCACGGGTGGTACAGTCAGTGTGAGCACTCCATGACTTACAAACCCCTCCCCCACTTTAGCTGGACAGGATACCATGTTCACAACACATTTTAAAGCGTTGTGCTACCCATCAGATATGAGAACCAGGTTCACAGATCAAGGAAAATTCAGCGGGTAAACGTGACAAACCTTAACATCCACAGGGGGCGAGATGGCCCAAGTGGTTAGAGCGCGAATTTACTGACCGGAAGGTCCGACGTTCGAATCCGACCTCCGCCACTCGACTTCCCCTGTCTAGGCTTGGGCGACCTGGCAGTATCCCAGCCCTCGTGCTTCCTTCGGATGGCATGGCAGCTAGGCACCGGAAGGGTGCTATAGCTGAACGCTTTTTTTAACGTCCACAGAGCCCCATCCATATATGGTGGGAGCAGCGTGCCAGCAAAGCCCATATTTCGTGTTATTTCTTCTAGACAAGACACATTCCAGACTTTATAGCATTCAAAAACCTCAGACGCCTTAAAATACGTTGGTATCACATCTACCTGTATCTGGATGTAGAAATGGGCTCGCGAGTTGGGCTTAGCAAAGATAAGAACTCAGAGGAAATGAGAACGTCTTGTTTGAGGGTCTCTCAAATAGTAATCTTACTTAGGGAATCATTTAGATCCATAGCCCTTTTGGTGTATAGCTGGCATGCTAGTGACCTCCCAATCTGAGGCTTAATCACTGAGTTACCTCAATAGGTATCCGAACTTATTTCGGCAAACTTAGTCTCCCCTACTTGAAAGTTTACAAGTGTACTTCGCCAATGGGTACAAGCATATGGGTTGTCTAGCATCTGCTTGCTGATTGTGACTATCCCACTGAAGGCCTACGTTCAAATTACACAAAGTGAAGGGGCTGAGATACGAAGCCATTGATAAAAAAAATCACTTTGGGCTCTGCATCTTCGATGCTAACTGACGAAAAGTCGGAACTAAAAAAGGCAAGAGGGGTCTGAGAATATCGCTGCAGAAATATGGAGGGGGTGAATAATTTAGGTCTCCTAGGTGGGGTTTAAATCATTAGATCTCCACTGTGGGATGACAAACTGAGCAAGCATAAAAGAGCTTTTTTACGTGATACACTTACCTTCCTGGTTACTCCGATCAATATCGTTTAAGCCAATTTCATACCGCAAGACATTATGATCCTCTAGAAGAAATTCTCGCTTGAAACGATCTGATCTTAGAATGATGATGGATGGAAAATAATACCAGAATAGAAAAATGCTCAATTTTTTACAACTGTCTGAAAAAGAGCTCCAAGAGGAGTCGATACTCCGCAAAAAAAGCCGTTGCAATTCTTCGATTAATTGTCGAATTGGCTCGACGGTCCGTGCCCGAACAGACTGCTCAAAAAAGCCTTGCAATTCTTCGATTAATTGTCGAATTGGCTCGACGGTCCGTGCCCGAACAGACTGCTCGGCTATTTTGCCGAATATTCCAGTAGTAGATAGGAAGGGGGTATTTTTATGTAATATCCTGGTACAGACTCTGTATGGGGGCTGGCACGCACAACTCATGTACATTCCAGCAGCAAGCACCAATGGCTGGCGTCCGGTACGGACGGCTGAGCTACTGAGAAATTACACGTGGTCAGCACCGGCGACCTGGGCACAATTGAGCGTGTCATCGAAACCTCAAGAAATCGACTGATAACCAACACACAGAGATCTAACGATAAACGACAACAAGCCTTAGTATACATTCATCGCAGTGGAAGTAGCTCGGTCACGTGTTAGACATGCAGATTCATCAGCCACCTTTTACGACTGCTGTTTTCGATGCCTCAGTGTAAATGGAGCGGGATGGAATGATGAAGAAGAGGAAGAAGCTGGACTGTGGTGAGTAGGTGGTGTTGTTCCACAGACGTTACATTCGACGGTGGCACAGTACTCTTGCTCTGAGAAAATCCCTTCGACAGAGAAGATGACGATCAACAGTCGCAGCCCCGCTATGTATTGAGCTGTTGTGCCTTGTTACAACCAACTCTTCAACTGTAACACCCTCGATCGGGATGTCAACCGTGGATACTCGACCCAAAAATGCTGTGTATGTATCCCAGGCTACATTATCGGCTAAGTCAAGTCCTGTCAAGACGAATCCAGCAATGTGGCAGTTTGATGCATTCGACGAGCTTACTTAAAGACCAGGATGAAGAACACAAGCAGTCCAACTGTGAGGTACCTCCTTTGATTCTGAGGTCACTGTTTCCCCGAACAAGCCTGTGAAGGCTTGAATTTGCTTCCTCTAGAGGGCTCTCGTCGGGAAGCGAAGTAATGCACTTTCGAAGGAGCGGAAATACATTACTTTAAAAAATAAGCGTGACTGAATAACGGGGGACCCAGTGACCTACTTAGCCTACGATTTGCATGTGCAACCAAATGGAGGAAGAGTATTCTACAGGAAGTGGAAATAAAATAAAACGGTCGAAAAAATGGAACCCATCGATCGGCCGAATAAAGCTACCAATAAATGCGGTCCTCAGATAGTGATTAGGATGACGACCCAAGTTTTATACAGATCGAACTTACTCTCCACCAACGGACACATGTCAAGGGGCTTGGGCGACATAGATATCTCTGGGCTAAGCGTAGCCGTGGACGGTCGCCCAGGCCCGCTTGGCGTTCGGCGACAACTTCAGCCCAGTCGAGCTCACGCTGAACCACAGAATACGAGGTAAGAACAATGTCTGCGCACGCTAACTGTCCAGGCTGAACAAATCCGGGAAGCAGCTCATCTACCTCCGGCTCTCCATTAGCGGTACTTTTTGAAGACCGGGCAGTAACTCGAGTTCGAGGCGCATAAGGGTTTGTCCTTGACTGAGCAAGGGTTCCAGTGTTCATCCGATTGCCAAGCTCCACTGGAGTTACTGGGGCTTCCATGCCTGCATAAAGCTAAAAAACGCACAGGTTAAAGTGAAACAAGAGTAACTGGGAGAGAGAGAGAGAGAGAGAGGAGAGAGCAGACAAAAGGAATGGGACGACTGAACCCTAAAAACGTTACTAATGCATTTCTGGAGGGTCAAAATGATGAGATGGATAACCAAAGCGATACACAAAAAATCAAAATTAAATGACGGAAGCAAAGACAGTAAATTAGGAGATCAACTAACAGGAAGGCAATAATCCGGTGCAGATCAGTAAGCTTCCAGATACCTATCTGGAGATGATTGCGCCAGGCTACTACGTTGGTGAGTGTCCCCAGCTGTGGATGGGGGTCATCACCCAGCCCATCGATCAGTGGTCAGTAGCAACCCTGTTCGACTTTATCAGAAATATCAACTAGTAGATGTTCGAACTTACTGACCGAGAGGTCCATGCTTTAAACTCACCTTCTGCATCTCGACTGCTCCTATCTAGGTTTCGGCAGCCTGGCCTCATGCTTCCTTCGGGTAACATGACAGCTACTCACCGAAAGGGTGTTACGGCTGAATGATTACGAATATGAAGTGTCGACACAAGGAATGCCAGAAATCGGCATGTACGGTAAAGTATGATCTTACTGTTCCGATCAATCGTCTACAGAACTTTCATATATAGACTTACCAACACATCAAGTGTTTTGAAAGCAAGATGGGTTTGTAATTCTTCTTTCCATTGCTGCCATATATGGTCGGGAGCAACTATCAGAGTAGATTTGGATTCAATGCGAATCTGAAAAATAAAGGGCTAGGCAAGTGAGATGAAAGTTTAGAATGGTGATAGTGGTTCTAACTAAATAAGAGCGGTAACATGATACTCACCGAAAGGGTGTTACGGCTGAATGATTACGAATATGAAGTGTCGACACAAGGAATGCCAGAAATCGGCATGTACGGTAAAGTATGATCTTACTGTTCCGACCAATCGTCTACAGAACTTTCATATATAGACTTACCAACACATCAAGTGTTTTGAAAGCAAGATGGGTTTGTAATTCTTCTTTCCATTGCTGCCATATATGGTCGGGAGCAACTATCAGAGTAGATTTGGATTCAATGCGAATCTGAAAAATAAAGGGCTAGGCAAGTGAGATGAAAGTTTAGAATGGTGATAGTGGTTCTAACTAAATAAGAGCTTGACGCAGATGTTCAGCACAAAATTGGGGTGAAATCCAGTACTGACGAAAATGTTCGCTTGATCGTGAACGAACCGGTTTTGCTAAACAGCCAAACGAAGTCAGGAGCGCCCAGAAATAACCGTCAAAAACAGAAGAAACGGATAATACCACGAGAATCTTGAATCACGCTTATCCACAGGTAATGACTATGTGGCATCACACTTCCAAACACCACAGAACTACAGTGCACGTTCCACGAACCAGTAAAACATAATCTCAGCTGAGTTGGCTTTCGAGGGAGTCAGTTACAAAGAAAAACAGTACTAAAGAATATCCACCCAAATGCGCACAACTTTATGCGGATAATGAAACTCAAATTTTTGACGAAAATGAAAACCATAAATGATCTCTCCCGATGCTTCTATGATCACCACCCATTTTTGTCTCAGTCTGGTGTTCTGAATACTTAAATAGCACGCACGAAACGCCTGACTTGCATTTTATCTCATTATTCCAGCAAGACGTGGATTGGCAGTTACAATGCCTCCAAGATCGATGCGAATCAAAATGCCCTCGGTCCCATGGGTTTTTGACCTAATCGACAGCGAAATCAGTAACCCAGACTCGGTCCCCAATGTCTTCGTGTTTTTCCATGCTCGAATAATGCAAATAAATCGCCAAGATGTACCTCGATAGTACGCAACCCACCTGATCGTCAGTCCCACTGAAGGTTGAAAACTTGTTCCAGGGTGAACTTCGGAGATCCTTAAATTTTAGAACTTGAGAGAGAGTTTGAGTCTTTAAACCCTCAACCATTTTTCGGAAAGCACATGGTGGACTGTGTCAAAAAAAAGTCGTTCAGCTGTAACACCCTTTCCGTCCCTAGCTGCCATACTAGCTGAAGGAAGCGCGAGAGGCTGGAATACTGCCAGCTTGCCAAAGCCTAGACAGAGGAAATCGAGAGACAGAGGTCGGGTTCGAACCACGAACCTTCCGGTCAGTAAATTCGCGCTCTAACCAGCTAAGCCATCTCACTCCGCTGGACAGTGTAGCAACCTTTGAACCGTGTGGCGTTTTACCGACAATCGCTGTTCAACTTGCGTTTGCATTTTTTTGAAATAAGAACGGTTTACAGTACCATACACGCATTCTTGTCCTAATATTCCATTATCCCATAGGCGCGTCCTACCTTGCAGCAGTGGTACGTGTTTTATACAGTGAGTTCTGCTGTACGTGTCGCTGCGCTAACTCTAACTCGCATAAAAACTTTTTCCGCGCTTCAGCTTGTGATATTCGCTCATGCCAAGCTTATGTCAGAAATTCGTTCGTAAGCTGACAAGTTTCCATGTTATTCGCACACTGATGCCTGAAGCGCGAATTCCATTCATACACAAGTTCCCAAAGCGATGCAACACATCTACTTCTAGCCGATACTGAAGATAGTTTAACGTTGACTATGATGCATGGTAAAACTTAATAAGTTCTTATGAGTGCGAAACTGGTACTTATTTGTCTTGTTTCCCATCGACTTTGTAAACATTGTTGAAGAAATGTCTTGTCATTCCGAAGACCTGCTGTAACGGTGATTCTTGGCCTTGGTGACGTGCGATATGATCTAGATTGGAAATGTTATACACATAGACGCTAGAACATCACAGACACGTTAATTTTTCAGTCACCCAACAAGGACTACACAAATTAATCTGCAATATAAAAAACAGAGCTTGCATCTGCATAAGCGAAACATGAACATGTTCTGCATACGCACTTTCACTGATTATACGTAATTTATTTGACTAGAAGAGCGTTCTCGCGCTTTTTCGACAATGTTGTATCCCACTTTTCGGCGAGCTCTCATTACCTTAGTCACTCCACAATATTCTGCCTCCTTCCAAATAATCGGATCACGCTTTTTCACTAATCTTAATGACGTGCGTTTTGCAGCTGATGAAATAGAACATCCATTGCTCTAGAAAGAGGTCCAGCACAACTTAATTAGTGAACCACGGAACAGGCTTTAGCGATACACCCCACAACACGAACGATTGAAGGAAATCGATTTTCATCAACCTAGCCAAGTGGTACTTCACAGGAAATACCCACATGACTTTGATTTATCATGGTTAGACAGGAATCAACTAATACAAATGTAGCGTCGACGCCCCTTGATTTCGGAAATGCAGTATAAACTGTTGTGGAGAAGCAGGATGAAGTGGCTGGACTTTTCGGGTTACCGCTCATAAGGGTAACTGCAGGCCTAGGAGATAACACACAGTGATGGATTGAATCTCTGGAGTCTAATCTCTGGAGTCGAAATAGCAACGGAGTATCAGATGCATAAGTAAGAAACCACGTTCATAAGTCAAGAACTTTTATGAGGTAACGATGGACTTTTCAGAATTCTAGGTTGATTCGAAAAAAATATTCTAAGCACTCATGCACACGACGAAAACTGCGTTAGAGATGGCTCTAATGGAAATTTCAGTTCCATGAGTGCTGCCCATTTAAAGTAAACTTCATGTGTGTCGGACAACTTAGTAGGATTTCGTTTCACTTGATAATTTAGGGAAGCGCTGCCCAAGAACAGGTGGACTGTTATCAAAAACAATTAACTATTTCAAAATGTACAGAATGCAAGCTGTGTACGAGGGTGATTATGATTAGGAGTTAGATTGAACTTTCAAAATGAATTTCTTCCGCAAACCAGTAAGTGCCAGTTAACAGCCCCAGAAAGAAGACGACCACGGAAAGATGATGTAGTCAGTCTCCCCCAATTTGTAGCCGTCTCTGTGGGAATAGGCTACGCTGCGCCGGGAAGAAAGCATTGTGGCGCAGCCTCCAAGGGGCCTTCTTGGACTAGTCCAGCTCAAGAGAATTAGGATGCTGAAGCGAAAGCTCATTCAACAACTGGAACCCTCAGTAACGTCTCCATGGTGAAGAAGGCCTCTACAACTGCGCTAAATCAGGAAAACATAGTCAAATTCAACGTAGTGGTTGGCGATTTCTGTGCCTGTGTGTGGGAGCAGAGGATCGTTATGTGTTCACCTTCAGGCCAGATTGAATAACTCTGATACTCTTAGAGCTGTCGTTAACGAATTCGACGTTTTCGGCTCTTATGGGACAGAAAGCCTTTCAGTAAGCTAAAACGAATCCCACAGGGATAGGTGCTAAATGAGACAGGGGCACTGAGAAACATCGCTCAATTTTGTTCGTGTTAAAAAAATCGGTATCATGTGTGGCTCTTGAATGCCGCCCCCCCCCCCAAGGATTATAACAAATATCGACAGAAAAAGCTGTTACCAGCATCCGAACTTGCCTGAGCCCAACACTGTGGACAGACGTAGTCGTGTTGGATGGGAAGTAGTTGTCGATATTTGGAGGGTTCATACTGAACACAAGCTGCGTGCTGAGATGGCCCATCACAGACAGAGCATTGGACCAGGTCGAAATCCTGAGTTTCTTCCACATTGCCACACGAACATAAGACGTGCTCGGAACCGTTGGCAAATAACGGCGGCGTGGGTGCATCGCACTGGTTTCTCGGTAGACCTTCGAGAGATAGCAGCTGACCACCACGAGACTCCCACTCGCGCCAAGGATTTAGCAGAATGAGGGCGATGACTTCCAATGTTTTTCCCAAACCCATTTCGTCAGCCAAAATGCCACCTGGACAAGGATCTTCCAAAGGTGGCAAGTGCTCCATGAAACTGAAGGAAGAAGAAAGGTATGTTGCGAATCAGCAGCTGATTTCCACAAACGGTATTAGCGTCTACAACATTAACCGTGGTCACTGGGAAAATACTGTTAAAGTAGAGTACAGGAGATTTCAAACACTTTATACTGAAAAAGAGCGAGTGGTAGGGAAACATCAGTCTATAAATTCCAATACCCTAGACAAACTTAACAGCAAGATCATTCTAATAGTATGGCAAAGTTTTTGCAAGGCAATATTTACGAAATCCAGTTTGCTTAATATGGGTGTGGAGACGATGAATAGTCAAATTTGCATGTAGTTCCGCTATCTTTCGTTCGTATCGGCGTCTTAATCACTGGAGTAAAGAGTGAAAAAGACCGGTCAATTCAAATAATAAGATGTTCAGAAACACATGAATTTTTCTGCCGACAGTCATCTAAAGCAAGTAGATAGTTCATACCACTACATTGTTCGATCTCAAATCAAGATTGTTAGAACGGAGACAAGTGTGTTGCCCCCAAATGGCACGAAGTATCGTCCTAACCTAGACAAACACGCTAGAGCAGTTCATCACCCTGTTCGCTGGATGGTTCACCTAATTTTCGAATGAACAGAAGAAATGATAAAAGGCGAACTTACGTGCCGGTGAGTATAGAAAAATAGATAACTTTCTGCGCAACGGGCAGTTGAAGTGAAAGAAACATTTTGTCGTACATACAATTCTTGTCTATAGTGAGGTGATGTCGCTCGCGATGCAACATCCATTTGACTGCATCTACCTGATATGGACGTAGCATCGTGTTCAACTCCCTGCACTGAATATGGATATCTGGAGCATCCCACTTGGTGCGTGCTGCCTCGTTTTGAGCTTGCGCGTAGTCGTACAAGAGTTTTATGAGTGCAACGAACTCCTCCTGCGTTTCCGAGTGCCTGTTGAAGACAAATGACCGGGACAATGGTAAAGAACTTGGGGCTCGATCAAGCAAGTACAGTGTTACAAAGTCATGGATCTTCTCATACTGCTGTCGGGAAACAGGGTGACTGGGTAGATCCCCAGAAGAACTGATACTTCTGGATCGTACACAGATATCCAAATGTAGTAAGGATCCGGCAGTCCGGAAGTAAACTTCTAGTAGGTTGGATGATGCTGCAAACAGAAGGGAAGCCATTGCAGAGGTAATGCCTGTGACCACGTACTCCTGAATGAATTCAGTACCATGACAAAATAGAAGAAAGGAGGTCTGGTTGAAGAAAAGCACCACTTTCTGGCATGCAGTAACGGCTTTACTGAGAGTTAGCTCAACGGGAAAGCTGACTGTCTGAAGTAAGTATTCCTCAGGTGTTGGGCCGTTAAGGAGAGTGAAGGAATGTGGATAGCTAGAGGCAAGATTCTTCTCTTCCATACCAAACTGTTTATTCCACTTTCGTTTACCGATGACCGGATGATGGTTCTCAGCATGAGAAAACTCGAAACCATAATGGTAGCAGTAGGACTGACGCTGCCGAACTTTGAGGGGAAGAAAATTAGGCGTCTGTTTCGAACGCATTGATTCATTAACGTGTAAATAGGTCAGGATTGAAAATTAAATTGGTTGTGGCATCACAGCTGGACTGAATGAATCTGAAAACAAAAAGCAAAGGAGGATAAAAAAAAGCCCAAGCGCCCATCGTTACCAGACTTATATTCTTATTTTTCCAGGACTACAATCAGATTAAACGATAAAACCCCACACCGTAAACATCGTGTAGCTCAAATATCATCAGCACAAAGTTTATTTTGCGGTCGATAGCACAAACACTATAGGTTTTTCGTCTAAATAACGTCTAATCCCTTCCAGGCCACCGTAGTCGTAGGTTTTAAAGCGAGTAATTTAAGCACGTGAAGTTTCATATTAACTCCCGGTAGAATGGAAGTTTCCGTCACGAAGAGACTGGACCTTACCGTGGTGTGACGGTTTGCGCACCTCAGCGATCCATTGAGCTATACTGGAGAGTGTCCCGCGACACTCACAGAGTCTCTCACACCAGGTT
>NW_008751688.1:2083514-2093129 GCF_000715545.1 Opisthorchis viverrini | reverse complement strand
AATAAGTCATGGCTGTACGGCAGTGAAGCATTGGTGTTGAACACTGATGTCATGCTGTCGATGATGATGATGATGTTGATGATGATGATGATGATGATGATGGAAGTTTAAAACGACTGAAAAACTAATATTTACGCTATAAGGAAGGCTACGGGCACTTGAGCGGTCAAAATACTGAAATACGCGAAGCTGGCGAAATATGAGTGTAACGACCGGTATAGCTGCTGTGAAAAAGTAACGCCAATGCATATTTTTACACCTCTTCCAATGAGTACCCCAGCTCTGATGAAGAAACGAATGGCGAAACTGGCGAAATTTGTTCAGCTGCCGCACCCCTTTGGTACCTAGCTACCATACCAACGGAAGGAGCTAAGAGGGCTGGGATAGTTCTAGGTTGCCCAAGCCCCGTCATCATCATCATCGACAGACATCAGCGTTCAACACCGATACTTCGCTGCCATGCAACCATGACTTATTTGAAAGACTTATTGTGAAGAAAAGAATAAAGGAAGATGGGGAAGGGACTTGACTTAGTGATACTACCATCAGTCCGAGGTACCTACATCTGGGAAGCAGCAGTCGAGATGCAGAAGTTGGGTTTCAACGAGGGAACTTCCGATCCGTAAGCTGGTGTCCTAACCACTGAGTTATCTCATGTCGACTACAAAAGTGGTCACTGAAATGCCGTAATACAGTGTCAACTACGAAGACCTGACAAGATGGTCCGTTCACCTTCTTTAAAAGGTGCAGAACGAAAACCGTCTAGATCAGGTGTTTTGTTACGTCGAAGCTATGAAATGGCACGCTGGAAATCGGTCGTAGAAGGCAGTCTGATAACGAAATTCCATTCAGGTTACTTTGGTACATCCAGAGTTACTCGGGTGAAATGTTCTCCAACGTGTCCAGCCTACGATCAAGATGTCTCCGCGAATGAATTGAGGTGCCACCGTCCCAGACAACTGAGGTAAATCCATAGTGTCGCCCATTTTCAAAAAGGATACTTGCAATAAATGTAGTAACCACAGAGGTGTTAGTTTGACTCCTTTTGTGACAAGGCTTCTGGTATCATTGATTCTTCGACGTCTTACGGTGCCGAGAAAACCTACTCGTGAAAATCAAGCGGCATTTCGACCGGATAGAGGCTGTGTTGATCACAGGGGCGAGATGGCCGAAGTGGTTAGAGCGCGAATTTACTGACCAGAAGGTCCATGGTTCGAACCCGACCTCTGACTCTCGACTTCCCCTGTCTAGGCTTGGGCAACCTGGCAGTATTACAGCCCTCATGCTTCCTGCGGGTGGCATGGCAGCTAGGCACCGGAAGGGTGCTACAGCTTAACGATTATTATTATTATTATTTTTGTCTTGATCACATCTTCACACTCCGTCAGGTGTTAGAACAGCGTCATAAGTACAGGGGACCCACAATCTTGATATTGCTTGATTTCAAGGGTGCGTTCGAACCTGTAGATCGGTCCGTGCTGTTAACTACACTTGCTCAACAGGGTATGCCCCAGAAGTTTGTGAGCATAATCCGATACTTATATTCGTATACTTCTGAGCGGGTGAGTCTATGGTGAGCTTTCCAAAAGCTTCCCCACAAAAACTGGTGACCCACAAGGATGTCCGCTCTCTGGATTCCTGGTCACTGATGAAATAATGAGGTAAGCGCTGGGAGGTCTTCAAAATTCGTGTTCAAGTTGATGCTGGTAAGAGCCTTGTCGATCTGGAGTACGCAGATGACATCTTTGAAGACCAAACCGAAGTACAAGCCATGTTGAATAGACTGACCACCATCATACCATCTTTTGGCATGCGTCTTGCACCTTCAAGGTGTAAAGTCACACTCCAGAACATGCAGTTTGCGAACATATCCCTTACAAATCAAGGATAATCACTGCAGGTTGTGAAAACTTTACATACCTCGGTAGTTGTCGCCTTATGAAGTCAGTGCGAAAATCTCAAAAACTCGAATCACGTTTACTAATTCGCATCACTTGTGGCGTCAAAAAGGCATACCACTAGATCATAAAGGGTCGCATGTACCAGGCTACAGTAAGGGCTTGTTGTTGTACGGGTGCGAGACATGGCCTCTACGGACAAATGATGTGAGGCATCTCAAGGTTTTTGGCCACCGATGCGTCAGAAGCGTGGCTGGTTTTGGATGGCATCAGCGCGTTAGTAACGAGATTATTAGAAAACGAGTATTTGGTTGTGCGGTAGGTACTTCAACCGGGGAAGACATCCAGTACCACTGACTACGGTGGCTCGGCCATGTGCTACACATGCCGAAACACCGTCTACCGAGACGAGTGTTGTTCTCCGTGCCTCATTCAGAATGGCGCGAACCGCGAGGTGGATAGCACATGTCTTGGCAGAAGGGCGTGAAAGGGGTTACGAAGAGTTTGGGTGTTGTTGGTGTTGTACGCCTTCCAGGATGGAACCCCCGTGATCCCACCTGTGTTTGGCTGGAGACATTGCAAGAAATGGCGGCTAATCGATGTCAGTGACGTTTGTGTTGTCAGTTTTTTCTAGATTGTCTGATTGAGTAGTTGGAGGTTTAGGCACCTCACCTTGACACAAGCCAGCACTAGGTCCCCTCACTAACCCACTTTTTTTCTCTTCTCCACACTATTGTTTACACAGTGGAACACCAGGGGCAACACTGATGTTCCTGTCTTTGATGATGATGACGATGACGAGACTGGGCGTCGAGGCTTGAAGACTGATTTCGAAATGTCTCAGGATGCCCGAGCAAGACGACGCGCAGATGTTGCTTGCAAAATGGTTGCAGGAAGAACGGAGTCATCCGTTCTAAGTGTTCGGCCTACAATGATAGAGTTATTAATGGGGTGGAAAGGGGAATGAAAAAGTACGTGAAATAGAGAGAACGGAGGCGTCAGCAGTAGCATATTTCCGGTTCCCCACCCTATTGCATGCAGCGAATAAGGTGACCCGGCTGATGACACCACGCGATGGCCGATGTGGCATGTGTTTAGTTGCATATGTGCAATCCATGGTTGTACGTGGGCTGGAATACTGTCAGGGCTCCAACTCCTATACAGAAGGACGATTAGGGTCCTCAACAAAGCCTTTGGCTCAAAAGCCTAACTGCAAGGCAGCGGTGTTTGGCTGGTAATGCAAGTACCACTTTTATGGAACAGGTCGCCACACATGTTCCAATCCCCAACTTGGACGACCAGGACTGTTTTCGTCAGACTTCTATCCATTCGCCAACCTGGCATGACAGATTCTGCGAGTGTCGCGCTGACACCCCACAGTATAGCCAGATACGTCGCCAAGGCACACAAACCCTCGCGGTAGGGTCCAATCATTTCGTGACGGTGTTTGCGCCACCCAGAATTCTGCGCGCGAAACAGCACTTTTCAATTACTCAACGCGCACAATATATGGCCAAAGCAAACAATTACGCTGAACCCCCTACTGTATAACCGAACAATCGTTTTCTACTTGTCTCGTTGCAAAGGTGTCGGCACCGAACTACACGAGCCATGGTCTTGGTACAACAGTCGTCAAAGGGCTAAAGATGGGAGGCCATCCGAAATAGGAACTCGGTTACGCTTGAGAGGAGATATCTGGCCATAAATTTTCAAAGCCGTAGGGAGTTCCAGGTCCATTTTCCAATGTTCTAGCGCAGTATGAAAATCTGACTGAGTGACAGAAAGTGGCCGTGGGTAACAGTGCTCATAGTGCTCGACCAGTGCATTGAATTCTCTTTTGGCCGAGCCAGTTTGATTCATGGTTTCACTCGTGGGCGGCCATCGGAGACAGATCACACGGTATTCTTCAACCACTTCATTTTCTTAGCCTTCCATGTTCACCAGGCCTTACTTTGCGTCTAGTGATTCGCGGGGTTACATTAGTTTCGGTACCGGTATAACGGTGATACTACTGATGGGGAGGCATGCAAGTAGTATGTTTTCTTCTAAATTCGCTTGAAAAAGATCTATTGCGGACTCGCTTTGTAGCATTTGCTTGGACTTGAGCGACGCTCAATGAATATCCAGGAAAGTTCAGGAAGACGCGTTCAAGAGAAGATGGATGTTCCGTTTTTGTAATCAAGATGCATGAGAGTTTTGCTTTCCTGTCCAATAGTCTGTAACTGGTCAGTTGGCATTTTCTAATATATAACTCTTCCTCCCACCAAAAGTGACATTTCCCAGAGATTCAAATACGAAATCCGGAAGAAGCTCAGTTGGGTGGTAGATTTGGAGTCAAAGCTGAGCGAACTGATAATGGGGAGCGGCCGCTTCAGCTGTGTACAGATCATCGTCTTTCCTGGCCTGTACAAACCTCCAACACAAACATTCACACCGAGTTACTTGGAGGTCACCTGTCACAAAACAGCCTTGGACTCAATTAGACCATATGGGTATCAGTTACTGGTGGAGAGCCTCAGTTGAGGATTGTCGTTCCTTCTGGGTTACGCAGCTTGATTCTGATCGCGCCATCGTGTGATCCCTCTTCGAAGTTCGCTTTTCGCCAGCACTACGCGTGTCGGAAGAGGGTAGTTCCGTTCATCAACTTCGACGAATTTCAGTAGCTGAATAGTATCGATCTGGTTTGGTTAGAAAGCTACTGGAAACGCACAGTCATGTGGACGACGAAGACAGCTTAGAGATTGAATGGAGGCGAGTTAAAGAAGCAATGCAATTAGCCTTCAGAACTGTTTGTTGGCCCATCTGACTCGACTCAATGAACATTGAATGTCTTCAAGATCAGCAGATCTTATTGCTGCCAGAAAGGCCATACCAGCAACTAGCGACTATGATGGCGCACGCAGAACGCTCAAACACTAGATAATCAGAAGCTTGAAGAATAAAAGAGAACGCCCAGGAGATGGAGAAGGCCTTCGCTCCAAGCAACAGCCGCGCCCGGTTTCAAATAATCCGATCAACGGGTCAAAAGAAGGCAGGTGTCAGTGAGGCAATATCCGAAAAAGAAGGACCAGAAATTCAATTTCTCAACCGCCATCTTCAGCGGAGGGATGAGCACTTCAAGGAACGGTTCACCTGGCCTCCTTCAACACAACGGCTGAAAGAACCAAGGGGGCCCGGATGGGACAGTGAGACCAATCCACCATCGGCAACCGAAATCCAGCGTGAGATTTCAATCCTGAAGTGCGACAAGGCACATGTTCAGGATAGTCTACACCCCGCGCTCTTCAAGGAGGGTGGGAACGTCCTGGTAAACAGTCTGACAACCATACTGCAGAAAAGTTTGGACGAAAACAGAATACTAACCGAATGAAGCTCCTCGACCGCCATCCCAGTTTTCAAAAAAGGTAGCAAGAATATCATTTGGAAACTATCTTGGTATCACCGTTATCCGTCGCATCTAAGAGGCTCTCCTGCATTATTTTGTGCAGGTTAATGGATTATGGGGAGAGACGGATTTGTGAGAATGAAGCTGGGTTTCACCCTGGTCGAGGATGCATCGATCATATCTTTACCTTGAGACAAATTCTTGAACAGCGCCACTCTTTCAGACGTCCTACGCTGGCCGTCTTTTCTGAATTTGAAAGCTGCTTGTGATTATGTCGATCGTCAACAACTTTGTCGGTGTCTGGTTATCAAAAGTTCCATCTCCATAAAGGCACGGTATGCGAACTCCTGTGGGCGAATATACGGGAAGCTTTCGCCTGAGTTCATTACGTCCAGTGGTGCAAGACAAGGCTGTTTTTTCTCACGCTTCCTCTCTAACTTTGTCATTGACATGCTGCTTCAAATTTCACTGCCTGCCTTTGAAACCTCGAGAGTCGAAATGTTGCCGAACGTAAATGGATTGGCATGCATTTCACACCTGCAAAGTGTAAAGTGCTGCTACGAGACTAGGCGGATTCAAACCCACACCTCATGCTTGCAGGCGAGCTAATCGACGTGGTAGACAAATTTGTTTACCTAGGCAGCTGCATAAGTTCCAGTGCACTGGCTGGGGATGAGATTATTTCTCGGATCGGAAAGGCCAGGGCAGCGTTTTCCAAACATTAACACCTACGGCGCCAAGGTGGCAGGAGTTTGTCTGTCAAGGGAATTTTTACACTGCGGTGATGCGATCCATACAGCTCTATGGATCAGAGACGTCGCCCCTACGAGCAGACAACATACGGAACATGTCAGTGTTTGACCATCGGTGTCTCCGAGGCATTGGTTAGGTCTGGCTGGAACACCGGATTAGCAATGCTGACGTACAGCAGATGGTCCTAGGAAGAAGGAACTCTCCCGTGGTATATGAATTACTCACAATTCATAGATTACGCTGCTTAGAACATGTTCTTCACATGCCAGAAAACCGTCTGCTGCACATAGCCCTTTTCTTCCAACCCTGTGCTGTGTGGAAGCGACCGAGAGGTAGACAGTTAATGACCTGGCAATGAAGTACGAAAACACTAAACAGTAAACTTAGTCGGGTGGACAACTGCAGCCCCCTGGATGGGAATCCCGGGATTCAAATCGCAAGTGGTTAATGACATTGACGGAAATGGCCCAATCGCGCAGTCAGTGGCGCCCGTGCACCAAAGCTATCGCCTTCATTGCGTACCTACCCAATTTCTGAACAAACTGAACATGCCTTCGCCTCCAAAGCTTGGTTGTATGTTTCACTTTCCCGTTTTCCGGTGATCGAAACTGTAGTAGCTGGAACCAATGTGCCTATGGTACATGGTTTATATAGGTGATAAATTGAAATGAACTGACTGAGATTCAAATAATGCCAGGACTCACGCGGACATCCAGAGTTTAAGTGGAGCCGGTCACGCTAGACTGTAGGCGAGATTCCCAGGATTGTGCACATATGTGACGACCTCTTCCTAGTGCTAATCAACATCCAGCGGGATAGTCGAAACCGAAAAAGATAGTTCTCATGAATTTATCTATCTTCTGCCAACCTCTGACTTTCAAAGCCAGTTAGCCCTCCCTTGCGCCACTCTGCAAAGCTGAGAAAAGTGACTCCGGAGGAGCATATGGTCGGGATCCATACAAAAGAGAACTTCACTTGCCGTCATCTACAACGTAGATGGCTTTCTTCCGTAAGTTTGTAGGAACTGTGTAGAAATGTAGCAACTGGCTAAGGTAATCGAGAGCCAGCAGTTCCATGTTGCGTGCTCTCCATGTTAGTACAGCAGTCGGTCAACCCTCAAGCGAATTATTGGTTCAGAAATTATCACGTGACAAGGGCAAACAGATAGCATCACGTGGCCAGCGACGCCCAATTTCGACAGGTTCGACAAATAAACCAAATTGCTAAACAACTGCCACCTGTGTTTTTGGTTCAGTGCACTAAGTCTATGGATTGTTACCCATGTAGACCGTGGTTCGAACCCAGGTTTCAGGATAACTCTTTCTCACTCCCAATAATAAGTGACAAGGTGATTGTTGCTTATTGCTTACTTTGCTTTGCTTTCCTCGCAACTTTGTTCTAAATCTTTCAGGCGTTTTTGAGAAACCAATTCCCAACAGGTACCACCAGGAATAATAAGCAGTGTTAAAACTAGTTTCGAGTAGGGTTTTTGACGCAATGCTGGGTTTAGGATATCGGTTACAGGCGGGGTTATGTTGTAAGCAGCGGGTCTGGACGACAACAACTGCCGAAATTGGGTTTCACGGGAATAAGAACAACCAGACCCTTGACCGTGTGCATCTCTTTCGAATTGCCAATGATCTGTCCAAGGGATCCCCACACCGTCCATATGGAGGGCATGCGGTTCATTCACAAGCCGGCATTCTGATTGGTTAGTTTTGCACGGGCCAGGGAGCGCATGCATTAAAATTGCAATCGCACCCAAGAACTAGTTAAAGGCCTAAAGCGCAAAAATTAAAGGAAGATGGATTCTTAGACCAAGCGAGAGAATAGTCTTATAAATGTGGAGAGTTCTTCCAAGATGCCAAACGTGTCCTTCTCACCGCAACATGAGAAGTCGTCCCAAAAGGCATTCGCCGTTCTACGGATGATTCGGCACATATTCTCCCGCATTACGAGCATGGACTTCCAAATACTCTATTGGGGTATCTGCCAAACCGCTTCTTGAATATGCCAACCAAGCTGTCCACTGAGGAAGCACGTATGACGTAGCCCTCATTGAGCGTTTCCAGTGGGCTGCTACGAAAATTGTTGCTGGCCTTAAATCCGTGGACTAAGAAACGAGTCTCACGGTGTTTAACAGCTCTCCCTGGAGTATCCTCTTTTCAGAAGAAACCTTATGCTTATTCATGTTCTGTTTGAATAAACTTTGTCTAGCGGATTTTCACCTTTGGCCCGGCTAACAAATGACGGGAGCCGCCGGCTATTCGCACAATGAGATTGGGCTGACTCAAATGAACGTAACTTTCAGGTATTTTTCCACCGGAACAGATTTCCTCAACATTCTAGAATCTAAATGACCTTTGGAGATGCGATGCAAGCGCAGGCGCACTCGTGCAAACAAATTTTGGCCGATGATTCTTTGTTGCCAGTGGTGCACGCTAATTATTTGCTAAACACCGTGCTCGTTGACTGGCAAATTGCAGAGTTTTTCATTATGGGTTCCGAATTATGCTAGAAAGTCCTCCGGGTTCATCGATCTTAACCGACGCACACCACTAACATGCGGCTAGGGGTACGCGATGCCTAATTAACTAGCCACATAGAGCCTACGTCGATAACACCAGACAGCTGAACCATCTTAACCGACGCACACCACTAACATGCGGCTAGGGGTACGCGATGCCTAATTAACTAGCCACATAGAGCCTACGTCGATAACACCAGACAGCTGAACCATCTTAACCGACGCACACCACTAACATGCGGCTAGGGGTACGCGATGCCTAATTAACTAGCCACATAGAGCCTACGTCGATAACACCAGACAGCTGAACCATCTTAACCGACGCACACCACTAACATGCGGCTAGGGGTACGCGATGCCTAATTAACTAGCCACATAGAGCCTACGTCGATAACACCAGACAGCTGAACCATCTTAACCGACGCACACCACTAACATGCGGCTAGGGGTACGCGATGCCTAATTAACTAGCCACATAGAGCCTACGTCGATAACACCAGACAGCTGAACCATCTTAACCGACGCACACCACTAACATGCGGCTAGGGGTACGCGATGCCTAATTAACTAGCCACATAGAGCCTACGTCGATAACACCAGACAGCTGAACCATCTTAACCGACGCACACCACTAACATGCGGCTAGGGGTACGCGATGCCTAATTAACTAGCCACATAGAGCCTACGTCGATAACACCAGACAGCTGAACCATCTTAACCGACGCACACCACTAACATGCGGCTAGGGGTACGCGATGCCTAATTAACTAGCCACATAGAGCCTACGTCGATAACACCAGACAGCTGAACCATCTTAACCGACGCACACCACTAACATGCGGCTAGGGGTACGCGATGCCTAATTAACTAGCCACATAGAGCCTACGTCGATAACACCAGACAGCTGAACCATCTTAACCGACGCACACCACTAACATGCGGCTAGGGGTACGCGATGCCTAATTAACTAGCCACATAGAGCCTACGTCGATAACACCAGACAGCTGAACCATCTTAACCGACGCACACCACTAACATGCGGCTAGGGGTAC
>NW_008751688.1:2006426-2082166 GCF_000715545.1 Opisthorchis viverrini | reverse complement strand
TTCCAGAAAATAAGACGTCACTGCCAGTTGGTTCCTTTGCCTCCGTAGACAAAACCGCACTGGGCAGCTGGTGCTTCGCGTACTTTTTTTTATTAGAAATTACGCTCGGCTTACTAGCTTCTTCGGATTCCACGGCTTTCCGTTTTTCTTGGAGGGCGCCTGCTGCATTTGTAGTACACCCATTCGTAACGCAAAATAGTGTTGGTGCTTCGATTACTGGATGAACGCACAAATATCACAAAGTTATCCTTCATGTATTCATTTAAGGTCTTCTCAAATGCAGTGAAGGATGAAAACAATACACCCACAAATTTCTCAACGTAAGCCACTTCCGAAGCCATAGCAGACGAAGTTCAAAGCCGAATGTGCGCTAATAATTTTCAAATGACATCGATCAAAACAAGTCGCAAAATATGACGGCAGATGAGGGCGATATTCAGTCTATGCATATATGCAAAGAAGTGCAAAATTTTGACGTTAAAGTTTTTATTTCGGCTGGAGGGGTTTTGCAGAAAAATACATTGTACGTCTAGCCGCTGGCATGACGGGAACATTTTTATAAGATTTTAAAGCTCGGAACCCACACTTCCATTAGGCGAAATTTTTTCTCGTTTCAGGTTGCTGCTGCGTGGCATAACCTTCCTCTAACGATCGTCCACTTTCCCTCTAGAACCCAGCTCAAATCATTATTAGACACTTGCCTGTGCGAGCCCTCGCGCAGGCAGGCTACTGCCCTGCGCTGGCAAGCTTACCAATCCGCGCTGTGAACTGAAAGAACAGTGCTACATACTTTTTCACTCTTGCCTTTTCGATGAACATCAGCCGTTAAACGACAGGAAAAAACTTACGCGGAAATCTTCGGCAAAAGCCCCGAGCCCATGTATCAACTCGTGAATCCGTGTAGAGTGTCGTCGCCTCCGAAGTGGACTAATATTTATTTATGCACCAGTTAGATATGGTTATGGTAGCACGTTTTCCGCCACTGGATCGGTCCAAAGACATGCAACATCTGCAAATTGTTGGCACGCTCCTTACAAGTTGGTTAATTAATTTACAATGTGACTAGAACCTACTACATGAACTGAAGAGATGAGTAAGAGAATGTTTTGCCAGTTCCTCAGTCAATGCAGTCAGCCTTGAGCCACAAATTGTGCACGGCAAATCAGCTAACAGGCGCTAGCCGTGACTGCTGGTATTCAGGGACATATATAAGGCTTCCAACTTCTATATGTATACGGTCACTTCGTGGAGCAAGCGGAAGTACTTGTGTCATGTCTGGTTGGTAACTTGAACTATGGGGTGGTGCGAACCCAATTAAAGCGATGCTGGTTGGGTTGATCTTAGCCGTTAGTCCTGCGGAAAATCATCAGTCTATTCCGTGCATTTCTTGTAAAGCACACGAAAGGAAATCCGGTATTCGTTTGTATTTCGCGGTTGTGCCAGCTAACTGACGAACTAGTCCAGTCCAAACATGCTGCGGGCAAACAAACGCGGTGCTAAATATCAGCTGCGCAAAATGATACTCCGCGATCGGCGCTCACTAAATTAGCAGACAAAAGTCATGTTTGCCTTCAGAACGTTCAAATGCTTTCAACTCACAATAACAGAGCTAGTCCAGCGTTAACCTCATTCTTGCGCCACCAGATCGACCAACTCTCATTCACTATTGAAAGGGTAGCTATCCCACTGAAACCACACCAAGTGAAAAGGAAAGGTTTGACGTTGCGCACCTTCATGCGCGTCCCTCCTCTCAAACAGGGTGATCTACCGATCAGTCAGTAGTGGCGACACCTGCCACTGGCCCGTCAATTACTTATCCCTACTACGTTACGAACTGAAATTCCCCGTCGACACCGGTGCAAACTCTGCATTATTCCAACCGGAACTTTCAAAATTCATTCTTCCGCTCGGTTGAAAGCAGGGGGCCAAAGGTACTCGAATAGATTCAACCATGATCCACTGTCGCTTGAACTCGGACTCTGGGCTTTCTTTGTGGTGGAAGCCCAAGTCTCCATTATCGGTGCTCATTTTCCCACCGACGTTTCTCTAACCATCGATATCGAGGTCAGAACATTCTGAGTTTTGTAACGTCGCCTCCCGTTTTATCGATTGACTGACACATTATACACACTCGTCATGCACGTCGCCTGCGTTTCAAATGTTTCGGTTTCTACAATTTACTCGGGAGGTATCCCAGTTTACTCAAGCAATCTTTTTCGGTCTCGAGTGTAAGACGCAATCCAGGACCACAAAGCGACCTCTGGCCACCCAATTCATCCACCATCTCGACGACAATACACCGATAAGCCGCGCATCGCGAAATCCCGGGTGTGATCACATCCTGGTCGAACTTTGAATTCTTGTTGATTTTCTGATTCGCAGTTCGGCTCTAACAATCCATAAATTACTAGGGCCCATGCAACAGCTAGTGAGCACTCGGTCCTGACCGAGACACGACGCCACATATTGATGCTTTTGTGCTGAAATTGCGGCTAAGACTTTTTCCAAAATATTTGACCTCGTCTATGCGTAATATCACATGCCAATACCTCCAACGACATATCTAAGACACCGGTTACCACAGTATTTGGCGTATTCAAATCCCAACGCCTTTGTCCATTTCTGATTATAGATCACTGATACAGTAGGACCATCTAGCCACTTGCTTTAATCAACCATCGAACGTTTACAACCCACATGTGAAGCCATCACCGCTTTCACACCCATTAAAACGGCCTTCTGGAACGTCATCACCCCGCGCCATTTTAGCTTCAGTTGTGATTGTCACTTTATTTCAAAACGGACGCACCACAAGCCGCCATGTTCGCGGTTTTTCTACAGATTGTCAACGACAAATCCTAAACATTGTGCCCTCTTTCTTGTAAATCGCCACTTGCACAAACTCGACACCATTTTTAGTGGAAAGCTCCTGGCCTACTACGTAGTTGTCAAGCCCTTTGATACATCCCCGAGAGAGAGAACCTCGCAATTTATACGGATCACAAACCTCCCTTTTTTGCCTAGAGGTCATATCAAATCGAACGTTATCTCGGAGGGCACGACCTCCTGATTTCATTTGCCTGCTTGCAAGCGACATTTTCCATATATCATCATCTCTCTCATCATCATCTCTCTTAAAGAGGTGAGCTTGATCGCAGCAATCCGTCTACAAGCCATTGCCTTCGCTCAGCAGTCAAAACCCGAATTTCTGACTTCCTTTATCCTTACACCCACAAGTTAATTAAGGTTATCCTTCTTAACTCTGAGAGTCCTAACGTTCTTGACAAACACACATGATGTCCGAGGACTTTTGTTCCTGAAAATATAGTTGCCTTGTATTTGACTACTTTTACGGCCTCTTCTATCCCTGTGTACGGACTACTGCCCAAATTGTCTCACAAAGATAATTGTAGTCGAACATACAAAAAGTGATCCGTATTGGGGCTAAGCCATGTCCCGATTGCCGGATGAACGAGACTCATCGGCATACATGCCCACATCTGGCGTCATGCTTGACGCATCAATAATTCGTGTGCTTTAATTCGTCACCAATGATAGTGTCGCACTCCTCTGACTATCCTAGCTAAAAAGTTGTCAGTGACGGTGAATTACGTCGCGGCATTTAAAAATTCATCATTATTGCACCGACTTCCGGCGCGTCAGGCCATTGAAGATCGATAAGTCGGTAAAATATCGTGAGTAATTCCAGTAGTTATCTGAATGCCACAAAATCAGTGGTTATTGCTCCAACCGTGCCTCTTTCCGTCTCCTGGGACAAATGAGATTTAAACCATCCACCGTATGATAGACACCAAATGAATAAGTGCAATTTGTGTGATCGCCCAAAATGCATATTAACAGGCCGTCTCAATATGCAAATTCGGTTATACCGGATGCGTGCACCCATATCTTTTATGTTCCGTTTCATCGGTGATCACCCTAACACCATTTGATGAAAACAGGATTACCTGAACATCGTTGGCAGCTGACGGATCAATGATGGTCTTCATTTTTGTGCCAAAGGAGTTCACCTATGCGTTATTCTGGTGCGTCCAGATGAATTGATCCTTGAACGCCAAGTGTTATGTGAACAAAAAGCGAAAACGCGCCATTGAGTTAAATACGATTCAGATGGAGAAGCAATTGTTGACCCAAGACAAAGGCCAACTCCTTGAGTGATATGTGAGGCGGACCGATGAAATAACTCCGATTACGATAGCCTAAAACTACAGAGATCCGCCGACTTGGAATATTCCCCAGGTACTTCATGACAGGATACTTAAGCAAGTTTGAATTAGGAATAATTTTTGAAGTGGTCGACAGCCCTATGTAGTCCCTAATGAACGGAATGATGGGTGCTTTGGGGGTGCCTTGAAGCCAAGGCGCGACGTGTACCTGCGCAAGATATACAATATAATACTGAATGAGGGGCGGCCTTTGAGAATAACTTGCATCGTGGGGGTTTAGGTTATCATGGAAACAGCAAGGTTGAGAAAATTCACTTTACACAGGTTGGCTTCCGAAGACCATCTGTAAGGGCCTTGTAAACGAATGTCCGTAGTCTGGTAAAAAACAAGACGAAATTAAGCATGTAGCCCAGCAGGGAAACGAAGTTTCTCGTCGCAGACCACAACCTAGGTGCGTCAGGAAACCAGTCATCCGCCCTTGAAGTTCCAAGGCTCGGCTGACTAAATAACACCGCCACGAGTGCAGTATCGCCACCTTGACTATACAGCGCGTACATAAATCCACTGATCTGGTGAATTTTCAAAGTTTCTACAGGCCAGTCTGGTCACCTAAAGAATGTATGGAGAAACCAGGTGAGGTTTATATGGATGGGAAATATCTACATGATAATGACATAGTACAGACAAATTTCGATGAGAATTTATGCCTACGTGTCCGACATGGTGGATGGTTCTTGAGGAAATGTTACAATGAACGAGGTCTAAAATTACTGTGTATTTACGTTGTCTGTAACTAGTGTATGCAAATATGGGAGCACAATCTGACGCGCGCACCTTTATGTGAGGCATCGCATCAAGTATAGCAGCGCTTTAGACGGATCGTGTAATTATTTGGGGATTGCACCCGTAGAAATGAGTCAGGTGCATGCAAAGTTTCAGACAGCGACCACAAGGACATTTCGATTTTGTAAAGTTTCCGAACTGTGATGTCAACCACAAATGATGGACACACAGTGGGTATGAAGCCCATCAATCGAACCAGTCTAGATCCACCCCAGCATGGAATCTTTCCTTGAAAACAAGGGGATCTGACAATCAAATGACTCATTCGTAATCGTGCATATTTAAGGTAAAGTCGTTAGTCACTATCCCTTCTCCCAATTACGGTCGCCGAGGTCTCTCAAAGACCTGAGGATACCAAAACAAATGGACTGGGGTAAATCATTCTAAGTTGCTAGAAGAGTGACGTTCCACCACTGCAAAATCGACTTTTTAACATGGAGACTACGGGGCAAAACGATACGTACCCCCTAAGCTGATTCTGTCCTATTCGATGGGCGGATGCAGACAAGCTACGTACTCTAACCATAAAAGAATACGGTTGTTACACGATTCTACGGTAAATGAACATTGTCCAGCCCATGCAACTCCCTTGCGGAAAATCTTGCCCGTAAATCGTTCGGGAGAGGTACAGCAAACTATTTAACATGCAGGGTCGCAGTGAAAGTATATACTAAAACGCTTCAAGAATCTGGTTTTCTTCAGGCCTGTCCTTCCTGCTCCATACCAAATATTTGCTCAAATGATATTGCTTCCTTAGGCTTCCAGATTAGTTGAGCAGCCTATGTTAGACCGCCACTTGAATCCGCCTACCAATTTTTTTACCCTGGATGCAGGACGGCCTTAACCCCATCACATTCGCTGAAATGGATTTTACTTTCTTCAAATCTGCTAACTGTCAAAAGCTTCTGGAAACCCTCTGTCATTTAAGAATGTCTTCTATTCCGGGGACCCTGATGATTATTGACGACTTTTTTGAAATTCGTTTGACCAATAGCTTATTCACCGCTGGTGAGACATGGCGGGACGATTTCTCCAACTACACTGCTCACTTTTATTAGGCAACAGTTTCTTGACTGGGATAGTTGTGTGTGGAAGCACCTTCCTTTAACAGTCATTAAACCTGCACTTAGGACAGATCTCAACTCACATTTGGATCTGTGTTTTGTGAGTCCTCGGGCTGGCAAGCTTGTTTCGATGGCGCAAGCATCCTCTTTTGGCTTGTACTTTCAGTAGAAGCTGGTGAATGGAAAAAAACAAATTGCCCTCGAAATGTTTTGGCAATGGCTATGAAAGTGTGTGGCTATCCACGGGCCATCAGTGGGTATCACACATTTCCAACAACCTTATGAAAACAAGGTGGTATGCAGACGGGAAACGTTATTCATTAGTGCACTTTTCCGCCTTCTATGATACGCCATGCAAGTATGAGCAGGACAAATACATGATTTTAATAATCCTGGCAGATGTTTTTCGCTGCGAGCAAGAAGAGCAAATTCGTGTATTAGATTACCGACTGATGTTTAGTGGCGGTGGTTGGTGGAAATTCCAACCAGCGACTGATCAGTTTTTATAGCATAACCACGCAATTTGAAGGTATCTCAATATCAGCTGATATCTCCGCTGATATCTCAATCTCGTGTTTCGACGAAGGGAAATTGGGAGAGGTATGGATCTTGGACAGAGCCGACATCACTTAATTAGAACTGGAATTGTCTCCCAAATGGAAAAAGAGAGTAAGCAGCATGTTGAAATGGCGTCAGTGAATCTTGCTAACCAAAATGTCAACACGGACATTGGAATTTCTTTGATTTGCAAGCCACGAGCTCGTGTGTTCCTTGGTGCACCATGTTATTGCTGAACTGAAGTTCACCTACCTTGAAGAGGCCCTAGCGACGCATTTATTCAAAAGATGTCGTTTCAACATGCCATAAAAATGTTTTACCATCGCCAGTTTGATAGATGTGAATGTATATGTGATAACTCGTCTGAAGATAATCTCAGCGCAGAAGTAATCAATTTGCTTGCATTTCCGATTTTCAGGCCAGGACGATGCTAAAAATTTGGTGCAATGTTGAAAAAAACTTTCTCGATCGGTTTACGAACCCGTATTCCTACGGCCTTGCAGACGTCGTCCTAAAATGTGAAACAGAGGGTGAATTCATGTGCGGAAACCAAAGGACCATGTCCAATGATGCTTGTCAAGGTGTCGTTGGTGCAAAGTCCGTGAGGTAAAAGCCGAAGTGAGCGAATAAGAAAAAAATTTAGATCAGCCAAAACTAAAGGAGGCATAAGCGCCCATAATCAGAAATTAAAAACTGGGGGGAAAGGAGTCTTGGGTTTTGAGAAGGCCATTCGGACACCATATGTGTTGGAGAAAAAATATCAACTTGATTCCAGTTGTGGTCCGGTTTCTAATAGAACGGTAAGTATTTCATCCTTATACAAGACAGAAGAACTTTGGTCACATGCATTTCGTTTGCATTTAGTCTACTGCTTTTCTAAGCTTCCTTCGGTCACCAAGGGCGTTCAGGCAAGCAGGCAGTGCGGGAAAGGCTAGTGACTCGAGGGAAAACACAAAACACAAAGCACAAAGCTACAAAAGACAATATTCCCAAAAATGCCCGGAGTTGGTGTCATTGCCGCGTTCTGTATAAGGGCTATAGAAAACGGGATATACATCAACTTCAGCTTACTTATCAAAACGACAGAATAAAAAATTAAAACAGAGGGCAGATGCACGATTCAATAATGAGTGAGAAAACATGAGTCAACATTAAGAACGCATTAGGGACTCTTAATGACAAGATCAAATAACAAACGGACAAATTTGGCGATGCGTTTTTTCGACAGCATAATGAGAGACACACCTTAAGGCCACACTACACAAAGAAATGAAAAAAGTTTACACAGCATACCGTTTCCTCCTGTTATCAATAGGGAAGGCGCATGTTACACATATTGTAAAACTATTCGAATACAGTAAACCTAAAGGCATTAAATAGTTTCAAGTTTGCTTGGTATGTTGACAATCCAGCATATGCAATTTGTCGACAAGTTGAACTATAATTCTGCTACTACCAGATGAGTTTTGATAGCAAAAACATCACGGTTGAAGCGTCATTGATAGACTTCATGTGCTTCAGCGACTTTTCTTGGCTCATTTTGACACTTCTGAAGAATGTTAACTTTACGCAGCCACTGTCTATGCAAGCTGGATTATTTTGTTGTTGCGGCTGCCTTCTTTCTGTATGAGGTTCCAGGAAGAGAAAACGAAAGGTCAGTAAGACGCTTGCCCACCAAGGAATGCCCCGGAAGTTTGTAAACATAATACGTTCTTTGTATTCTCAGACTTCCGGACGTGTGAGAGGGTACGGAGAGCTCTCCAAAAGCTTCCGCACACAAAGCGGTGTCCGTCATGGATGACCACTCTCTCCATTCCTTTTCAACTTTGTGATCGATGAAATAATGAGACGAACGCTGGAGGGTCTCCAAAACCCTGGTGTTCAAATAGCCTGTGGAGAAAACCTTGTCGATCTGGAATATGCATACGACATCGTTCTCATGTTCGAAGAGGAGAAGAAGGCGCAAGTATTCTTGGATGAATTGACCAAAGTCATCCCGTCCTTTGGTATGCATTTTGCACCCACAAAGTGTAAGGTAATGCTTGTGGAAGTGCAGTCACTGAACACGCCCCTTACAATCCAGGGAGAGGTACTGGAAGTTGTGGAGCGTTTTACGTACCTTGGAAGTTGTATTAGTTCTGATTGCAGTGTGACAGATGAGGTGAATGCACGAATCTGCAAGGCTCGGGCCGCGTTTGCTAACTTGAGACACCTATGGCGTCAGAATGGTTTATCCCTGAATCTGAAGGGACGTGTGTATCAAGCTACAGTACGGGCTGTTTTGTTGTATGGCTGTGAGACTTGGCCTATTCGAGCAGCGGACCTGAGACGTCTTCAGGTGTTCGACAATCGTTGTCTCAGAACCATAGCTCGTGTGGGTTGGTGTCGGCGAATCCGTAACGAGGCAGTTAGAAAGCGTGTTTTCGGTTGTGTAACGGGTACTTCCATTGGAGAATGTGTCCAGCACCAGAAGCTGCGTTGGTTGGGACATGTTTTACGTATGCCGAACCATCGATTGATGAAGAGAGTGCTGTTTTCCATGCCCAATTCGGAGTGGCGTAAACAGAGAGGTGGCCAACCGTTGACTTGGCAGAAGAGTATGAACGAGATCACGAAACGCTTGGATGCTGTCAGCGATAATCCAGGAAACTTTCAGGAAATTTCTTATCTCAGACATCTGGAAGCTTCTCAGCCCTCTGGTTCCTTTGAGTGGCATGACAGCCGAAAACAACGTTTTATTTATTGGTTTACAAGCAATTCCTGGCTTTGCGTGTAGCAAACTTCAAATGCGAGGTAGTTTATATAGGTAGTAGATGGATTCAAAAATAAGGAGCTTGAGAATAGAAATAATTCCTGCGCATAAAATGTATTTTGCTGTCCCGAGGATTTTCTAAAAGACGTGCTCAGAGAAGTTCACAGAACTTCTGTTTAATTAGGTGGAATATGCCAAATAAAGCTGATTAATGCTTACGCAAATTAACAGTAGAGTCACTAACACAAAAAGTATGTTGACAAACGATGTGGTGAATAGTGTGTGTCACACTGTTCCATTTCTTGTTAGAGAGAAGCCACTGAAGACCCAAACAACAATATGCAAAACCTATTAGTAACTCGTTTAATTTTACCGTATTGCACGAGTGATTTGTATCATTAAGTATAAGGATAATTCAAGAACTTTTATGCCTTAACTTGAGATGACATCCAATTTATATCAAACATAAATAAGTACCTAAGGGGTCGTGATCAGAGTGTGGGATTAAAGCCGTATCTAGCTGAAGTTACGCCAGTCTAGCACCACAAAAATGGTACGATGTTTTGGACAAATTAATAAGGCAAGATTCATCTTGAATATGCTCAAAACAGTAAAAATATTTGGATGGATTTTTGTAGATTGATACCAGCGTAAGAAATTTTAAAAACGAGAGTGACCTCGAATATATTCTTTTTATTCATCAGATATTTTTGCGTTTTTACTGATACCTTTGGTTGTTGATACATACCATAAGTGTGGTAGTAATTTACATTAAATTGGGTTAAATCATAAAACCTCAGTGGAATAATGCTTGAAATAAAAATGAGTGATCTGAGTGGACAACATATAGATTATTGTGACAGCGTATATTTTAGATCATTTCTTAAGCAACACGGCGGTGTAAAGCTATGGCGTGAGCACACCTCTAATGCCAAGTTTGCTGGTCACATCTGAAGCACGCACCAGTGAAGAAGTGAACCCAAGCATGCCCTTACTAAAACGGTCTCCGAACTGTAAATAAAAACGGTGTTCCGCCCAATAAACGCTAATGGCGCAAAATTAATTCGATAACGACTGTACGCACTATGCACTCAATGTAGCTAAAATTAGCCAAAATTGACTTTCCGTTATTTGTCATTGTGCAACGAATATTGATGTTGACGAAAAAGTAGTAAACCAGTTCTAGACGGGATTGATGAACTTGCGTAAGTACGGCTCCAAAAGTGCACGAACTGTAAAACAAAAGTAAAGAATTCTTGAGTTCTCAAGAAAGCCGTACTGTTCATCAGTAACAAATAACCAATAACACTTTAAACGTGTCCATAATAACACCACTCTGGCAAGTTGACAGGCGTCGGCAGCATTGCGCGAGTATATTATTTGTGGTAAATTTAGGGCAAGATGTACTGGCCTGGTGGCTGCTCGGTTATAAAATCACTAATTTAGGTAGATGACACTTAAGATATAAATGAACCTCTGAAGTTTGCTGATGAATGAAAAATAAAAATAAGAATAGTTGTCAGCTGAAACATTTTATTCCACCAACGTCCATTTGTTTGAAATAATTGGTGGACGCTTAGTGATTGATCTATTTGCCAAACCCTGTAACTTAGTTGCAAACGTTTTTCCACCAAACGAGCCTGCTTTGTCATTGCATGTTTACAAGCAGAAACGATGGGTCAGCTAACTACAGTGTCCATGGAAAGCCCATTGGATTTGGGTAGTACGTCTAACTTTATTGACTGAATCTATTGAATCATAAGTGCAACGCCATACAAACACTTTCATCAGCAAAGACTTTACATTGGATTGTACTGGTGGGAATTTTAAAACATTAGGAAGTCGGAGCACCAATAATAAAGCTTGATATAGTGGCTTAAAGACAAACCACTTGCCGAGGTATCAATATCCAGAGCGCGGAAGATCTAGGAGTGACCATACAGATTCGGGATCAAGTTTTACCCTTGATAAATGAATAGGCAATCATTCTCGCCAATTCTAATATCATATGTCAAATCAAGTGTAACTTGAATCAAGTCGCATTTCTGACAGCAGACATTAGCCAGCAAGCATCTGTTTAAATTATTTCTAATCTTTTCTCACAAAAGTTGCAAGTTTTACACCCGCTACTGAAGGGAGTACAAGGGATATCAACGTATTTCAGCATATTTTATCCTTGGGTTTCAATGACCAGATTTCACTGCGAGGTGTGATAAGCTCCCCATATCTAGACACGAGCAACACGTTTCATTCTGACCAAAACCGGTCTCTCAACCTAAAATAGCGCTCTCTGGTGGGTGATCGCGTCCAGAACCAACAACTATTTATTGTTTAGAGGTCACTATTTCGATTTTGGACCAGATATCAGCATCCTTATTTGCCACGTGTGCTAATGCGTTTCCAATATGATCGCAACTGTTTCATTTAAACCTAGTCTGTGCAGTCATAAACAGTTTTGTGTCTAATAGATTGCTATAAACCCAGTGAACAAACCATTCCTTCTTGTCTAACTCTTCATCTGTTTATTGCTTTCCAACATCTAACAGGTTACAAATAGTAGCACCCTAATAAGCACACTTTAGGTATTGTTGGCACCAAGATGTCCATTACAAAATGGATACATAGGTTGAATTTTGCCTTCTGTTTACGTTAAGCGAGTCCTCCGATTTATGAGGAGCCTGGTCATGTTGGAAATTTATTTCGTGCTCTTGTGTCACTAGGAGATAAGATAACTAATACTTAACCATTCGAACATCATCCATACGTTTATATGAACTTGAAAGTGTCGCATTAATTTGTTGTTTATCGGAATGTTGTGAAACGGGCTATCATAAGCTCACATAATTTTATTTCCTCTTTGAAGGCTTCTACGGCCCCAAAGGAAAACCAATTAGGATTGTTGGGCATTTCCAGAATAAACCTAGCTGATTATGCGCAGAGACCAGAGGTTGCCCGAAGTCTGTTTGAATATCTCTTTTATGGTCTAAATGAAACTCAGCTGGCCCTAAAATTAATTGGGCTCGTCATGGGAAAAGGACATCTAATCTGCAAACGGCAGGCGCATGATATACAGGAAGACAACAAAAAACGGAATATACCTGGTCTAGACTGGTGGTGGTTACTACAAAAGGCAGAATGCTTTACTCGGTATGTCACCTTTTCAGTGTTTTTTATATACAATTCGGTATATAGAGAATCAGACATAATTGGTAGTTGGAATACCTTTACTTGTTATTTGTGCAGTTCAAGAGCAACTACTTCAGGCAAAACTTCATCATGAGATCAAAAAGGCAAGCTATAGGGTGTGGGGTCTAGTAATCCAGAACAACACGAACTTAACAGACAAATGGTGGTAAAACATCACTTGTAAGATGCATGAGTGGAAAGATTTCCTGTTTATATATATTTAGAAGCAAAGGTGGGGTTTTTCGATATTTACAGGAGTGGAAAGATTTCCTACTTATATATATTTAGAAGCAAAGGTGGGGTTTCTCGATATTTATAGGTGGTATAGTGGTCAATAGTGTGGAACTTGTAATAAATTGAAACTAAGGTAGAACCCGGTTTCTGGAATGTTCAAATCCTGTTGTCGTAAACCATTCATATTCATGCAGTAAATCACTGTGAACGGGAATATTTTGTATTGGGATCACATTCGTGCATAAAGACGGAGACAGTAACGAAATCTGGCCAGTTCTTACAGAACGTGTCGTATGTGTAAAAATAGTCAACAGTGACCTAGCTATGTAGTCTTCAAATATTAGCCGGAAGGTCGAGGATGTGAATACCTCTAGATATTAGTAGGGCGTGCACCGCGGCTGCTTATTAACGGTTGTAAAAAGATGTAGAGCACTCCTCGGCTTCTGAACTTCGCGTGACGTCAGCTGAGGAGCAGATTCTCAGGTAAACAGTAAAAAATTCATACAATTTTGCTTGAAGTGCACCGCAAAAGTTCAAAAACTAGAGGTATACTGCAGAAAATCAAAGAACAGCTGAATCCTAGCCAGAGACAAACAAAAAGGTTTGCTAGATAGCATATGGATCTAAATTAACCATGAACATCAGTAGTTATTTCGGCCAGTGAACTTCAATGATTTTATCTTATTTTTGCTATGCTGCGTCGCGGCTGATTGAACTTTTCCACAATCGTAAAACATGCTTATGTACAAACAGGAATAGTCCTGTTTACTAAGAGTTGAATTATGTTGGTCAATGCTTCAGCGAATGCGTGGGCCGGATTTGGTGAAGGGGAAAAAACAGTCCCTGGGAAAAGCGTTTCCTAAAGCAAGTAAACAGCAAATGGATTGTACTTGAAACATAAAAGTTGCCA
Organism: Opisthorchis viverrini; assembly: GCF_000715545.1. Lineage (NCBI taxonomy): Eukaryota > Metazoa > Platyhelminthes > Trematoda > Opisthorchiida > Opisthorchiidae > Opisthorchis > Opisthorchis viverrini. The sequence continues at coordinate 2,068,432 of NW_008751688.1, read as the reverse complement.
AGTGACCCGCAAATTTGTGAGCAGTTTTGCTTTGCGACTTCTCACTTTTCTGTTGTGCGGAAATGTGCTCGTTTGCTGGTGGACGTCATATAAGCCCAAGAAGGTGTTCCTAGGTTATCCTGATGGTGTGGTATTTTTACGACAGTTCATACTTGGTCACTTATAACTGGAGTGTCGCTGTGAAGGCTATTGGCAAGAAATAAATGAACTCTGAATAAGTTCAACAGCATTCGCCGTATCGTCTAATAATGGTTACAAGTTACAAGCAGTAATTGTACCATTTAGAGTGGAGATAATTCCATCACAATGTTAGACCATTATAAGCTAAAAAGAAACTACAGGTGACCATGCAGTGAGCGGTGCACCAACTGGCTTGGATAATTACGTGACTTCACCAGGTCTTTGAGATACCAAGGTGTGCGTTTGAGTAAACAACGTTCACAAGCCACACTTCTCCAGGATTGTAAGTACGGGCAATAGTCACCAGTAAAATACAACCCAGATCCAATATCTGCTCCTTTAGCTGAGATCAGTTTGCATCCCGCTGGTTATACACATAGTTATACTTACTAAAGCTGGAAAAGGTTTGAATCACTGTAGGTAGAAAACTAAATCGAAATAGCCATGGGGGCCCTATGGATTCACGAGGACACTTGCACGGCACTCAATCAGTGATTCTAGACAGGTCGTTGATACCTTCAAGTAATGCAGAGTACACAAGCTTGTTTTCTAATAACATGTATTCAGCCGTTATACAGTTTGCTCACGATCAGAAGATTAGAAAATAGAGGACTTATGGCTTAAGATGTGTGCGATTGATATGGTCTTCCAGATACGGGTATAGCAGCACTCTGACCGTTTACCAAGGCATAAAAATAGTCTTGAGTGTCTCGTGTGTGTGATTATGCCACTTGATGTTTCAGCCTCGGAATGCTGAGAGACGCAGAAACAGCGGCCAAAGATTCTGCAGCACAACAGCCTTCCACAGACGCTTATATGCTCCTCGGAGCTCTTGCAGTGCATAATAATCAGCCTATGGGAGCTATTCAAAGTTACACTTGTGGCTTATCCAAGCTTCCAGAAGATGTCGATATTTTATTCTCTCTTGCATGCAAAAAGGAGGTGAGGAGGGTGCTTTATACACGTTTTCATAATTTCGAATTTCTTTACTTAGAAAACAGTTTTGGTTGAATTGTTCCATCTATGCGTTTTTCAACTTCTAACACAATTTTCCGAAATTGCACCGGCCCTATCCCCTTACCAGTAACTGGTTTTGTTTAAGATACACCACTGGTTCATTCTGACGTATTCAGCTTTGCTACGTCGATGGATTGCCTTTCCACAGACCCAACTAACGACAGGGCACTGTCAGCTCTCATGTTTCAATCTACAGCCATGGCGTCTGTGCACCCAAAAAGGTCATGCTTGGACGACTTGATCCAAAACGAAAAAGCTGGACCGTAAAATTTAGAGCATTTGTTTTGTTACTGCTTTGTCTAATAATAGAAACGTTTTCGGACGTGTATGCACTTTACATCTGGCCTGCAGGAAGATGTGGTAGATCCCATATGTGTCGGACTGACGCTTGCAAGCACCACTGCTATCGCGTGAGTTTTGACTAACGAGTAATCTCAAAGGTGTATTTGCATACTGTCCTCCTGTTGAAAAATGAATAACCCTTCTACCCTTCGTGGTTGTTAGACACACTTTTTTGTTGGAAAAAACTGCATGAGGAAGGTGTTTGGCAGTTCATTGAAATACTGATAGCCTGGTTGCGTCGATCTGTTTGCCAAGGTTGACAATTTGCTTGCAAGTGTTCCATAAATAAGCGTCCGTGTGCGGTTGGACTAAACAGTCAAACAACAATATGATAGCCGTGCACAAATGGTTTGTCGTAGTTCTTGGAAAAGTAAATAGATCTTCCTTTAGCTCTTTGTGAGGCCCTATGATGCCCCGAGGATCTAGTTTAAATTCTTTACGAAGCTTAGCTAGTGCGTTGTGTAAAGTGCCAAAAAATAATGAAGCAGAAAAGTAACTTTAAGTCGCATGCACCAGTAGTCATAACAATACAAACTTTAATTGATTAGTGAGTTCGACATTGTGATAGCGCATTTATAGCCTGTTTTCCTGTGATCCTTTTTAAACATGAAGGAAATGGGTGAAACGGATGCGGCCCTGCTGCTTTACAAACAGGTGGCAAACTTGGATAGCACTCACACTGGGGCACTGAGCGCTGTTGCTGCTCACTACTATCAAGAGGGGCAACCGGAAGTTGCATTGAACGTTTACAGGTAAACTCGATACTGTTTCCGGTACATACTGTATTTATGATTTGGCAAGCTTCCGATTCGTATCAAAAGAGGAAATTAAAGGCAAAATGCCATCAACTGGGTCGATAAAATTCATACAGCCTGGATTAACTTCGTTTCTTTGGTGGCGTGTAACAGCGTTTAACGAGAAACAATGTTGAACAAGTTTGTTCTATACGTGTTTCTTTTGGAATTTCGAAGATTTAATTTTTGAAGAGTGGCTTTGCATTTTTCCGAAACCATGGAGCCAGCGTTTTTATTTTGTTATACAATAGCCCGGACTAATGGAGACTACTGTCAGTGAGACAAAACTCACCAATAATTCCTCTGAAACTTCTCGGCGAATTCGACTGGACGACAGAAATTTCGGGGTCCAGCAGACTTAGAGTCGAAGCGTAAATTCACGCATTCGTCGCTCACTTTCTGTCCTCAACTACCTACTGTCTAGATAACTTGCGGTGAAATTGCTGGTCGAGGCTATTCACAATGATGGCTTTATTATTACTTCACCTCTCAAAAAGATTAGTGCTGTTAGTGCTTGTTATGCCTGAAATGTTGAGTGTGCCCCATTGTGTCACGTTGTCTGCACCCCACTGATTACCTACTACTCAGATAAGATAATTCGAAAATTCCTGTCCTTAATTCAACATAAAATAATGGCTAAGCTTAAAAACATTGGAAATTGTCGATTGTTTGTGCTATATAGAAAATTACCTATTGCCTTTTCTGGGTCGAAACTGGACAAAAAACCTGGGTTCGTCAGTCTTGTAGCACTACTCTCTCATAAGTGTACAAAGCTGACTTGTTAGTATAAAGTGAAACCAAACATATTGTAAATTTTTACCGTTGTAATTTTTTTCTGTATATTGACAAGTACTTCCATGCTCAAGCATTTTTAAGCGAGCCAGGAATCAGGCTAACTCAACTTAGGCTCTTAGGTATGGAAATACCGTTCAGTCCATCAGAACCAATCTGTGAACTTCTGTCTTAACCGTTGAATCTGCAATGAACATTGTAACATGAAAATACTAAATTGGCTATAAATACTTGGGGAGGGTGCACAAAGAAGCCGCTTCATTGAACCCACTGTGGGTGTGGGGTTACTGTGATCATGTTGCTGAACTTTTGTGATCAGTTGATTGCGTTTTTGATGCACACAAAGTACTTAAGAATGGAGCGTTCAATCTAATTCTGTTAGACAATGTTTTCCTAGTGATATCTGCATTATGTTCCCCGCGCACTAGTTCATCCTACTCTTATTACCGTAGCATTACCAGCAAAACACGTTTTTGTAAGCTGGCAGGTATGTAATCACATACAGTTGTTGCCGGTTTTTGCGGGAAGTGCGGTGGAAATTCTTTTTCTCGAATGCATGCTTGTAGAAGTTTGATATAACAGATATTGTCAGCTACTTCATCATTGTAGTTGCCACTCTTACATCTATTTAAATGCACATGGTCTTGATTCGGAAGAAAAACTAAATTTTCTTCACTGTGGGGATGTACTGTATATACCAAATCATCATTCACAAGAAAGAGTGCCGTTTTCCGCACCCAGTTCAGAGAAGCACAAACAAAAAGCGAATAAACTTTGACCAGTCTCAAGAGTTTGAAATCAGTTACTCACTATCCGGGAACCGCAACCTTTAGGATGCGGTCTGCTTTATTCCTTCTGTGCATGGTATGAGAAGCCGCTAATCGATTTCAGTGGCGCTTTCATTTTCAATTTCTATCCTGGTTAGCTGAATGAGTGTTTCGAGATGTAGGCATCTTGGAAGGTTTGTGGTAAGCTAGCACCATGTTCTGTTTCTGTCCATGTTCGTTCTTTTCCTTGCAACATGGTTTTAAAGTAAATCATGTTTGCACGACGGCAAAGAATCAGTGAGGAACACCGATTTTATGCTCACAATGTTTTTGTTGCAGTTGTTGACAGGACTGACGATGATGGCGATCAGGTTAATAGTAATAGCAATAAGGATAACAATAATAATGATAATAATGATGATGGTTTAACTGGAGTCATGTGGTCGAAGCATAGTCAGTGAAGATAAATGCATGGCTTTAGTCCATTTAAAATGATCGACAATCACTACGAAGCAAGTTTGGCCTGACTGAGAACATTCGTTGCGTTTTTTCAGGAAGGATGCTGGACTACCTAGGCTGGGCAACTAAAAGAACGGCTTTTATCTTAATAGATTCCAAAAGGCAGTTGAAAGTGACCGGTAGTGTGACGGTTGAACGAATTTTGTTTCAAGTAAATACATGCAGCTTGAAGAGCAAAGCGTCGCACGCAATCAACCTGCTGGTTTGCTTCCAACAGTTAAAGAACTAAACTGTCCGATACGGCAGTAACACTCAAACGAAAGGAACAGCCTCCTCATGACATACGTCTGCGGAGTCTTTCAACAGCACATTGGTCAGCACAGTTCCGGAAGGATAGACAACGTGTTTTCTGCATGAATTGTCACAAACAAATGACGCGCAACCAAAGCAGCTTGGGATGTGTGCACGTAGTTCCTGGTCTCTGGTTCACGGCCACTGGCGATCACGTGATCAACCTTGGGGATTGTTCAATTGCATATCTGAGGTTTTGGCGCGCAAGCGTCAACTGCAAGCCACAATCTTAATGTGGTGGATAGATAGGAAATATTCAAAACAGACTGTGTTTTGAGTTGTCGTTTGCAGAATAAGCGTACCCGTTACCAAACCGCATTAATACTCCTTATGATCACTTACTTTTGTAGATTCAATGAACTGGCTTAGGCAGAAGTTATATAAAAGTATGGAATTTTTCACCAAATGGGCTACTATAAAAGAGACAGTAGAATGAAATGCACTTTATTGCTTCAACTCGGTAATTTTCAAATTTACGCTTTCTAGACGGATGCTCCTACTTGGATTTGAATCGGCTGAGCTTTACAACAACCTGGGACTGTGTGCTTTCTACGCTCAACAGTATGACACGTGTATGGGCTATTTCAACCAAGCCATCCAAATGAGTACTTTGAAATCTGCGGCCGAAATCTTCTACAATATCGCACACATTGGAATTGTGAGTATTTTCGTTGAAAAAAAAAACAGACAACTAGGCCTCAACTTTGGATAATGCCTAAAAATGGCGTCTTTAATTGCTTAGGTTGACCCAACACTAATTCCGCCACCAGCTACTCGCCTTTTCAATGCAAATATAAATCTGGTAATGGTAGGAATGAATAGTTCATGTGCTACAATGCCACTTTTATCACGGAGGTCTCTTCTTCACTAGCCAGAGCGCTTGGAAAGCGGCTTGGTAGTGCTGCTGCATGACTGTTTTTACATCCATTTATTATGTACATGATGATTGTGTATACCCTGTCGCCATATGCCCTTAGAGCTGGTGAGAATGGTAAAGCATGGTAGTTCAGGAAACTTGTTTTCGTTTAAGGCTTTTTCATCAATTAACTATTCCATTCTTTTGTCAGTCGTGAGCCCTCAGACGGAACTGAATCGAACCGTCGAGTACATAGGCCAACGAAACTTGGCCATCACCTGCCTGCTTAGTCGGTATTCTAAATTACAAAGGTCACTCCAATTGTAAAGTTCATGTTCAGTAACTTATCACGGTTGTTAGTGAAGCAAAACTCCCTGAAAAAGTATGCCTTTGAGTTATTTTTGTCCCGGAGCTTATCAGGTTTTATCGGACGATGTTTCCCTAAAGGAGTCTTCTTCCTTCGGTCTCACATTACGGAAAACGTCCTACTTGCAAAAAAGTCTCTGTTAAAAACAAAAAGGTAATCGAGGTAAATGAAGTTGCTCTCCACTTTTTCTTCTTCCTCACAGAGGTTGGGTGATCTTAATCTCAGCTATCAATGCCTTCGAATTTCTCTCGCCTATGACACCCGCCATGCAGAAGCCTATAATAATTTGGGCGTCGTTGAACAATACCGAGGCCAAATGGATATGGTACGTACACAATAAAAAATTGTTTCGATAGGTTTTGATGCCGTTTCTTTCATATTTTTTTTGAAGCACTTAGTTCGTTTCAAATGAATTTAAGCTTAGTTTGAAAAACTATAATCTGACTAAAACGATGAGTACATGATTCGTGAATATCTTCGCGTCATCCTGAATACATTAAGACAGTTTTTTCCCTGTGACGAAATCAATCATTTATTGTGCTTCACAATAAAACAGATGAAAAATGCATTACTGGTATAGTGCATCATCAAAAACCAGATTCAAATTTTGTTTTAACACCTTAATATTTTGTGCATTCGATAATACTACTGTGTTCCGTAACATACAGGCTGGTCGAAACTTTTTACTAGTGTCTGCTTTGAGCACACATGCTTCGTATTTTAAAAAGTAATAATGGAAAACAATGCAGCCGAATTTCGTCTTGGAAACAAGTAGCTCGATTCGAGTCTCATCACCTGAAGCAAATTCCAAAATTGCATCGACGTGCTCAATAAAGTGTGGGCCGCTTGTTAAAAAAATCTATAGGACAGCGTCTTGTCAAACCTTCCAAGGAATGGTCTGGTTAGGACGCAATTAGCAACTTGCTGGGTTGTTGTAAACGTTGTACTTAAGCTTATAGTCCTAGGATGAATTCACCCACACAGATCTAATCCATATTTATCCATAGTCAGGTCGTTTGAACACCTTTCATTCATTTTAGGCCAAGGTGTTCTACGAAACATCATGTAATTTGGACGAGGAGCTATTCGAACCACGTCATAATATGGCATTACTGCACGATCAGGTGAGTAAGGACCAGTGACTTCTGTCTTTGAAGGCTTTCTTCGTGGAAAACAAAAAATAACTCCAAGCTTTTCTAACCGATGGCTTGTTCGAACAAACACCTAACTCCTGAAGTAAAGCCAAAAAGTCTAATCCGCTTATTCCTTGATGATGGCTTGTGAACTGACAATAAACAATCTACTGGCTTGGAATGCTATGGCATGAGCCCAGATGTAGAATACTGCTTGTGTTCACACTGCAGTTGATTAAGTTCACCCTGGTCAGGCTATCTGTGGGTTTATCGTAGAAGCCTTAATGTCTCTGTTGAACTGAAATATTTTCCTGCTGACTACCAACACTCTCTGGCTTCATCTCAGATAGCCTTTCTTCACGACAGAGCTAATCATCCACCTATTTTTCTAAAGTGGTTGTCTTCCTGTCTGCCCTGGCTATTATTGATAATATTATCAGTTATTAGTACTGGTTCCTGAATGGTTCACAACAGGCAGCTTCAGTAGTCCTCTCCAAATGAGGCTGACTTACATGAATCGGCTGTTTGGTCGTTGATATTTTCTTTTTACACTCAAGTGTCTTTCAGACTATCTTGGGAATGCGCCATTGTGACATCACAATTTTGAGTTCACAGATAGTATCATCAGACCTTTGATATTGAGATCATGAATGACGTTGGTGGAGTTGTCTGAGTCCTTCTCAAGTCGGCAGTGCTTGTCTCCTGAAAGTAGTTTGGTTTCGGTCAACATTAAGTGATTGCTTCTTGCGCCGTTGATGTGATATTACTCTGTTCCCACCAAGCGTCTTTCACGGCTGTTTTTTCAGCACGTTTGTCTACAGGGATTTTGTCAACCGAATTAGAAACATTTCATCCTCTCGTAGGACACTTCTATTTTATTTTTGGTGCATAGTCCAGCAAACCGCCGAATTATTCATCATGACTGCAATGGATCCTTTGGGCCAGGTTGGGAAATGAGAAACAACAGATGACTCTCGGCAGATATTTCAATGAGGAATAACTTGAAACAATGTCCTACCGGCAGCTGGCGTTATTTGAGACGTCGTGTTGTGACAAACGCCAACAATGATACTGGCTTCGTTTCATGCATTCTAGAATACTCAAACACTTAACAAGTTTCACTTGAGCTAACATTCACTGATCAGTTTGTTTCAGCGGAGTTTTGTGATATAAACACTGCATGCATGGATAAAACAGCTTTACTATAGCAGCTGGAATTACTGTGCAGGTCCGGAATTCTTACAACTGATGATGATGATCATGATTATGATCATAGTGATGACAATGCTTTCCTGCTTTTCGGCACTGAGTGGTTTCACCTACGCGACGAAACCTCCATTAAAGCAGACATAGAACGTTTGAGGCCTTCGGGACCTCGTGCATACCTTTTTCTTTTCAAGCATCACCGAGCACCTAACTCTTACAAACTCCCATCCGCTGTGTGGAAAAATAAAGGCGGAATTTTCAGTCCATGACAACATACTCGCATCTGTCTGAGCAAAAGAGATTATCTCAACCAACTGGGGTGATTCGACAGTGGTGCCCACTTTTAGAAAAGAAGCACGCAGTAAACAGGGTCACCGACACTTGCCGAACCCTTTGTAACTAGGTTTTTTGTCTTTTTATGAGAGCGATAAGGCGCGAACAGAGAACAGTTAGTAAAATTTTGGTCGGATATATTTGAACTTAATCGTATGTTACTTTAGTGATAAATTTATGGTCAACTACAATCCTTGCGTTCCTTAACCAAGAGGTTGCATTCCATTTTGTCGAACTGTTCGTTCTTATCAACAAGCTTGTGTAGGTACAGCTCTACAGAAGCTTTCCTCACAGCATCGATGTATAACAAGGGTGTTCAGTCTCTCCACCTTTGTTTAATCTTGCCACTGATTAGGTAAAGGAGGCGAACTCCGAAAGGCCTCCAAAGTGCCGTTGAAAAATCTCCCCCAGCAAGGACCTTGTCGACCCTGGATAGGAATATAACGAAGTCCTTGTTTTTATAGGAGAGCTGGAAGTGTGAACATCGCTAGGAAATCTGACCGATATCATTCACTCCTTTGGCACGTATTCCATGCCCACAAGTTTCAAAGTTATGTTGGGGTAGCAGAGTTTTGAGCGATGCTTCTAAGAACTTAGTGAATGATACTGAAACTTGTGGAATATATTGCGCATTTCTATATTGGATTAGCCCTAACTACAGTCTGACAGGCGAAGTCAACGCAGAAATCTTAAATCCTAGAAATTATTCTGTTAGCTTTTGCTACTTGCCACACTATAAAGACACAGCCCTTCATGTGACGCTTGTATCAAACGATGATTTTGGATATGCTGTTGTACGGCTGCAGACGTTGGCCACTTCGTTTGTAGTTTCATGGACAACTTTAGGTCTTCTACCTCCAATTCTACAAACTGCGCATATCGAGTTGCTGCCCTTCAAGTGTAGTGTTGTCCTCTAATCTAAATTGTCGTGGACGCAGTATGACAGAGTAGAAGAGAATGAAGGATGTTTAGAAAAATTTGGGATTTCTGGTGGTGTCCGCCCTCCAAGATTGGGTCGANTGCCTGTTTTGGCTGAATAAACTAAAAGATGTGCCGGATAAACTTTGTCGGTGACATTCATGCCACCATTTTCTATGCAGATTGAGTGTTGGGGGTGTTGACAACTAGGAGGTTTGAGGTAGGCTGTTCCTAGATCTTCCATCTGGTCCAGTTTTCGCCTTTTATATTATGAGGCCCATTAAAATAAATTAACCTGAAGAATCAATACTCTCCTTATGTACAGCTGTGGGTGATGATCGGAATGGTGCTTTGACATCAGTGGCTTAGTTGTAATATCCTGGAGGAACAGCCGCAGCCTAAAGTTGGAATACGAACGTATGCCTAACACCTACCAGCAAACAAAAACAGATGTTTGGCTCTTAATTTAATATCATGACACGTCTTTTCTAACGTAGAGTTACTGCTCAGCTCGGTGGCTTCCAAGTCCTAGTATCCTTGTTACTTCGGAGCCCGTTGTTGAAGATGTCAGATTTCACCCTCGGTCAGCTTTCAAATAAATAAATAAATTGATTAGCTATAAACAGTGTGACATAGGCACGTTGGTTCCAACCGCTACAGCTTCAATCACCGGAAAATGGGAAAGTGGAATATATGTAACCAAGCCTTGGAGGCGAAGGCATGTTTAGTTCACTCGTGTAGCTACGCATTGAAGGTAATAGCTTTGATTCATGAGCGTCACTGACTGCGCAACTGGGCCATTTCCGCCAGTGTCGTTAACCACTGGTGATTCCAGTCCGGGTTCCCCATATAGTTACTGACTCGATATACACTAACTTCCATGACTGGATACCAACCATTGGCGTAACATAAAATCGCTCATATCTCCTTCATTACCAGTAAGCTCTTTCCGGTGACTCTTAGGCAGTATTCATGCTATCGGGTCCGTTTAGGGTTTAGCGGGTTTGCTTATGGGTTTGGAGTTCTGGCAGTGTAGTCAGTCAGTCTGAATTTTTACTTTCTTATTCAAAAGTTTTCGTTTCGCTGCTACGAGTTATTATTATCGTAGCACGACAAGGCATTAAAGCGGAAATCGATAACGTAAGCGATACGAAGCAGAAATCATTCGTTCTTTTCCCTTCTGCACTGATATATACATATATATGTAATTAGCCGAACCATATAGTTGTGCGGCAGTTAAGCATCAGTTTCAACATTGATGTTTCTGTCTCTGGTGATGATAATGACCATGATCATGATTTACGGGGAAATTAAAGCGTAACATGATGAGTGTCATCATTATGACTGTCATTACGTTGGTTAGTGTACTCGTTTCCCTTTTGTACTCTATTGTGCGTATATACTAATTGATGTATTGCACCTCACGTTATATTTAGTTCAGTTAGCTTCAAATTACATGACAGGTTTTTTAGCACCTGATAACGTGTCACAAAGTCCCCGGTCTTCAGTCTCGGTGATGTCAGGTCTGTTTAGAATGAAGCAGGGGATATTCCAAGACCAGAAAATATGAGTTGATAAATTTTAACCAGTTATGGCTTCTTAAGATTGCGTCACCTACCTACTTTCAGCAGGCTCGATCCCTTTGGTGCAGTATCAGTTAAATGCAGCATTTTTGTGGACCGCGATACACTGCTACTTTCTGCCATGGACTGTTAAACATTCTGTTTTTCATCCTTGTACAGATGAGTGAATTTTATGCCGCATACACCTACGCTGCACAAGCGCTCCGTTTACTTCCAAACAACGAGAACCTTCTCCAGCTACAGAGCAAATTGTCGATTTACTTTCGCACCACTTAATGTTCAACAAAGTGTGATGTAAACTATCCACATTTATTTTCAAGCAGCATTTAAAAAAATCACCGAAAATAGTTTCCCGTTTGATGTTTTTGTGAATCTGCATTCTAACTTGTTAACTTTCGAGTTGGTTGTACAGTAAATCCAACTGCATATGGCATTTCCCCCGGACGTTTGAAATATTATCTGAAAAATCCATAAAAACCTGTACCCAAAAGAAAAACTATGAATTTTGTATCCGTATTTCTAAGCAGTTTTGCTTTCTGTATTATCGTAAGACTAGCCCATCCAAACCAGGACCTTCATTTGCTGAAACAGTGCTTAAAGAAGTGACCATCTTCAATGCCGCCTAGAATCCCACGGAGATCGGACTGACTTGCATTGTGACGATTGGCTTCTGTTAGAGAGTGAGTCAATTTCTTGGAGACTCCGTAGTGTTCCTGTACCGTATACCACGCATAGAAAAACCCTTCCAAAGTTAATTCGGCGGTATGGATCTAGGTCCTCTCCGTCCATACGAGAATGCCCTCTGAACTAACGTTTCTGTTTTCAGCTTATATAGTTTTTCTGAAGAGGGACTCTTGATCACACGCGTCTCTAATTGCCAGCGACTAAGGGATATCCTTTTCTACTTGTCTCGCATCCTCCGGTGTTCCAAACTGAGCTTCCTATCAGTTCATTATGTGCAACTTCAGAATCCGTGTGAGCTACCATATGAAGGTGCGTATTTGTGGCTTCAATGTCGACATTACCACCAGATTTCTCAATTGAACTAAGGCGACCGCACGTAACACAGGATTCCACAAATGAAATGGAGGGACCTCTCCGTTTTCTCATGTGCTGGTGCCATTTTAGGCAATCAAGGAGCAGTTGAGAATGGTGTCATAATTTTCAGGACATTTTAGATCACAGGAGGCCTCAGAACCATATGGGCTGTCTTAAAAGTGTCGCCCAGTAGAGCAGATAAATACGCAGTACATCCCGTAAACCTATGAAATGCGAATGTCCGCAAGATTCCGCCGTGTAAAAGCCGATACTCTGAAGAAATCGTAGAACTGTTCTGTCGTTGGGTACCATATGCGTGGCTGGTAGCTCACTAGAAAGCACTATAGATAAACGCCAACTGTGCGCCCTGCCCAATCAGTTTTGGTGGATTGGTGCACGATTTAGGTAACTTTAGTTGGACGCCCTAACTCAATAGAACTCAGCAACTGCTGGGTGTTAGATTTCAGAGACACCCGTTATCTCGTGCAAGATAGCAAAACCATTAGCGCTAGGCTTGGAACTAAGATTATTTAACAATTTTCCATACTGTTCCAGCGCGGGTACGTGGGTAGAACAAATCGACAGAAGAAACCTAAACCTTCTTCTTGCCGTTCACTGGCTGATATCCACCTGAAAAGAACAAGAGAAAACGCGTAACACTGGTCTTTAAGTTGTCGATGAAAAGCAGTAAGCTTGCCAGCGCAAGTGCTCGCATAAAAGGTCTCTGAAATTGCCTTGAGCTGCGTAATGGATGTGCGTGGGCAATCGTCGGAAGAAAGTTATTCTACGCTCCAACCTGCCTATGTTGGAAAAATTGTTTTCCAACAAAAGTGAGCTTGGAAAACTTGCCATGGCCCCGCCATGTGTAGACTGGGTAAACGGTGAAAACCTGCCAGCCAAACATTGTTCAAATAGGACATAAGTAGGTATTAGGTCTCCTTAGGTGCGACGACACGTTAGGGGGAAAATACCAAAAACCGTGAGACACATATCAAAGTTCACAGATTTAGGGCAGGCAACCATTTTCGTGGCAGGTCGTTAGACACGCTCAATAGGGGTTACGTCCTGCGTGCATCCTGAGTAAAAAACTTGGTTGGCATATTCAAGAAGCGATCTAGCATAGATTCCAAGGCGTATTCGTAGGTCTGTAGCACTTGTAAACTGCTCTTTTTCATGCTCAGTATCATCTTTTTTCCCATCATTACCAGTCACATCGCTGTACAAAAGTTTGTTTTACTGAAATACAACCGCTACCGCCGCGCGTTGGCTCCAACGTGACTTTGAGACTTCTGCTGAGTGACTGTTGTTGTGACCGCCGGTTAGCTATATCTGACCGCTGCTAACACTAAACGTGAACAAACATTTCAGCTACAAACGCTGGACTAATATATTCGCACTTGTGGAATAATATTTCGATCACCGGAGATCTGGGATACCAGGAAGATAGAACTATTCTTTGTGTGGTGGTTCAACGGAATACGGAACTACGGAATCTCCTATTTTGAACTGTGAGTCAAGATTTACTTGTATTTTTCTCTTTGTGACTTTGTATCTGGCTTACACCAGTAATTTGTTCAGTTCACTAGAGACTCCATAGGGCCGTTAACCACTACAGGTCCATGAAAATAATAAAAAAGAAGATGAGTCGAGTCATACGTAAAATGGTGAATGCGTTCTGAGACGATTTCACATGGTAAGTAAGAAGGACATGTTTGAAGAGAGCCAGATATGCAAATTTTTAGGCGTTTATCCCCGTGACGTCTTCCGGTTCGTCCCGTCCATACATGAAAAAGGAGATCACTGAGTCCCCTCTGATTGACATTTTGACGCACTGTTCATGAGCCAGATAGCAAATTTTTAGGCGTTTATCCCCGTGACGTCTTCCGGTTCGTCCCGTCCATACATGAAAAAGGAGATCACTGAGTCCCCTCTGATTGACATTTTGACGCACTGTTCATCGTTCAAAGTAGGGTCTAGGCCAACGGCCACTAACTGAAAAGTCTATATCCATTTGGAGTTCACTGTCATTTGAAACCCAGGATTTCAAGTCGCCTACAAAACGTAGACCTGGACTTCAAAGAGCATTTGGTACATCGTCTGCGTAGATCATAAACAGAAGTGGTTCCATAACAGAGCCTTGAGAAACTCCAATTGAAACCCGTCAAGCCTAATTTTACTCAAAATTTTCTTTTTTATGGGGATGTTCATGTGAAGATCAAATTGGTAAGAGGCCGGCCGTAGTTATGCCTTGACAATATTAGGTGTGACTTAGAAGAGCACATTCCAGTACCGGAAACCAGGCGCAAACCAGCCAATCGGACAAACAGTACGTAGCTTCACCATGCGGAGGGTGCTGTGATGCCTTCAGTCCGCCACAACGCAGTGTCGTTTGTCACAAAAGAACCGAGCGAGATCGCACAACATGGCATGGAGCTCGTGCTCCGATGCGGACTTGGCGGCCCTTACATTCTAGGTCAGCTGGCATTGGCGCCATCGTTGACTGGGTTTGTCAACTGATCGAAGCGCGCTGGATATTCATCGACCGTTACACAGATACAAGCAAACACTACAAATCAACTCCACAAATTCCGTAATGGGTCTTGCTTTTCAAAAGACGTGAAGCATAATCGGATAAAACGTACCACTCGCATGCCCCATCAGTATTAGCCTGTGGCGGACTAGGACCTTATCAGCGGGCTCGGATAAATTAACAAGCAACGTAACCAATACAAAGTCACAAAATCACAATAGGAAAGGAATGAGTAGTCAAATGGGGACTCACGGGTGCGTAGATCCAATAGTTCACTGCACCGATCCAAATGCAGTAACTGGCTGTGAAAGGAAATATTCACTTGGCGGAATTTCCCACAGATGGTTCCGCGTGCGTGATATATTCCACGGTTGGAAAATTATTCACGCTAAAAAAATGTCACAGGGATTTATTGTGACGTTCAACAGTTGACACAAACACAGAGATTTGGTCCCACTGGCTCAGCAGTCAACAAACAGTTCAACGGAGCGTAAATACACTCGTTCAGCAAGAAGTCAGCAGGTCGCACCGTAAAATTGTGTATTCGTAACATTAAAACAAACGTCATGATAAAATGTGAACGACAGTTACAAAGTGTGGCTGAAGTTCAGGAAGAACGGTAAATGTGACAACGGATTACAGACACTACAAGCCATCGTTACACATCATTCCCCTATAATTTCGTTCGCCTGCCGCTGAAGTCCTTTTATCCTCTCCAGGTTGGCTCTAGCAGCGGGTTTGTTTAGCCGCTTTCCGTGGGTAACTTACCACTTACGAAACCGTGTTCCATTTACTCTTTTTGATCCCCGACCGCCGTGAATTGTATAGACGTTGCCCCGGCGTCCGGTAGTGACAAAGGGCCCTGGCCATGAAATGTCTAGCTTCCGCGGCCCCACTCCGACCCTTCCGGGATTCTGATGATCCTTCCACTTGCCATGAAATGTCTAGCTTCCGCGGCCCCCTTCCGGGATTCTGATGATCCTTCCACTTGATCCTCACGCCTATGGGGAACGCTTGTGCCCTTCTACTTGCTGTTTTCTGCCTAGTCCTTTCCTGAATGGTGGTTAAGTTTTCTCAAGCTCTCCTGCTTTCCTCCTCTAGCTCCTCTGTAGACAAGCGTGTTTCGGGCAAGGACCCAACTCCCTGTTCAACGGGAAAGCGCGGATGCTGACCCTACATCAGTATAAAGAGGGACTTGCTTGTGGTTGGTTGTATGGAAGCACGATGAGTTAGAAACACCACTGGCAAGTTCACTTCACACTTACCACCTTCGACCGTCAGTCACTCCTTGATCATTCGGTTATTACGTTCGTTTAGACCATTTGTTTGCGGGTGGTATGGTGCCGTCCCTAGCCGTCTGATGCCCAGATTCCGCAAGCAAGACCTGAACTATTTGCTCTCAAAACAGGGCCACTGATCCGTTAGGATCACTTTTTGCACCCCATGGTTGGCCACTATGTGATGCATTGCCACTCCGCTGATCGTCGTCGCCCGCTGATTGGGCACGGCTTCCGCCTCAATCCATCGCAACAGGTGTTCTGTCATTGTCACGATGTATTGATTCCCACTGGTTGTCACCGGAAAGGGGAATATGATGTCAAATGACCACAACTCGCCGATATCCGAGAAGGAATAGGTTCCATGGGATAGGTTGCTCCTTTCATTAATTAGTTGACATCGCTCACAGGACACTACATAATCCACGACCTAATTTCTCATCCCGGGCCAGTAGGCCCTCTGCCGAAGTAGGTCGTATGTCTTGGTGCACCCTGTGTGTGCCATCTCATGGCATTCAACGATGAAATTCCGTCTCAAGACGCGAGGTGTCACGGGCAGCACAACATCTGGATCAGTGGTGTTCCAGGAAATTATGCCAGCTTCATTCGGCCTCAGTCGATAAAGTGACTGTGGAACGCTTCTAGTTCCTTGTCTCCCTCTCCGTTTTCAATGCTCCTTCCATCCGACAAGGCGGCTGCAACCTTCCGTAACGTGTGATGCTCCCGTTGGAGTTGTACCAACATTCCGGGATCTAGTTGAACGACGAGGCCATTGGCCCCAGTCATGATCCTGGGGATCTCATCTTCAGCCTCTGGTCTTGATAACCAATCAAGCAAGTGGTTGTCCTTCCCTGGCACATGCCAGAAGGTAAATCGTACTCTTGCAACCGGAGTGTCCAGGGTGCGAGCTTCCCGCGAGGATCTCTGGTGGCCCTGATCCACTCCAGAGTTCTGTGATCGGTTTCGACATTAAATTTGTCCAAAACAAATATGGCCTACACCTATCTTGCGCCTAGACGATTGCTAAACATTTTTCTCAGTGGTCGAGTAATTCTGTTCAGCGTTAGTCGGGACATGACAGGCATATTTGATAACTCCATTCCTCCGCTTTAGGACTGCGCCGATACCGCGATCACTAGCGTCCGTTGCACCAGTAAGCTTCTCTTCGACCCTGGGCAATTTGAGGGTCGGTTACTGATCTATCATCCACGCTTTGATACGATCGAAGGCCTCATGCGCTTCCTCAGTCCATTCAAATTCCGATTTTGCACGATCAAGTCGTGCAGTGGCGCAGCGATTGTGTTGAAATCCTTAACAAACCGGCTGTAGTATGCTGCTCGTCCAAGAAACTGCCGTGAATACCGGTTTGAACTGGGAAAAGTACACTCCTCGACCTTTGCCAAATTTTCTGGCAGTAGGCTTATTTCTCCATGAACCAATTTATGCTCCAGCAGTGTCACCGAAATCCGCGAGAGTTTTGTTTTGGCCTCATTTGCCCGCAGGCCAGCCTCCCGGATCCGTTTCAATACAGCCATCAAGTGAACTGCGTGTTCTGGTTTCGAATTGCCGCGCACAACGATGTCGTCTCCGCACACTGCACCATTGTGTAGTCCCTTCGTTAAACGAAGCATCATGCGGCTGAATGTGAATGGTGCTCCAGACAAACCAAACGGCATTCGACTTACTTGATTTTGGGCGTCCCCAACCGTAAACGCCGCTCCCTCCCGGTCCTAGGCGTCGAAGGATAGTTGTCTGTATGCGGAACGCAATTCGAACAGTGAAAAATCGGGAATGCTGGAAGGAAACGAAAATTTCCGCAACCGAAGACACAGCTACAACCCTATTTACGGTTAGCTCATTCAAGCGCCGGAAATCCAAGCAAAACCTGTATTTTCCGTTCACCTTCCTTGCAAGCACAAAGGCAGAGTTGTATGAACTACTGGCTTTTTAATTGTGCCATTCTTCAACATCTCTCCTGAATTTGTCTACGATCGTCCTCCTGTTGATGGAGCTTCAGTGGATGGTGGACATTAGGTCGAAAGCGTTCTGATGAGAGGAAAATTTCGTGTTCAGTCTACGGGCAGAAGCCAAGCGGATCCTCATCGCCCGTGGACAGTTTGGAATGTTCCTCGACCACGGGCTGTACTGACGGTACGTTGCAGGAAGGGTGGTTTCAGATATGTAGCACACTCATGGCAGTTCTCGGATGACTTTTAAGCTTCCCTGCCGCATAACTTGTCACTATATTTTACTGGTTCAGGTCAACTACGAAATCTGCCCTCTTGAGAAAATCTGTCCCCTTTTGTTTGCTCTACATCTGGGCACGTCAGGAACGCTTGCTGCACAGACTTGTTGCCTAGACGTATAGAGTGCACTGACAATCCATCAATCTTAGATCGACATCCACCCACTGCCCTCAAGGCTAGCGCGTACGGTCTGCATTCAGCTTGGTTCCCTCTCCGGCTCAGCGATTCTCCTGCTCCTATACCAATCAAGCATAACTCCGTCTTCGGTCTACCCCGATAATGGCTTGCATGATATCCTGCGTCACTGCGCTAATCGCAACCGACCTGGGAAATGAGAAGTAATCTAATCGGTAGTTTGCATTTGGACAACGTTTCACTTTTGACACAATAGCTCCATCAGGCCAATGAGCAAGTCACCAAATGGGCCATGTTATGAGACAGAGGGTGAACCAATCAGCAAGTCAGTCCTCTTCAGATTATCACACCAGATCCGCGTTGGGTGTCACTTAACGGCTCTTGTCGGTTGGTGAAGTTGTCAAAATTTTGCTCTGGTGGATTGGGGAGATTTCAAATTATTCTTATAGGGGTTGGATCGTCAGTCCTTCACTTCATGGTGCTTCACTTGATGATTCACCTCAAGTGCAACCGGTAGATTTTCCCTGGTTTTTGTGGGGTTGTGAGTGCTCCGACAATGTAATTTGAGGGGAGTTGAGGTCAGGTGGAATTCAGATGATGACCACTCTTCTTTCTGATGAACGCACGCCAACATGTGCCATTCCGACTAATCCAGAACCGTTCTCTACACGCTTGTTAACACAGGGATGCGTGGCGACTTCACCGCCTCGGCGATCAGTCTGTGTGACGTGGACTGTAGTCCTCGCCACAAAACCTCAACATTTTCTAGATCCATTCTATGTCATGTGTCCAGAGCGTGTTCCACAATCGCCGAGTCTTTCATTAAAGCTTCATATTCATCTGCCTTTCTCGGTGGCCTGTTTATTTTGCTAATGTGCTGTCCGCCCCTAATGTGTAGTTTCCTGGCCGCCTTTCCTATATAGACCTTGGTGAAGTTATCACACAATTTTATAATTGAGAAGTAACCCAAATTTTAATTATGTACAGGTGTTCAGGTACGATGACTTTGTATCCTCCAGTGGTTCGGCCTGCCACACTTGCAGCACCGACCCGTTTGATCGCGCCTCCGCGATTCCGTCTTTCTGACTGCAAGCTGTTCCGCGAGTTAGTCCACTCTAGTCTGCAGTTCGTTCACTGTTGAACCATCCTTGTTCTCCCGTGACTGGAACGTGGCCAGTGGTGCCTTGGCCGATTCCCGTGCCGAATGCACCAGCTCCTCCATACGCAACCGGCTAGTCACTCTAGCCAACCACAACTGGGCACTAAGCGCCGGCTTCAATCCTCCGATGAATGGGTTGGACAGCGAATGATGGCGCGACACTCCGTCCAGCCCCGGCAAAGCGCGAATCAATGGTTGTTACAGGCCAGGGATAAACACGCTCGGGTCAGATCCAGGTGCCATCCCGGGCGTCTTGAACCACCTCGTAGCCTCCTGGCGGTCGGCCGGCGTGTCGAACTCCGCTGCAAGGCCTTCCTTCGTGGTGGCCAAGTCCATCTTCCAAGGGCCTCTTCTGGCCGCATCCACGGCAGCCGTCGCCCGGACTCTGAGGGGGGTCTTCAGCGCCTCCAAATAACCTCGGGCGTCACCCCGTCCGAGAGCCTCCGCATCCTCCGGAAAGGTCCAATATCCCCACTCATAAAGAGCTGTGACCACGTGATCTTCATCCTTATCCTGGTCACGGCACCAGATGAAGGGTAGAAGGCTTTCACTGCAATGAGGCATGCGAGTAATATGTTTCCTCGTAATTCCGCTTCGCGTCTCTTGAAAAGAGATCTATTACGGGATATGTGGATCGCTTTGCAGCACTTGCTTGCATTTGAGGAACAGTCCGGAAAAGTTCGGGGAGACGCGTTCAAGGAGAAGATGGGCATCCAGTTTTGTATACAAGATGCATAATAATAACAAGATGCATAATAAATAATTATTAGAAAACGCCAACTTAACAGTTACAGACTATTGGACATGAGAGCAAATTTCTTATACGCATCTTGTTTACAAAACTGGATGCCCATCTTCTCCTTGAACGCGTCTCCCCGAACTTTCCCGGACTGTTCCTCAAATGCAAGCAAGTGCTACAAAGCGATCCACAAATCCCGTAATAGATCTCTTTTCAAGAGACGCGAAGCGGAATTACGAGGAAACATATTACTCGTATGCCTCATCAGTAGTAGCCACCGTTACATCCGTATCCAATATTCATTTGATCGACGGTCAAACACTTGCCGACCAAACCTCATTCACTTAAGACGTAAGTAAGTGCGTGTTCCACTTGGAGGCAACAACATCCCACCTTAGTGACGTCACTGCGATGACATCATCCACAGCACCATCTAGTTCAGCTTCATTAGGACCACAGAAGGGGGGCAAAAGTTTCCTGCTGGATAAGCGAGCTTGACCGGACGCATGAAGCAATGAAGTGGCCTCACTGGGCTTTAGCATCTTGTCTTTCCAGCCGGATGGGCTCTTCACTCATTCACATATTGAATATACGGCTTCCAGTGTCACCTACCTGGACCGTCACTGTGCTAACTTGTGTTAATTAGTTCCGGAAACACGAGCTCTTAATACAGACAATGTTGAATTAGGGACGCCACGATGTTCCCTGTGATACCTTGTGACCCAGACATTAGCGCGGGTATAGAGAGATACTCACATTTATTGGATCCGCAAAAAGTATTATCTCTACGTTGCCAGCACTCCACACAGAGTAGTCAGACCACTGCTCTCACTACGTTTCCCATGTGCTGCACTCTGAGGCATTTGTAACCAACCGGCAATAGGACGAACTCTATGTAAACCAGAGGCAGGAAAAATCAAAACCACTGCTCCCTCGCTCCACATAAATGCGTGAACCAAGTGACTGAATCATACTGGTTGCCGTGGTAACGAAACGGCGGGAATACGAGTTATGCACACAGCCGATTTCATCGAAGCAAAATTAAAACAGCGTCCAGTGCTCTTAATTTCCAAGGAAGGCTGTCCAGTTTGCAAAGCCGTCGAAGGTATACTCAGCGGTTATAAGCTAAACAGCAAAAAGCCTGACAATTATGAAGTATTGTATATCGAATCAAGAAAGGATTGTGGAGTAATTGAAACGTATCTATGGCACAAGCTGATATATCGTAATCGGCAAGTAAGTCACGAGTTATAAGCAAGCTCAAAGCAAACGACTATAATAGACAAGATGTTGCCGTTTTGTGGTCAATTATAGTCATAGAACCATTCAAAAACTGTCATTTCGCTGTCATTGACAGCACTTAACCATATTTGACTGTATTTTTGGAGCTTTTCAGATCAATAGTCATCTTTCATCGCAGCAGAGAATAGTGCACTCTAATAACTTGGACTTTTTTCAGGCGCCGTTGTCAGAGAATTTGAAAAGCCTTGGATCACTATCCTAATTAACGCACTCGGAGAAAATATTAAGCTGTTGTCTCAGTGGACCAAAAAGCGGTATCTGCCGCAAGATACGAAAATGAGTGGTGAAACTTGACTGTACTTGTGGACTACAAAAGTATCTTTTAATACCTTGAACCAGAATAGTTAAACTGCACCCCACTTGTACTCAAAGAGGAGAGGCCACACAACTACCTCTTTCCGTACCATTGATCATTCTACTGTAACGCACTTTCGGTGCCTGGCTGCCTTGCCACGCGTAGAAGCGCAAGGAACAAGGGGCTTTCTGACAAATAGGCCCTCGAGTTAAATACCGAGACATTTCGAGCTCCCGCTTCCCACACAGTTTCCAGCAAACTCAAAAATTCTTTATTGATATGCCAGCTCACTGAGGAATGTCAGGCAAAACAAACCTCCGCTTCACAATGAGGATGGCTAAACGGGCTTTTTGAGCAGCGCGCCAGACACACTAAAACCCCTACCTGTGTGTCACTGCGCCCTAAAACCATAAGAAAATGCGTATTTTCCATGCATCCCATCATTTGAGCTACAAGACGCTCACTACAGGAGCTTTGAAACATGAATTCAGAACCTTCAGGGGAAACCGCGGTCGGTATGGAAAAGATGCGTCCTAGATTCACGAAGATATGGCGACATCGCCGCCTCAGTTTTTCCGGAGCCTTCTGGCTTTAGCAACGTTCCATTCACAGTGGGGGCAAACGAATATCACGCCACTCTACGAAGGGGCTGATAGCCCGGCCCCGCCAACTGCTAGCCATTTCTACAGTGCTCTCCATATTTGTGAAATCCATTGCAGAGAATATTCGGACACAAACTTGGAACGATGCAAAATAATGTTCCTGGAGTAGCACATAACAAGTCAAAATATCCTGTCCTACTAATCAATTTTTAGTAGTAAGAGGATGAACCAAAGATCTGAAGATAATTGAGATAGATCCCGTCTACATGGAGATATCTAAGACATTTGATTCGCTGAGGAGTATCATAATTCAATGGTGTGAGGGACAGAGAATTACATTAGCCGGTAAAGAAACAGATGGCGTGAGTTTAACAATGTCGCACTGCAAACATATCCGTGGGGACGAACCAAAAGTTTCAATGTTGGGCCCAATAGAGATTTTTTACCTTCTCATCATCATGCTTATTATTTTCTACTGTCATCAGAATCAGCATCATCCAGTGGACTCAAAATAAATTTGTACCTCAATAAAACCTCTGGGTGCCCATCAGCAGTGGTGGTTAACCACTTGTCTTTCAGAAATTTCACATTCTTTCTCCCCGATTTCTGGACGGTCGGAACTGTCTGCTTGACTAGAGTCGTGGAGAAAGTCCAGAGAAATATAATTCAGGAAGAACTGGAGTACTCAGTTTAGTGTTTTATGCCTGGTAATGCTGCAATTTGGATTCGTGCGCTGCGTTTGAGAACTCTTCAACACCAGGTTTTATACCATTTCTCTACCTCATGTGGAGTGTGCAAGTAAAGTATGTAACACATAGCTCCAGCGCGATCATACACCTCGTATGAAAGATCATTCGCGGGCCATTAAATTTACCAGAGGTCACATAACAATCAGAAAGCCAGAAATACTGTGGTAGCAGTAGAGGAATACCATTTCTCTCCTCATGTGGAGTGTGCAAGTAAAGTATGTAACACATAGCTCCAGCGCGATCATACACCTCGTATGAAAGATCATTCGCGGCCCATTAAATTTACCAGAGGTCACATAACAATCAGAAAGCCAGAAATACTGTGGTAGCAGTAGAGGAATAGCTAATGTTTCAGCCATTTTCTCTACTTTAGAGACGGTAGAACAACAGAACTTAAAGAGTGAATTTCGTTACTGATGATATTTATCTAGTTTCGTAGATGTATTAGACTTTATGGATGCGCGTGTGTAGAGCACACTAAAGTAGGATAAGGTTTCTTAACTATGGAGCCAGTAACCATCGTCGTCGAAGAAACAGTAGTCTGAAACCGCAGAAGCTGAATACGACAGTTAAATTGATTTGCTAACTTCGACCCAACTTAATATTATCCCTTCTGTCTGACTACAAACTCGCTTGAGAAATATTTAGGATATCGGCTGAAACGCCCCCTTTATAAGTGTTTTCAATGAAGCACGAGGATTGTGAATCTTTTCAAGTGCGTAGTTATAACCTATTCCATCGAGAGAGCGTGTGAGGTGAACATGAGATGATATACGAGAAAACTGCTTGTACACTACTTTTGCACTTTGTAATGATGTGCATTAGGAAATTATATAATGGGGTTTTGCTCAGTGTTTCACCATGATGCATGCCTACGGCACTGAAAAGCACACTCTGGAGGGTTATTTGCTGCATAGGACAACCACGACGGACAAACATACCAGAAGTTTCCCCGCTGCACGACAAACACCTGGAGAAGCTCGACGGTCAAACAGGATCACTGAGTCGAATTCCTCATTGATATACTTCATCAGAGTCAGCTGCTAACAGGATATCAACAAATGTTGGAAACAATGATAATAACAAAAAAAGAACTGTTACAAAGCTCTGCGAACTACCGGGTCAGAGAAAATCATCCTAGCGAGTAAGGAATACCCTCAGGATTATATGTAGTTCTACATTGGTCAACTTACTTATAATGATTGTGTGACTTATGCTCACAAGTCATTCATTTTCTTCTTCATTCCTCTGACAGTAACGCAAAATGCTATTAAATCGAGTGTAAACGGGAAAAGCGAGCACGTTATCAGATTTTATACAGAGACAAGAGCACTGATTTTTGTTTGGTTATCTTATTTAACGAAGACATCAATATGATAGCGCGCCAAAACTGTGTCAGTTAGGTGAATGAGTAAGAGTGTTTGTATGGTGGCTAGTCTTTCAAACAACTGGATGTATGCAAACGAACTACTAAACTCTACTTAGTATATCCATAAGTCTTCTCCTGACCAAGACTTTCCAGGATAATCCGCCATGCCAAACTTTATAAGAATGATAAACACCTAAGGTTGCTAAGCCACAGTTGAGCCACAATACCAAACCCTGAAGGAGTATCAAAGTTACCAGCCATTCCCTTGGTTAATCAGTTATAAATGACGATCTAAAGGTTTATCGGTTCCAGTGAAATAATTGTTCAAAAGTGCACTGTGATTTCCATCCTTTGATATCGTATCGGTTTGCCTGTTGCCGTTAAAGTGTCACCGACCAACGAATCCTTAATTAATTCGACCCGTGATGTTTTAGTAAAGCCTTAAAATTCTGAGCCGGTATAAACAAGTTCCAGGGAAAATCGTAGGATTACCAGTAACGAAGGGTTTGTAGCAGTCGTCGGAGAACTGCAATTTATTGCAGGGATCCTGAATTCACACCGACATTCAATTTTACATATGCAGCGGAAAGAATTCCCCATTCTTCTGGAAGTTTCGCGAAATACGTAATGCAAATTACTTACAGTCAGGATAAGCGAGTGTACAGTCTCCAGAGATCAGCCAAAGATGACCTCACTTACAGGACGAAATCCCGACTATAATTTCAGAAGTCGTCATTTTTCTGGCAAACTAGAAGTAGCATAGAGAAAATCACTCAAGGAACCCTTCAGTTCACGACGGAATGGTGTGAATCTCGTGAACAGCTGTTCATGGCTGAACGATTGATTTTAGGCATGAGCACCTTGGAAGCATTTGGATAGGCAAGAACGGTCCCTGTTCTCCTTCTTTCATTACTTCTACAGAATAAACTAAAATCATCGTGGCGCCACAAGCATCGGTATTTAACACATACTTTTCCAGAAACTTCGAAATTACTTGCTGTTAAGGTGTAGACTGTCCGGCATATGCTTTGATATTGTTAACATTGCCCTGAAAACAAATATGTATACAGCGAAGCATCACTGCAGGGCAGTGATACTGTGCCGTCAAAGACGATGGTGATCGTGGAAAAAACTTACCTGTGTACATTCACCTTGTCTACAAATGCATACACGTAGATGATTTCCTGACAAACGTGTTGAAAAATTTCATCAGGTGCCCCATCTGTTCGTTGACGGCTCCCACGTCGGAGGAGCAAAGGAGATACAACTGCTGCACGACAGTGGAAAATTGGGACCAATACTACAGAACGCAGGAAAAAGATACGTTCCTCTTTTGAAACCTTCTGATTTAAAGGGATCGTGTTACTAGATCAGTAATATACCAGCGTTCTCATTGGTATTACAAAATCTGTCCCTGAGCATTGAGTAAATGCTGATTTTGACCAACTTCAGTTTTACGCTTATTTTATTTGGCAGTTGTCGTATGTATTATGTGCAAGGCTTTTGCAGAAAACTGTAATAAAGTGAGAAAAGATGTAGTGCAATGAATGATACACTTCATCCCTGAGGAAAGACAAAAATGATGATAACCGGGTGGTTTTTTCTCGGGATGGTATCTGTATCTCACAAATAAATGATCCACAGCAAAGCGTCCCGCACCAAAAAAGGCTGCATGACAGCGACATTAACTTGAGTAGTGCTGCGAACGAATCCTGGAGGTATGAGAAAATCTGTCAAGTCTTGTTAAAGCCCATGTTGATAATTTGTTTGTAGGGCGTGAATCTTGCAAAGATCCAGGGGACTCAGTTCCATGAGTGGGTTTCGAAGGCCAAACCTGTAAATGGTAAAATACGAGTGGGCCCAACTAAATACTATTGATGGAGAGATGAGGTGGACTCAAGCGTTCGTTCGTTCAGTCGTGATCGGAGCATAATTCTTTCGGTTTTTAATCTGTTTAATCAGAAATACTGTGGTAGCAGTAGAGGAATAGCTAATGTTTCAGCCATTTTCTCTACTTTAGAGACGGTAGAACAACAGAACTTAAAGAGTGAATTTCGTTACTGATGATATTTATCTAGTTTCGTAGATGTATTAGACTTTATGGATGCGCGTGTGTAGAGCACACTAAAGTAGGATAAGGTTTCTTAACTATGGAGCCAGTAACCATCGTCGTCGAAGAAACAGTAGTCTGAAACCGCAGAAGCTGAATACGACAGTTAAATTGATTTGCTAACTTCGACCCAACTTAATATTATCCCTTCTGTCTGACTACAAACTCGCTTGAGAAATATTTAGGATATCGGCTGAAACGCCCCCTTTATAAGTGTTTTCAATGAAGCACGAGGATTGTGAATCTTTTCAAGTGCGTAGTTATAACCTATTCCATCGAGAGAGCGTGTGAGGTGAACATGAGATGATATACGAGAAAACTGCTTGTACACTACTTTTGCACTTTGTAATGATGTGCATTAGGAAATTATATAATGGGGTTTTGCTCAGTGTTTCACCATGATGCATGCCTACGGCACTGAAAAGCACACTCTGGAGGGTTATTTGCTGCATAGGACAACCACGACGGACAAACATACCAGAAGTTTCCCCGCTGCACGACAAACACCTGGAGAAGCTCGACGGTCAAACAGGATCACTGAGTCGAATTCCTCATTGATATACTTCATCAGAGTCAGCTGCTAACAGGATATCAACAAATGTTGGAAACAATGATAATAACAAAAAAAGAACTGTTACAAAGCTCTGCGAACTACCGGGTCAGAGAAAATCATCCTAGCGAGTAAGGAATACCCTCAGGATTATATGTAGTTCTACATTGGTCAACTTACTTATAATGATTGTGTGACTTATGCTCACAAGTCATTCATTTTCTTCTTCATTCCTCTGACAGTAACGCAAAATGCTATTAAATCGAGTGTAAACGGGAAAAGCGAGCACGTTATCAGATTTTATACAGAGACAAGAGCACTGATTTTTGTTTGGTTATCTTATTTAACGAAGACATCAATATGATAGCGCGCCAAAACTGTGTCAGTTAGGTGAATGAGTAAGAGTGTTTGTATGGTGGCTAGTCTTTCAAACAACTGGATGTATGCAAACGAACTACTAAACTCTACTTAGTATATCCATAAGTCTTCTCCTGACCAAGACTTTCCAGGATAATCCGCCATGCCAAACTTTATAAGAATGATAAACACCTAAGGTTGCTAAGCCACAGTTGAGCCACAATACCAAACCCTGAAGGAGTATCAAAGTTACCAGCCATTCCCTTGGTTAATCAGTTATAAATGACGATCTAAAGGTTTATCGGTTCCAGTGAAATAATTGTTCAAAAGTGCACTGTGATTTCCATCCTTTGATATCGTATCGGTTTGCCTGTTGCCGTTAAAGTGTCACCGACCAACGAATCCTTAATTAATTCGACCCGTGATGTTTTAGTAAAGCCTTAAAATTCTGAGCCGGTATAAACAAGTTCCAGGGAAAATCGTAGGATTACCAGTAACGAAGGGTTTGTAGCAGTCGTCGGAGAACTGCAATTTATTGCAGGGATCCTGAATTCACACCGACATTCAATTTTACATATGCAGCGGAAAGAATTCCCCATTCTTCTGGAAGTTTCGCGAAATACGTAATGCAAATTACTTACAGTCAGGATAAGCGAGTGTACAGTCTCCAGAGATCAGCCAAAGATGACCTCACTTACAGGACGAAATCCCGACTATAATTTCAGAAGTCGTCATTTTTCTGGCAAACTAGAAGTAGCATAGAGAAAATCACTCAAGGAACCCTTCAGTTCACGACGGAATGGTGTGAATCTCGTGAACAGCTGTTCATGGCTGAACGATTGATTTTAGGCATGAGCACCTTGGAAGCATTTGGATAGGCAAGAACGGTCCCTGTTCTCCTTCTTTCATTACTTCTACAGAATAAACTAAAATCATCGTGGCGCCACAAGCATCGGTATTTAACACATACTTTTCCAGAAACTTCGAAATTACTTGCTGTTAAGGTGTAGACTGTCCGGCATATGCTTTGATATTGTTAACATTGCCCTGAAAACAAATATGTATACAGCGAAGCATCACTGCAGGGCAGTGATACTGTGCCGTCAAAGACGATGGTGATCGTGGAAAAAACTTACCTGTGTACATTCACCTTGTCTACAAATGCATACACGTAGATGATTTCCTGACAAACGTGTTGAAAAATTTCATCAGGTGCCCCATCTGTTCGTTGACGGCTCCCACGTCGGAGGAGCAAAGGAGATACAACTGCTGCACGACAGTGGAAAATTGGGACCAATACTACAGAACGCAGGAAAAAGATACGTTCCTCTTTTGAAACCTTCTGATTTAAAGGGATCGTGTTACTAGATCAGTAATATACCAGCGTTCTCATTGGTATTACAAAATCTGTCCCTGAGCATTGAGTAAATGCTGATTTTGACCAACTTCAGTTTTACGCTTATTTTATTTGGCAGTTGTCGTATGTATTATGTGCAAGGCTTTTGCAGAAAACTGTAATAAAGTGAGAAAAGATGTAGTGCAATGAATGATACACTTCATCCCTGAGGAAAGACAAAAATGATGATAACCGGGTGGTTTTTTCTCGGGATGGTATCTGTATCTCACAAATAAATGATCCACAGCAAAGCGTCCCGCACCAAAAAAGGCTGCATGACAGCGACATTAACTTGAGTAGTGCTGCGAACGAATCCTGGAGGTATGAGAAAATCTGTCAAGTCTTGTTAAAGCCCATGTTGATAATTTGTTTGTAGGGCGTGAATCTTGCAAAGATCCAGGGGACTCAGTTCCATGAGTGGGTTTCGAAGGCCAAACCTGTAAATGGTAAAATACGAGTGGGCCCAACTAAATACTATTGATGGAGAGATGAGGTGGACTCAAGCGTTCGTTCGTTCAGTCGTGATCGGAGCATAATTCTTTCGGTTTTTAATCTGTTTAATCAGAAATACTGTGGTAGCAGTAGAGGAATAGCTAATGTTTCAGCCATTTTCTCTACTTTAGAGACGGTAGAACAACAGAACTTAAAGAGTGAATTTCGTTACTGATGATATTTATCTAGTTTCGTAGATGTATTAGACTTTATGGATGCGCGTGTGTAGAGCACACTAAAGTAGGATAAGGTTTCTTAACTATGGAGCCAGTAACCATCGTCGTCGAAGAAACAGTAGTCTGAAACCGCAGAAGCTGAATACGACAGTTAAATTGATTTGCTAACTTCGACCCAACTTAATATTATCCCTTCTGTCTGACTACAAACTCGCTTGAGAAATATTTAGGATATCGGCTGAAACGCCCCCTTTATAAGTGTTTTCAATGAAGCACGAGGATTGTGAATCTTTTCAAGTGCGTAGTTATAACCTATTCCATCGAGAGAGCGTGTGAGGTGAACATGAGATGATATACGAGAAAACTGCTTGTACACTACTTTTGCACTTTGTAATGATGTGCATTAGGAAATTATATAATGGGGTTTTGCTCAGTGTTTCACCATGATGCATGCCTACGGCACTGAAAAGCACACTCTGGAGGGTTATTTGCTGCATAGGACAACCACGACGGACAAACATACCAGAAGTTTCCCCGCTGCACGACAAACACCTGGAGAAGCTCGACGGTCAAACAGGATCACTGAGTCGAATTCCTCATTGATATACTTCATCAGAGTCAGCTGCTAACAGGATATCAACAAATGTTGGAAACAATGATAATAACAAAAAAAGAACTGTTACAAAGCTCTGCGAACTACCGGGTCAGAGAAAATCATCCTAGCGAGTAAGGAATACCCTCAGGATTATATGTAGTTCTACATTGGTCAACTTACTTATAATGATTGTGTGACTTATGCTCACAAGTCATTCATTTTCTTCTTCATTCCTCTGACAGTAACGCAAAATGCTATTAAATCGAGTGTAAACGGGAAAAGCGAGCACGTTATCAGATTTTATACAGAGACAAGAGCACTGATTTTTGTTTGGTTATCTTATTTAACGAAGACATCAATATGATAGCGCGCCAAAACTGTGTCAGTTAGGTGAATGAGTAAGAGTGTTTGTATGGTGGCTAGTCTTTCAAACAACTGGATGTATGCAAACGAACTACTAAACTCTACTTAGTATATCCATAAGTCTTCTCCTGACCAAGACTTTCCAGGATAATCCGCCATGCCAAACTTTATAAGAATGATAAACACCTAAGGTTGCTAAGCCACAGTTGAGCCACAATACCAAACCCTGAAGGAGTATCAAAGTTACCAGCCATTCCCTTGGTTAATCAGTTATAAATGACGATCTAAAGGTTTATCGGTTCCAGTGAAATAATTGTTCAAAAGTGCACTGTGATTTCCATCCTTTGATATCGTATCGGTTTGCCTGTTGCCGTTAAAGTGTCACCGACCAACGAATCCTTAATTAATTCGACCCGTGATGTTTTAGTAAAGCCTTAAAATTCTGAGCCGGTATAAACAAGTTCCAGGGAAAATCGTAGGATTACCAGTAACGAAGGGTTTGTAGCAGTCGTCGGAGAACTGCAATTTATTGCAGGGATCCTGAATTCACACCGACATTCAATTTTACATATGCAGCGGAAAGAATTCCCCATTCTTCTGGAAGTTTCGCGAAATACGTAATGCAAATTACTTACAGTCAGGATAAGCGAGTGTACAGTCTCCAGAGATCAGCCAAAGATGACCTCACTTACAGGACGAAATCCCGACTATAATTTCAGAAGTCGTCATTTTTCTGGCAAACTAGAAGTAGCATAGAGAAAATCACTCAAGGAACCCTTCAGTTCACGACGGAATGGTGTGAATCTCGTGAACAGCTGTTCATGGCTGAACGATTGATTTTAGGCATGAGCACCTTGGAAGCATTTGGATAGGCAAGAACGGTCCCTGTTCTCCTTCTTTCATTACTTCTACAGAATAAACTAAAATCATCGTGGCGCCACAAGCATCGGTATTTAACACATACTTTTCCAGAAACTTCGAAATTACTTGCTGTTAAGGTGTAGACTGTCCGGCATATGCTTTGATATTGTTAACATTGCCCTGAAAACAAATATGTATACAGCGAAGCATCACTGCAGGGCAGTGATACTGTGCCGTCAAAGACGATGGTGATCGTGGAAAAAACTTACCTGTGTACATTCACCTTGTCTACAAATGCATACACGTAGATGATTTCCTGACAAACGTGTTGAAAAATTTCATCAGGTGCCCCATCTGTTCGTTGACGGCTCCCACGTCGGAGGAGCAAAGGAGATACAACTGCTGCACGACAGTGGAAAATTGGGACCAATACTACAGAACGCAGGAAAAAGATACGTTCCTCTTTTGAAACCTTCTGATTTAAAGGGATCGTGTTACTAGATCAGTAATATACCAGCGTTCTCATTGGTATTACAAAATCTGTCCCTGAGCATTGAGTAAATGCTGATTTTGACCAACTTCAGTTTTACGCTTATTTTATTTGGCAGTTGTCGTATGTATTATGTGCAAGGCTTTTGCAGAAAACTGTAATAAAGTGAGAAAAGATGTAGTGCAATGAATGATACACTTCATCCCTGAGGAAAGACAAAAATGATGATAACCGGGTGGTTTTTTCTCGGGATGGTATCTGTATCTCACAAATAAATGATCCACAGCAAAGCGTCCCGCACCAAAAAAGGCTGCATGACAGCGACATTAACTTGAGTAGTGCTGCGAACGAATCCTGGAGGTATGAGAAAATCTGTCAAGTCTTGTTAAAGCCCATGTTGATAATTTGTTTGTAGGGCGTGAATCTTGCAAAGATCCAGGGGACTCAGTTCCATGAGTGGGTTTCGAAGGCCAAACCTGTAAATGGTAAAATACGAGTGGGCCCAACTAAATACTATTGATGGAGAGATGAGGTGGACTCAAGCGTTCGTTCGTTCAGTCGTGATCGGAGCATAATTCTTTCGGTTTTTAATCTGTTTAATCAGAAATACTGTGGTAGCAGTAGAGGAATAGCTAATGTTTCAGCCATTTTCTCTACTTTAGAGACGGTAGAACAACAGAACTTAAAGAGTGAATTTCGTTACTGATGATATTTATCTAGTTTCGTAGATGTATTAGACTTTATGGATGCGCGTGTGTAGAGCACACTAAAGTAGGATAAGGTTTCTTAACTATGGAGCCAGTAACCATCGTCGTCGAAGAAACAGTAGTCTGAAACCGCAGAAGCTGAATACGACAGTTAAATTGATTTGCTAACTTCGACCCAACTTAATATTATCCCTTCTGTCTGACTACAAACTCGCTTGAGAAATATTTAGGATATCGGCTGAAACGCCCCCTTTATAAGTGTTTTCAATGAAGCACGAGGATTGTGAATCTTTTCAAGTGCGTAGTTATAACCTATTCCATCGAGAGAGCGTGTGAGGTGAACATGAGATGATATACGAGAAAACTGCTTGTACACTACTTTTGCACTTTGTAATGATGTGCATTAGGAAATTATATAATGGGGTTTTGCTCAGTGTTTCACCATGATGCATGCCTACGGCACTGAAAAGCACACTCTGGAGGGTTATTTGCTGCATAGGACAACCACGACGGACAAACATACCAGAAGTTTCCCCGCTGCACGACAAACACCTGGAGAAGCTCGACGGTCAAACAGGATCACTGAGTCGAATTCCTCATTGATATACTTCATCAGAGTCAGCTGCTAACAGGATATCAACAAATGTTGGAAACAATGATAATAACAAAAAAAGAACTGTTACAAAGCTCTGCGAACTACCGGGTCAGAGAAAATCATCCTAGCGAGTAAGGAATACCCTCAGGATTATATGTAGTTCTACATTGGTCAACTTACTTATAATGATTGTGTGACTTATGCTCACAAGTCATTCATTTTCTTCTTCATTCCTCTGACAGTAACGCAAAATGCTATTAAATCGAGTGTAAACGGGAAAAGCGAGCACGTTATCAGATTTTATACAGAGACAAGAGCACTGATTTTTGTTTGGTTATCTTATTTAACGAAGACATCAATATGATAGCGCGCCAAAACTGTGTCAGTTAGGTGAATGAGTAAGAGTGTTTGTATGGTGGCTAGTCTTTCAAACAACTGGATGTATGCAAACGAACTACTAAACTCTACTTAGTATATCCATAAGTCTTCTCCTGACCAAGACTTTCCAGGATAATCCGCCATGCCAAACTTTATAAGAATGATAAACACCTAAGGTTGCTAAGCCACAGTTGAGCCACAATACCAAACCCTGAAGGAGTATCAAAGTTACCAGCCATTCCCTTGGTTAATCAGTTATAAATGACGATCTAAAGGTTTATCGGTTCCAGTGAAATAATTGTTCAAAAGTGCACTGTGATTTCCATCCTTTGATATCGTATCGGTTTGCCTGTTGCCGTTAAAGTGTCACCGACCAACGAATCCTTAATTAATTCGACCCGTGATGTTTTAGTAAAGCCTTAAAATTCTGAGCCGGTATAAACAAGTTCCAGGGAAAATCGTAGGATTACCAGTAACGAAGGGTTTGTAGCAGTCGTCGGAGAACTGCAATTTATTGCAGGGATCCTGAATTCACACCGACATTCAATTTTACATATGCAGCGGAAAGAATTCCCCATTCTTCTGGAAGTTTCGCGAAATACGTAATGCAAATTACTTACAGTCAGGATAAGCGAGTGTACAGTCTCCAGAGATCAGCCAAAGATGACCTCACTTACAGGACGAAATCCCGACTATAATTTCAGAAGTCGTCATTTTTCTGGCAAACTAGAAGTAGCATAGAGAAAATCACTCAAGGAACCCTTCAGTTCACGACGGAATGGTGTGAATCTCGTGAACAGCTGTTCATGGCTGAACGATTGATTTTAGGCATGAGCACCTTGGAAGCATTTGGATAGGCAAGAACGGTCCCTGTTCTCCTTCTTTCATTACTTCTACAGAATAAACTAAAATCATCGTGGCGCCACAAGCATCGGTATTTAACACATACTTTTCCAGAAACTTCGAAATTACTTGCTGTTAAGGTGTAGACTGTCCGGCATATGCTTTGATATTGTTAACATTGCCCTGAAAACAAATATGTATACAGCGAAGCATCACTGCAGGGCAGTGATACTGTGCCGTCAAAGACGATGGTGATCGTGGAAAAAACTTACCTGTGTACATTCACCTTGTCTACAAATGCATACACGTAGATGATTTCCTGACAAACGTGTTGAAAAATTTCATCAGGTGCCCCATCTGTTCGTTGACGGCTCCCACGTCGGAGGAGCAAAGGAGATACAACTGCTGCACGACAGTGGAAAATTGGGACCAATACTACAGAACGCAGGAAAAAGATACGTTCCTCTTTTGAAACCTTCTGATTTAAAGGGATCGTGTTACTAGATCAGTAATATACCAGCGTTCTCATTGGTATTACAAAATCTGTCCCTGAGCATTGAGTAAATGCTGATTTTGACCAACTTCAGTTTTACGCTTATTTTATTTGGCAGTTGTCGTATGTATTATGTGCAAGGCTTTTGCAGAAAACTGTAATAAAGTGAGAAAAGATGTAGTGCAATGAATGATACACTTCATCCCTGAAGAAAGACAAAAATGATGATAACCGGGTGGTTTTTTCTCGGGATGGTATCTGTATCTCACAAATAAATGATCCACAGCAAAGCGTCCCGCACCAAAAAAGGCTGCATGACAGCGACATTAACTTGAGTAGTGCTGCGAACGAATCCTGGAGGTATGAGAAAATCTGTCAAGTCTTGTTAAAGCCCATGTTGATAATTTGTTTGCAGGGCGTGAATCTTGCAAAGATCCAGGGGACTCAGTTCCATGAGAGGGTTTCGACGGCCAAACCTGTAAATGGTAAAATACGAGTGGGCCCAACTAAATACTATTGATGGAGAGATGAGGTGGACTCAAGCGTTCGTTCGTTCAGTCGTGATCGGAGCATAATTCTTTCGGTTTTTAATCTGTTTAATCTGTTTAGCCGCAAGTGTCATAGATGGCCTCCAATATTGCCGTTTTGATCACAACCTCCATCCATCCGTATAAGGCCCCTTTAGAAACTAAGGTCGAGCTTGTGGCAGTGTAAATATCTTGGGGGATGCGAACATCACCCAATTAATTAGTCGTTCATGACTTCTCAACGCAAGTACCGCTTATATGATCGATTCGAACTGGTAATCCAAAGACTGAGTTTTCTCCACACCTTCCCATCGATAAAAGATTTTAGGGTCCGTTGATCAAGCCAGACAACTGAATGTGCTGCACCAGGCCGCCTCATGTTTCAGTCGCTACGATATTCGAGAAATCGCGGTACATGCACATCTTTGTAATGTACTACTCATAAGGTTGCTGAAAATCCGTCTGAGAACATCATAAACGAGAGACTCATCTGGGTTCCAGGTGAGTCCCTCGAAAAGCTAAATTAGTTTGCAAACGAGTGTATATTCGGAAGTTAAAGACTGCTTTCGAAGATTTGATTTTCTGCGGTCAATTGTTGTAGAGCCTACAATGTTCAAGGTTGCAGGACTAGGCTTTCACACGTCGAATGTCCTCCTGAGGCGTAAACCGAAGCGACAAATAAGATCTCATGCACGCACTGCACAATTCGTTCGCGCATAATTTATTGTGACTTACTCTTACCACGGGATGAAATGTCCCCATGAATTTCGTGCCTTGTGGATCTTCAAAGCTTGAAAAAGGCAATGAGTAGAACAGTAGGCCGCCAAATACGATGGCTTGTGGTAAGCTGATTGCAGGGATTTGTATGCAGGAACATTTTGCTCCAACCGAACAACCTCTATGACGTTTCATATAAAACTTTCCCTAAAGTTTCACAGTATTCATAGTCAGAGGGTCCTCATATGTACCAACGTTTTCGCGAGACACGTTCCACTGACCATTGCTGTTGCTGGACATTTATAAGAATAAAAACACTTGCAGCCCTGGGTTTCACAATCTTACAAAGCCGCTAGAAATTTTTGAGTGCATTAACCAAAATAAATATCTTCCCACAATGACTGAGCTTACCACACAAGCAACAGACTCGACTCCAAAAACACGGTGTCCCATCCACCAACATCAGTACCATCTATCGTTACATAAACAAAATAAAGCCAGATATCTAACAACCTAAAGCGGTAGTGAAAAGCCAAATATCAAATCAGTTGAAATCAAGCAGCCTGCAAAGCGTGCTGCACCACACTTGCCCATTACGAAACTATTTATTTCGCTATACCTGTGTTGTGATTGACATTCTAAAGGTCATAATTCGGTTAACCTCTATTAGCTACATAAGTCTAACCTTGGCGTGAACCACTAGATCACCCGGAGCACGCATCCCAGCTTTTAGTTTGCCTTACCTTATTGGGTAGTTGTAGTTTATCACCTACGAATCCGTTAGCTTTAGAGCCAACCTCTCTTCTTGTCTCCTGTTATCCGCGAGTACGAGCGATCAGGATTATCGACACTCCCGACAGGTCAGTCTGAGATTCCACTGAGTTGATGCGGTAGGTGAAGCTCGGAACCGCTAAAAGCCTCCTCACAATACATTAACATTTTCTCATAATTTCTGCACCATTGGATAGTTTGACATAACTGATTAAATTAGATGGAAAAAATAGCAATTGAGATGTCTTTCATAGCCTTTGGCTTAGTAATGACGTCTTTGAGTAAGCTTGATGATTAATCCAGATATAATTACCTCAGAGCTTCTTTGATCAGTCATCCTGCCTTCTAATAATCTTGTCATGTGCAGACGCAGGTGACTGGTACACACCAGCTCGAATTGATGGAATTGTTATACAACACATTCGGCAAATGTCAGACAAGATACAACTGACAACACACGTTAGTGGATGGCCTATGGCATGGAGCCGCGTATCTTTTTGCACCAACATTTCAGGAAGCATACTCAAAATGAATTTAAGGAAAGCAGTAGGTGAATTAGGGTTATTGTTGGCTAGCGCTGTAACTCCACGGAAACTTGGTTAGCGTGTAGAAAGGCATATTCATTGAGCTCCTCACTCCCAAAAAACAGGTGGCAGCCAGACCTGCTTGTCACTAGCAACAATCCTATGGTCACGGCAAGGGAATAGAAATGTCCGTCACTTTCGAAACCCGAATACCGTGTAAGCCCTCAAAAATAGGGGACTGATAAGCACTTGAAAGTGAGAGCTGTATTTCAGAGTTAGAAAACTGGTGAGTTTTACAGTACAGAACACGAGTATGATAACTCCATAGGTCACGGTAAAAAGTAAGTAGTCACAAAAGCTGACAGGAAATATGACACAATTATTTAGATCTTCGTGTAGCCGTTCTTCGGGCCAAGGGTGGAAATCCATTTCAGTTACCTGTGAAACTCAGATAAGTGTGCCCTTTTTCGCGGTGGTCAATATAATGTACCGGAACAAAGCACTGAAATCTGATTGCGTAAGAACACCCACAATTGTCAGCTGTTATAACTGCGTACTCGTCGTACAGTGGTTGTAGCTGCCGCAGTTTCGTTCAAGGTGGTAGGTAGCTGCGCATTGGAGGCGGGAGCTGATAAATCAGTGCGTAGATATAGCGCTGTAGGTGGACTGCTGAGTGGGGGGATCGGGAAGGGAGCTACGCATTGAAGGCAATAGTTTGGATGCATGAGTGTCATTGAGGGCGCGACTGGGCCATGTCTGGCAATGTCTCCAGCCATTGATATGGCCCGGGGTCCCCACCCGGGAAGACGGCAATGATCAGCGCAGCTGAGTTTGCTGGTAATGGTCTTTGTATTTCGCTACCAGGTCATTGTTTGAACGCCTCTGCCTCTCTTCCACCCTTGGTGAAAAGGTGGTTGTGTGAAAAGAGTCCTTCGAGGAAGTCGGTCGACTGGCATACACAGCACGTGGCCAAGCCAGCGCAACCTACGCAGTGTGATTGGTGCAGCTATCGGAGGTGAGTTATTTTTCCCGAATACCATTCGACGAACTTCAGCGTGGTACACGTTATTCCGTCCAGTGGTTGGGAACCATGAAAGCCCCTAGTTTGTCGTGAGCTATATGTGGTCATCCAGCCGGAAGCCAGTCTACTTGACCTCAGTGAAATATCAAGAATTCGTCGGTTAGGGTTTGCTCCGTGGATTGAAAATGCGGTGATACGATTAGGTAAGCATCTCTTGATAACCACATGAACCTACTGCGCTCAATATCCGATACCAGAGGAATTGTAATTTTTCAAAATGAATTTTAAGTGCCTGTAATAATCACCATAGACAGGATAGACCAAAAATAAATAACGGTTTTTGGCCGCTATAGAGTGCTCGCAAATTTAACTTGTCACAAGGGAAATAGGCACTGTTTGCATGCTCCGTAGATAGACTGTCTAAGCAAGCTGCCCAATGGTATTTCGTCTCAGGAAGGCGCACTAATGGGAGGTGCGTCGCGAATTTGTTACGGATGGAGGCAAGTGGATCTGTTGGTTCGGAATGTGGAATGAATTGAGTATACCAACCCCGGTATAAGCGACATTGACATGTTAGCAAAAAACAGCAGCAATAGATTATCTTCATATCGCAAGCATCTATACATATGAAAAAGTGTGACAAATGCGAACAAAATGCTCAGGGTTAGAATCCCAACGCGAAAATTCAACCACGCCGAGGACCAGGACGCGTTCCACATGTACCCGAAGAACCTCCACGAGAAGGTCCAAATGGATCAGGTTTAGATGCGCCAGTGCCTCCGGATGCACCGAGATAGGATCCAGGACGTACATGAGACGGTCCTCCCCATTTCTTGCGACGAGCCGCACCAATTCGAGGTACAGAGGTTTCAGTCACACTCGGCTGAACAGTGGAAGGTGATTCTGGGGCATCCCATACAATCGGCTGGATTTTCGGTTTAGCCTGTACTCCCTCGCTTGTCGCTGGTTTTTCAGCTGAAACCACAGAAAGCAGAGACACCGGTAGATGAAAATATGTTTTGCATTTAGATGGAACGCAATACCTGAAAGTATACACAACTTCTCATGCATACAGAATGTGTACACAAGAGGACATTGGATGGTGAGAGGACGCACGCGTTGTACAATCTCTTGTGGAAGTGTGCTGAGAGTGAACTAGACAGTTGATAATCCAGCGGAAGTTGTACTCGTTCGTGTGACGACTCTGATAAGTAAAGCGGATGCCGATGGAAAGGTGATAGTGCGCAACCGGTAGGAAAACTACATTTTATGGGTGCAATCGAGGAAAGGCACCATCAATGACGTTTTCATGAGTGGTGGAAATAATAAAGGCCCTAGGGTTCGGAGAAAGACTCATATGAAGACCGCAGTGCCGAAACGAGCAAGCATTTGTCACTATAAACCGGACTAACAGCAAGGTGCACCTAAATAAAAAAGTACACGAACGAAGGAGGCCACCAAAGTTCGTTTTACAAGGTTCTTCATCTTGGTTCACGCATCACAAAGTTACATAGAAATAACCAAAAATAACTTTAAGATAACTAAAACGCTCCAAGTACCTCTTTGAATTTCAAGTTCAATGACTACACCTTCAGCAGAGTGTTCTTGCGATTTGTGGATGCGAAGCGAATGTCACTCAAAAACACCTGTATCTAATTCTCCGCTTGGAAGACTTGGTCGACATCGTCTGCCTGAACACCAGAGTTTTGAAGATCAAGCGTTTGTTCCAGTCCCGAAATGCGGCGGACATTCAGGAAGTCCAGGCTCACTACCGACCACTAATGTCTGTGGGGTCTATATGCTTGAGCTCTTACTGGACCTGAGGCTGTCGTAATGAAAATAGTATTAGGTATTCTGAATAATTCTGCCTATTTGGCATGTGCTTCATATCTGCAGTAAGACTGGGTGGACTCAAAACGTAACCTCGCATTTGCGCAGGAGCAGATTGAGGAAGTAGAAAAATTTGTTTAGCTGGGCGGCTGTATCAGTCTCGGTGGTCGAGCTAAAAACGGTACTACTTCCATCCGGATTAGAAATATAAAAATCAGCTTTCGTGAATCTACATCATCTGTCGCCTAGGCGTGATATTAGCTTCTCTGTCAAGGGTCGAGCATACAATGCTGCCATGCGCTCCATATTATTATACGGATGGAAAGCCTGACGCTACGCACTGAGGTCAAAAGATTCTCAGTGTTTGACCATTGATGTCTTCGGGGCAGTAGCAAGTCATGGGAACACCCGATCAGCACGTCAAGTGGTTTTCGAAAGAAGATAACTCGCCCACGATGAATGAACTGATCACTATCCGTAGATTGCTCTGTCTTCGTTACGTGCTTTGAATGCCAGTGGACCAACTTCTTCGAAGGGCTCTTTTGGCACAACCACATGAAGGGCCGAAACGAGCCAGGGGAGATCAAACATTGACTCAGCAGTGGAGTATGAAAGCCATTACCAGCAAACTCACTTGTGGCCGTCTCCCTGGATGGGTACCCCGAAATGGGACACGTCAATGATTAGAGATATTGTCATATATGACACAGTGGCGCCCTCAACGGCGTTCGTGGATCCAAGCTATTGCCTTCAATGCCCCAGTGTCCCCAATGAAAAGTCCACTGACATCCCTGCATCTAGGAGTCAGTTATATCAACTACCGCCTCCAATGTATAGCTATCTATCCCATCTCCCCAGCTCATCGCTGAACGAAAATGTGACAGCTGGACGCCCTGTAAGGCAAGTAGGTATTTCTCACACCTAATAATAATAAAGAGCAACTTGTCCTCTTGCTTGCTTCCGAAAAAAACAGCCACTAAATCGGACATTCAGGCTAGAACGGTGTCACCGAAGGGACTGAACCTATCGGCGTTCGCTGACCCGCCTTGACCTGACATTACTACGGTATGACGGCTTGTGTGCCGCTGTGACCCATTGTGCTAAACGTGGAGGGAGGGATGCCCGTGCGACACTCGCAGAGTGTCCCATACCAACACGGTCTCCTAGCCCTCCGGTCTGAAAAATGGAACATTTGTAGCGACTTGTCCTGTAAAAATTGAAAGGCCCTTGCATTTTCTGCCAAACACCGCTGTCTCACCGTCAGGCTTTCGAGTGAGAGGTTTTGGTTGAACATCCTAATCGCTTTTCTGTCTAGGCATGGGCGCCATGGCAGTAACCCAGCCCAAGTATGGCCATGAATTGCACAAAAACAACTATGAATCAGCTTAATCCCGGTTGTAACGAGACTCATGGTGTCACTATTGCTTCGTCGCCCTATGGTGGCTCGTGAAACACTGGCTCCAGAGTAGCAATCGGGGTTCCGGCTTGGTAGAGGTTGCGTTGACCAAATCTTCACACATCACCAGGTGCTGGAAGAACGGCATACGTACAAACGATCCACAGCTTTAGTATTCCTGGATCTCCAAGGCTCATTCAATTCGATTGACACGCTTGCCCATCGGCTACGATGAGATACTGAGACGAACGCCGGAGGGTCTTCAAAAATCCGGTGTTCAAATAGCCTCTGATGAAAACCTTGTCGATCTGAAATATGCAGACGATTTCGTTCTCGTCTTCGAAGAGAAGGCGCAGATGTTTTTGGGTCAACTGAACAAAGTCATCCTTCGCCCTCACAAAATGTACGGTCATGCCCGTGGACATGCAGTCACTAAACGCGCCACTTAATTCAGGGGAAACACTCGAAGCTGTGAAGCGTTTCAAGTATATTGGAAATCATATTGGTTCCGAGTGTAGTGTGAAAGATGAGGTCAATTCACGAATCTGCAAGGCTCGGGTAGCGTTTGCTAATTTGAGACAGCTATGGCGTAAAAGCAATGTACCCCTCACTCTCAGGGACTACAGTACGGGCTATTTTGTTGTATGGCTGTGAGACTTGGCCTGTGCGACCAGAGGAAATGAGACGTCTTCAGGTGTTCGACAACCGTTGTCTGAGATCCATAGCTCGTGTGGGTTGTGACGAATCCGTAAAGAGGCGATTAGAAAGCGAGTTTTCGGTTGTGTAACGAGAACTTCCACGGAAGGCCATGAATTGTGCATACCAAACCACTGCTTGCCAAAGAGGGCAATGTTTTCTGTGCCCAGTTCAGTGGCAGAAGCAAAGGCGTGACGAACCCTTCACCTGGCAGAAGGATGTGGAAGAGGCTAGGGAAGTTCTGGGTGCTGTTGGTGCGAATCGCCTTCCGGGATAGAGACAGCGCCATCGTCAAAGACATTGCAAGATATAGCTGATGATCGATGTCTGTGGCGTTCTTGTTGTTAGTTTCTATCCAGATTGTTTAAATTAGTGCACGGAGGTGTCGAAACCTCGAAATGATTGTGGTAGATTAGCACTAAATCTCTTCTCCATTCACTTTTATTCTTTACACCTTGCCTTAAAAAATTAATCATGGCTGTAAGGCACTGAGTCGTTAGCGTTAAACATTGATGTTATGTTGTCGAAGATGATGATGACCTGCAAGACCGACACATGGCAAACGTGGTTCTCAGTTGTAACGGATGAGCTTAAAAAGGGGGTATTATTAACGGCGTAGGAGGAGGGGAAAGACGTATGTGAAAGAGGAAGAAGTGAAGGGACAGCGGCGGGCTCTTTTCGCTTATGTCTTGCCGTACGCAACAAGTAAGACGATCCCTGATTGATAGCAATACGCGACCGTTGATATGATAAGACAGCATTTTCAGTTGTAGGAATCATTATTTTACACTGGTTGGGCCATTTTGGAAGCGCCATAACCGAGACAAGAGGACGAATAGGGTGTTCAACAAAACCCTTCTGATCAAAAGTTTGACAGCAAGGCAGCGGTGCTCAGAGAGGAACTCCAGGGCATTGCATTTTCCGAAGAACAAGTCACCATACATATTCCAAATCCCAACAGGGATGACTAGAAAACTGTGTTCCTCAGACCTTTAGTCACCTTTAGTCGCATGGGCACAGCCCAGTATGGCTCAACGGGTCATGAAGGTGCAGGGATCATCAAAGAACGGTAGTGTTCAATTTCTTGGTGACGGCAGGGTCTGAAGTAACGATGTTAGTATTGGGTGAGACGTTTTCGGTAACAGAACGCAGTGTCGCGTAATTTATGACTATGAAAGAGGATCATTCATAACGCCTAAAGTAAAACGGGAAGGGATGGCAAGCTGCTTGACAAATTAAGATAGGACTTACCAGAAATTGTGGATGTGCCAAATAAGGACGGTTTGAAAAGACCAGACAGGACAGGTGTTGCACTTGCTTGAGTGAGAACAGAGGACCG
This sequence comes from Opisthorchis viverrini, assembly GCF_000715545.1. Classification (NCBI taxonomy): domain Eukaryota; kingdom Metazoa; phylum Platyhelminthes; class Trematoda; order Opisthorchiida; family Opisthorchiidae; genus Opisthorchis; species Opisthorchis viverrini. The sequence continues at coordinate 2,024,666 of NW_008751688.1, read as the reverse complement.
AAACAGTCCTGGGGTCATTGTAGTGGATGATGTGGTGGGGCCTGACGAAGGCATCTGATCACCGGTAGTTAAGCCAATCGCGGCGGACGGCCGAAAACCAGCGAATAGTCCGCCAGTTATTGGTGCTTTCGGATCAAAGCTTCCAAACAGCCCTGCTCCAGGTTTGTCTCCAAAAGTTGCTGAACTAAATAAAACTGAAGAGCTTGGAGTTGGGGCCACATTGGTGACCACTGGTGCTTGGCTGGTGACAGAAATGGTAATTACAGATGTTCTGTGCATGGTTGGTGGGCTATGCTCTGCTTCTTCGGGAGTTTTCCCTTGTGGCCCAGGTGAATGCTCCTCTTCCCCTTCCTCTTGTGAAACACGGTCGACATCGTCCTCAACGTCGTCCCCCACACCAGAAATAGCGGGCCTCTCTCCAAGTTCATCTAATCCCTCATCGTCCTCCACATCACTGACATCCGGATGTTCTTTTTCCTCCTCCTCCGACTGCTCCGGTTCGTCCACTCTGGAGTAAGTGACAGTTTCGTCTTCCCCCTCTTCTTCCTCTCCCACTTCGCTTCCATCCTCACGAGAGGCGTTGTTATCTAGAAAATTTACAACACATACTTGAGCGAACAATCACCGTAGTATAACCGCTACAACCATCGGTCAGTTGATAAATGGAAGAATTAAGACATTGTTCAAAATAACACATTAATCCGGGTGTAAGTATAAAGCGTACGAAACTCAAGGAGCAGATAATATCTACTGGAAGGACAAATGCCAAACCTATCGTAAGTCAATAACGACATGCATACCGTGTGAAAATAGTGACTACAACTGTGTGCCTTTAGTCGGCGCATTGGGCCACCTCCTCGTGGGTAGCCCGGACGTCAACCTATATGAGTTAAGAGTTCAGCAACTCCAGAGAGGGTTAACCACCCCGTTGGGTTTCAATGTGCTGGTTACTTTGGAAACTGTGCAAAATGGATCATCCTGAGCCTCCGCACGAGTTCTAACCAGTACGCAGGAGAGACCCGTGGGGCTCATGTGTGAGGAATGTGGCAAGTGTTACCAATCGAAGGCTCGCTTGGCAGCTTACCGTCGATTTCACGTCCATGAAAGTGTTGGCACGAACGTGGTCGCCCGATTGACCAGAATCAACGCCACCGGAATACACATTCCATCCAGCATAATTCAGATAAACTTGACTGAGGGGAGAATTCCGAGGATTGTAGCATCACTCTTGGAATCCCATTCTGACAATTTGCTTGCTAGTGTTGATCTTTTGGCACTTGCCCGAGGTTCGCAGTCTGGCATCATGGCACCGCAGCAAGTCTTGTCACTTCAGGACTCCACACCTACAAGACATTTCTGCACACGTAGAATCCTGTCTCTGGACCCTGTCGTCAGATAGTCCATCGTGTGTCCGCCAACCTAAGGTCACAGTCGGTGACTTACGTTTGCCCGCCATTTCTGGCTCTCTGCGCACCTACTATAATTTTAAGCGTGGTACATGGCGTTCAAGGTTCATTCATGCCAATGGCTTTCACACCTGACCAAATAAGACGGGCAAATAATGACTTGTTCCCATCTTAAAATACACGTTTCAAAGATTAATTAGTTAAAATTTTCGGTGTGGTGGCACTCTCGAGCAATAGTCGACAGACACAAGACACAAAAACTGTCCGAGCTGTTGTTCCATCCTCAGAAAAGTATAAAAGCAATGAACGGCATTCTATGATGAAGGACAAAAAACGGAGTACCTGATTCACTACTGAGCTCTATTACGTTGCTCTCCGTAGTAGACATCATAGATGTCTCCACCGGCTCCTCCTGTCCGTAACCATAGTCTTCATCCTGATCCTCATCCTCGACTTCATCCGCTTCCTCCTCCACCTCACCTTCGGATACGACCTCACTCATTTGCTCTTCATCATATTCTTCATATTGCCTTTCTATTTCGTGTTCGAAATCCTCGTCTATCTCCTCTTCTTCCGGCTCTACTCCAGCGTTCTCATCAAACTGCTCTTCCGTTTCATGCTGTTCATGGGAGTAATGTTCAGCTAAACACTGAGAATCCGACGTGAGATCTGTACTGTCCTCCACAGGACGAACCCGCTCGAATTCCTCTTGAGAAACCTGCAGGGTCGGAGCATGACTAGTGTCCACAGAAGTGGTTCCTTCGGACTCAGTAATTTCTATCCCTGCCGTAGTATCCTGCTCTCTGATCTCTGAACGAAACGAGCCTGAACCGGGCAAAGCCACCACCTCTTGTTCTTGAGTGATTTCAGATTCCTATAACAAAAATGAAAGAATGTTTTCGTGTGAAGTCCAAATGTTGGTGAGAAATAATACAGCAATACAGAGACAATGTCGGATACAACTTTCGGAATGCCTTTATATCAGTTGGTGAACATCATTCTGCTAAATCACATAAACTCTGGAATCCTATCGGTGACTTTATCCTTTGGAAGTCTAGTAGAGGAACCTACAACGGATGTCGGATAGTTAGAACAAAAATCAGTATACACCCAGTATGTAAAATTCAAGAGGATTATATGGTATATAGAACATGAATAGACTCGACTAAAGCCAGAAGACAATGTCTTATTTGCAACGTTCCGGGGTATAAAAAAGAGTACAGCTCTGATTTGAGGCGGCATTTCCGACCACTCTACTGCAAGTATATCACACAGGCCATGAGAATCCTCGCGCTTGTGGTTGACTATGCTTTTAAGTGTTGCTCTACTACTTGGGGAACGTCAAGCCTGACTGTTTTGTAGGTCGTCCGGTATGATAGGATTATGATGGACAGAGAGGTTGGAAGTATCCGGTAAGATACTGCTTCAAGTCACCGTAAGGGTGCTACTATCCTTCACATATAGACCAATTTCGAGTCATCTATGTGCGCTTTTTTTCAAGGATAATGTACAGTGAAACTGGAGGACGTTGAAAATGAAAACACACATGTTTCTCATTAACCTGCGCATCACTGAGCAACGCAACATCGGTTCCGTAGAAATCACCCGACATCAACCCTTGATCTTCATCCACGGTTCTGAGATCAGGTGATGCAGCCACCGCCGGTAATGACAAAACAGTTACTGAACTCTGATCGGGGGATGGTGTCCGCGCTGTGATAGGAGTGGCAACAGCAGATGGAGCGGAGGTGCTCCATGTATCTGGAATTAAAGGATTCGAAAGTGAGATGAACCGAAACTAACCCATCAGCAGCTCACATTTCGGTTAATGAATAACGAATAATAATAATCATTCAGCTGTGGAAAACTTTTGGGCACTTGGACCTACTGCTCAAAACAACCACAGCTACTCTAAAGTAATGGGTTCAAGAAAGTTCAACGGTTGAGAAGCCAAACTGTTGGAGGAAAGTCCGTCGTTCGATGTCGGTCTTGGCTTCCCGATTGTCCCAGCCTACACATGGCCAGCCTGACAGCAACTCGGTCCCCGTGTTTCTTCCGAGTTGCACGCACATCAACAAAATCTTACTAATCCACCTAGGACGAGTAAAATGAGGACGGGAGTAACAATCCATAACCAATCTCTAATGATGGAGGGACCGCATGATCTGTGGAGTAAAGTGGTCACCAAAAAGTGAAGGAACAGACAAAAAAACACTAAAACCTAGTTAATACGCAACCGCCAGCGAAAAAAGTACAAAATGTCCAAGACTTGGCTGGGGGGGGGCAAAAGGGTGACTGAAGAAGACCAAAACAATCAAATAGAAGATAGTATGATCAACCCTCGAGAACAAACGTACCTGCCAAACCTTCTTGCCCAGCAACCAAGCGTGAAGCTGTGGCATGTGCTAAGGGCTGAAGTGAAGTGGGGTAGCCAAAGGCGGATCGCTCCAACACAACAGCACTGGGTTCAGCTGGTGGTAAGTGGTGAGATGTTGAAGCCAAGACGGCCATTGGTCGGAGGCGTTTGGCCTCGGAAAATATTGCAGGAACACTGGCGTACGGCGTAAAAGAAACGGGCTCTGTAAGGCGATTGGGGTCAGTCTGTGTGTTAGAAGTCACTGTTTCTTCGCTGGATGAAACCATAAAGCTATCGCTTACTGCAGAAGCATCCTCATGGCGCCTCTTTCCAGTTACGCTGGCCAATGAAGGAGATGATACAGGGGCGTGAGTTGTGCTGGTTGCCCAAGAGAATCCACTAAATGATGAGCTAGCTATTGCGGACTGATCACCCAAAGGTGGCGCCGGTCCAACCAGGTTGGTGCGACGAGACTGCGCGGCACGAACGACTGCAGCTGTAAAATGATTGAAAGTTCAGTTAATTGGATCAAAACAAACAATGAACATGGTATGGGACTGAGTGCAGATGGTGGCTTACTGGCAGGTTGGTCCGGACGTACGGTCAGCTGGTCGTTGGCAAGTGGACTGACAAGTCCAGTTGTAGAAGAAAGTGGAGCCACATCCGAGGCGGTAACGACAGCTGCCGTAACCAGAGGGACAGAAGGGATTAACAGTGGCTCGGGTGGGGCAGCAACGGAAGTTGTTTGAACTAAGAAGTAAAGAGGGCCAAGGCAGGCGTTACTGAAGCCCGATGTCCACCAGGGACGAACATTTAAAACAAGCTAAGCATTATCAACAGATAGCAGTACACATAATCCACAACAACGTCGTTGAGTCAGTATACATGGCACAATACGGTGTTCCCGAAGTGAACACTCATAGGAAACAACAAAGTCGGTCGACCTGGTGAGGTAGGCGAAGCTTCTAAGTTTACCCAATTTCCCGACGTAACAGGTCAGTAACGTTATCGTAATCACTTTATTAGAGGTAAGTTCCGATCGTACAATCATCAGAAGACTGCTCTGAGCATGCCAGCAAATTAAGCTGAATTTTCGCGATTTTTGACAACAGCGCATATATCACATTTCGGTGGAACTGAACCTGGCAACGAAATATGAGAACACTAAGAAGGAGACTCAATCGAGTCCAAAACTGTCTCTCCATTGGGTGGGAACCGCGGGATGCAACTAATCAACAGTCGGTGATACGGGTTCAGTGATGCTCTCAGTGGCGCCATTATGTCAAAGCCACCGCCTTCAGTGCGCAACTGTCCAGTTTCCGAAACTATATGATCATGCCATCAAATCGAGTGCTTCGCTGTATCACGCAAGCCCTCCCATTTTCGGGAACAGAAAGTGAAACAGCTGGAACCAGCGTACTTTTTTTACGCAGCTGGTTCATTGCTTCGACCAGTATTGGAGCATAACTGTGATTAAGACAGATATAGTAATGGTGGGCATCGACGGCCTAAGTCATAGGGAATAGGGAATGTTGTATCGCCCAACTTAACTCAAGCAACAATTACCAAATGACACAAGATTTCACGATACATAGACTAGTATAACAAAAATTGCAGGGTCAGTTATTAGCAGTACCAAAAATAGTGGGTTACAGTAGTGTCTCCATCAATCTACACTTCGACCATGAACTGCTTCAGCAAATGGCGCTATGCACGTACCCAAGGATGAGCTATGGGTGGCTTAGTGGTACTTCTTATGACATCAACCGCTTAACGAAGTGGTCAACTAGCATCGTAGGGCCGCTTATTGTGGAGTGAGTCGGCAACTCGAGTATCCATAACGAGTATCCCCCCTTGGGAGATTATTTCATCCAGGAAAGCTTACAGTAGAGTGAAATTCTGTGCCACGAAAATTGTCTCCACGATGGGAATGTTTCTCTCCGTATGGGTTCCCGATGAAGAGTGCTGTAGTACTACAGCGCTCTAAAACGACTTCGAAAACGACCGAATTCGGTCGACGGGTCAAAGGGAAGCACTTCTTACTTTTTACCATTTCCTTAATGTAATCGAATTCGGTTGCGCTTACGAAATCACACAGGCATGGATGCAAGGTACACACCTATTCATATGCATTACTCGTTTGGTGTTTGCATTTCTGCAGCATAATAGGACCTGTGAACCCGCTTTAAAATGAGGATATAAGAGACCTGTTAGCACCCATCAGCCTGCCTGAGCATCCAGATATTGCAATAAGCACCAGTACATATATGGAGCCGTGGGTGGTGGTGTCCACAACGGATAAAATTTGTCATCTCCGTTGAAGCAGTACGGGGTGTGCCTATTTAGATAGAGAACTAAACTGAAATGTTGCGTTCACATAGGAGGACTAAAGTTTAGGCAGACTAGAGACAAGACGATACCCAGTACTTAGCGCAAATTTCTAGTAGTATGAAATTCATGGATCAATAGTCGTCCAGGTCATTGTCCTTGATGACTTATCGGAAATGACGACGGTCCGGCTTACTACCAACCGCGCACAGTAGACCCATTCACCCAACTAACGCTAGGTTTTGATCCAGGCAGACAAATTTCTGAGTGGTTTGTTTTCCTATTTGAAAACAAGACACTGCTTTTATTCTATGAGAAGGAAACGATGACCATGGAATGCCAATAGCACTTGTTGTCGATGACTTCCGCGCACGAAGTAAGAAAACGTATAGATTTATTCGGTATCATTGTCGATCGATAACCAGTGATGCATTGACAAAGCTGGTGGCAGATACTATTAAAAAGGGGAAAATGTAGATATCAGTTAGGAGTGGACAACGAATTTGTCCACTCCCAGGGGAGTTTGCTGTTGTTCATTTCAACTAGGAAACAGTGTAACATATCGCGTCAACCTGGGAATTTCTAACATCAGCTCACGAAACCAAAATGATGGATGCGTTCCAAAATGCTAAATGGCTTGTCTGACCTACCAATTTGTATGGCTGGTGTGGGTGTCACAGTGGCCACGTTGCTTGTGATTGGCCTGATTTCAGCGGTCTGTTTCGGCCCCACTACTGAGTTTGGCGGTGTTACAGCGGGGGTAGGTTGTACAGGCTGTACGGTGGCTGATGCGCGCAAAATCCAGGCAGGTACTGACTGACCTCCCAGAGAAGTTGAGGTAGAAACTGAAGCAGCGGGAGCCTGTGTATTTTGTCCGGCTACGGGAAACAAAGAGTCTGACGCCCCGGTAACGGTGGAGTCGGGGCAGCTGACTGGGGTGCCGAAGGGTGCCAAATGAAAAGGAAAAGACTGAGAGGTCTGAGATAGGTCAGTTGGTTCGGGATCATTAACTATTAGTGAGGCTGAGGAAGGTACGATAACGGTGGGGGTGTTTTGGGCGGAAGGAACGGAGACTGAAGTCGGGGCTGACTGCATTTCGCATAATCGTGCGCGAAGTTCAGCACAGTCCCGTTGTGCCTTTGTAAGTTGTGATTCAACAAGCTGCATGCGTAACAACCGCTCCCGCTGCATTTCAGCATGTTGACGCAGTTGACTAATTTCAGCTGCTAAATGGTCAAACATTAAGCGTATTATCTCAACCAGTTGTCCGTTATCGTATTCTCCATCTGCCGTCGGTAGGTGGATAGTTTCAAAGCTTTGTCCAAGATGCTCGTTCGCCTTTAAATTGAAAGAGGAGCGAAATAGTCAGAGCATGAATACGCTGAATATATTAATCAAAACGATGCTCCATAACAGTGATTCCAAAACGAACAAGATCACTAATGTTGTTAGTAAACGTACCTTAGCTGTATTCAGTACGCGCATCACCTCAGTAATTACTGAAGCCAAATGAGAACGTTCTGACCGGACCGTGGCCAAATCCGACCTCAGAGTGACCACATCTGCTTTAGCCTCGGTTAAAGCCTCATTCAGTGACTGTAGTTGTGCACCTGTAGACAAAAATGTGGAGCCGAACAGGTTAGGAGGAGCACGTCTTGATTACGTTGCGTTAGCGCAGTGGATCGGTCAAACATCGTCAGCTAGAAGCAGATGCAACCAATGATCCTTCTGGAGGACAGGTTGCAAGCACGTTTCCGTTAAAGAACGATTTTGCATCGAACGACATCTTAAAATGGGCTCGCGCGCAAAACACTTATTGTCAATTACGATTCCAAAACTAATTTTGCAAAGAAAGCTACGCAATACAAAGATTCCCATTTACTAACTGGTGAAACAGAAACAAACGTTGACTGTCTGAAACGGTGTGAACTTACCGTCCGATTGGTTAGCAAACAACTGACGACGCAAAGTTTCCGCTTCCTGACGATACTTTCTTCCGATTTCACGGAGCTTGACGACCGTTGTTTCCTTACCCTCTAATTCCTTGCGTAGCGTCTCACATGTTGAACTGCAGAAAGTGTGAAACATAATAATTAAAAAAATTGCATTGGGATGTGTGCCGAAGAAATCAGGAGAGAAAAAAGCAGCAACTAACCGGTGTTGGGCACATTCCTCTTCTGTAGCTTGCCGGCTGGCAAGTGCTTCATTCAACTCGGCATCATGCCGTTTCATGGCTTCATTGAGTTCCGTCCGTGATTCATTTAGCTTTACTGAATATTGCTGAACTTCTTCCTCAGCTCGCCGCAGCTGTCGTTGTAACTCATCCCGTTCGTTGCTTTAAAGAGACACAAAAACCCCAGATAAACGGTAAACACATAACTGAAAACGAACGGAGAAATCGATTTCCGGGACAGCTAAGGAATTGGTGAAAAGCAGTAGTAGTGCTCGATGTAGTATTGAATACAAACTCATTCTTCTTATAAATTAAAAAACGTGCTATCAGGAACAAAGGAGTTTACTTATGTTAAGAACTCAATAAGGCTAACAAACCTCAACAAAATGTGAACTGCATGCAAGACCAAGCCAAAATATCTTTTGCTGCTTTGGACAGACTGGCATACTATGCTGCGCTCATTACGTATTAATCCATTAGTGAATAACTGCTGTCAGTTAGCTTCCACGATGGCAGTTTATGAAGGTGTTCCAGATGTCCAGACAGAAATAAATGTACTTCGTAGCCAGTAGGAAGGACGGTTCCTTCGTTTACTTAAAAAAACATTAAGAGAACAAACGAAGAAATTCTGGGGAATTCACAGCTTCAAATCCGAATTCGAATCGACATCAACAGCCCATATAAGAACACACATAAATATCTTCGGTTCCTTCACTTAAAAAAACATTAAGAGAACAAACGAAGAAATTCTGGGGAATTCACAGCTTCAAATCCGAATTCGAATCGACATCAACAGCCCATATAAGAACACACATAAATATCTTGATAGAGCAATGCACGGTCAGGTAAGGTATAATGTTTGATAAACAGCAACGGGGGCCAAGTGGATCCGGACCTCGCCGCGGAACGTCACGCGTGAGCAGCTGTGACAACAAAGATTCATGAACCTGACCCATCCCCTCGGTAAGAGCCAACCGAATTTTCTGTGGTGGCGTTTCACGAACACAGGCCCATCGGAACCCTACGTACTGCACCTGATCGTTGCTTGGAGGAGCTTCTATCGAAGAAACTGAGTGACAGATTTAGAGTGCAAAATTTACCATGCCATGCGGTATTGTTCCGGATCCATACGCTGAGCGGTCTCCACCAGACGATTGCATCTTTCCTTCCAACGATCGCGTTCTTCTTCCAGTGAATGTTTTTCTGTGCCGAGTGAATTCACTTGGGCCATAAGTTCACTATTCTCCGACCGCAGAGGACCAACGAGAGCCTCCAAGTCGCGTACCTGTAAAATAATTTACCGGTTCGTGTAAGCCACCCGAAGGACTGAAAGGTGTATTATATGGCGGTTTTCAATTCACAGGAAAATAAGTCACGACAGGAGACGAGAAGGGAGAGCGAGCCGACTCCGTTGCAGTTGAAAGTCATTCAATTCAGATACGAAGAGAGGGATTGCAAAGATTCCTAAAGTGAGGTCAAAACTCATCTTCGGCTGCGTAATCACGTCTGTGTGCAAACTACGTTCACGAATAAGTATGAACTTAATTCACGGGTCTCAGGATAGAAAAATAAGTGATCAATCGCTGGAAATTCCACTTTCAACGAGAGGCAGAAGACGCATTGTATGGGCACGTTATGGCGGCTACGAATTCCGTATATTGAAAGAGAGGCAAATAAGAAGCCATCAGATACAAGTCATTTTGATAACATGAAGGCCACAGCGGCCCAAAACTGGATGCATACGGACAGTTAGAAGCAGGATGGCATTATACGCCTCATGGGAAGTCGACGAGGGAAGACTTTGCTGAGTTCGAAATGAGTCTGACACAGTAAGCACTGCAGAAATGAACGAAAATGCAGGTGACTGTATAACAGTCTGTCGGCATTTGGTCATAGGAAATGAACGGAACCAGCATAAGTAACGCCTCAGAACATGTCTGGTCTTAAACGGTACGGGATGAAGATAAAAGTAACAGAGGGTCGCTCACTCACCTGGCCTTCAGATGCCTTCAGATTGGCCTGGAGTGTCTCTCGTTCGTGTCTGAGTAGCCTGTTTGATTCTGTTACTAAATTCAACTGCTCCACTCGCTCCATCAACTCCGAATGGCGTTGAGATGTTTCTGCTGCCAGCTCACTGGCTCGGCGTTCATTTTCCAGTTCCGTTTGTAAATGATCCTTCTGAGACTCGAGGCTTGCTACACGTAAAAGTAGACGAGATACCTCCGCAGCGGATGCGTCGCATGTTGCCTCGGCAATGCTTTTTTGTCGACGTAAGTAGCTGAAAAGAAGCAGAGGTATTACATTCCTGGAACTTTTTACGAGTTAAGGTAGAACTTGTACCGAACACTTTAGAGAGAGTACTCCTTCCGTTCAACTAGAAGCGAGGCAGGTGAAGTGACACTAAGTATAGGGTAAGTCCTTGTTCCGAAATCGCTCAGTGGTCAAGGGACGAACTTATGGATCAGAAGGTACGTGGTTTGAACCAAACCTCAGCATCTTGACTGCTCCTGCCTAAGGATGGGCAACCTGGCAGTATCCCAGTCCTCGTACTTCGCTCGGATTACATGGCAGTGCTAACATTCGTTTACAGAATCAATTCGAACGGCAGTTAGCCCTTGAGCAGTGGAGGTTTATTTTTTCACTAGTCCCACTCCACACTGGCATTTAAAATAACTATGAACAGGATTTACAGAAAAGGAGGCCATGAGAGATTCACTCAACAATATGTACTAAAAGCGCAGAAACGGGGAAATGAAAAATTGAATCAGAGGAATATGATAATAAGACGAAAACTACAGTGCGCTCTTGTGTCACACTTTGCTTTTCCCACTGAAATCATTTACCGAGGATCACTATCCATAAGGTTGCTGAGAACTATTCAAAAACCCAAGACCTTTTTTGCCCTTCTTGAGGCTCATCAATTAGGTGCAGTCCCCGGGGTTTTGTTCACCTCATGTTCTAGTTGAACATAAACTGTATTGCAATATCTTGAATATCATACCACCTGAAACATGAGGCAGCGATTATGCAGTGCAGCGCGGATTTACTGACCGAAAGGTTCGTGGTTCGAATCCGACCTCTGTCTCTCGACCTCCCCTGTCTAGGCTTGAACAACCTGGCAGTATCCCAGCCCTCGTGCAATCTTCGAATGGCATGGCAGTTAGGCTCCGAAAGGGTGCTACAGCTGAACACTTTTGAACAATATCATAAACGAGGATTACAGATGGCGTTCAGTTAAGTCGCTGGTTAAAACCGAATTGACGTGCAAATGAGCTTCGTCAAAAGTTGGGTTCAAGTAGAACATAATGCTGACGGAAACTCGGGGACCGTGCCTACCTGATGAGCCCTAAGGTAAATACGGTCGTGGAATGTCGAAGTTCCCAAAAACCTTGCGAGTAGTTTCTTTCGAGAAAATACATCGAGGTACCTTGAATGGCGTATCAACTGAAACATCAGATGGTTTCTGTGCGACACATTCAGCTAGAGAACTTCAGATGAGATCCAATTGAGTCTTCCGTTAAAGCTAAATAAGCATGAAGGCCACACGCAAAGAGGATCTTGGTGACCATTTTGTATTCGAGGTTTCCTAAAGCCTAATTAAATTGCAAATAGGGACAAGGACAACAAGTCGTGTGCTTAAAGTTCACTAAGGAATGATATCAAGAGACTAGTCAGCTATGTATGGTATGTGAGTGTGAAGCGAATTGTGGCCTTGGTGATTGAAGCCTTTTGAGAAGACCTTTCGAAACATGCTGTACTTACTTGACTAATTGCAACAGATCTTCGGAGGCCTTCAGATCGGTCACTCCGGCTTCTGTCGATATCGGAAGTTGAGACGTACTTCCAGAAGGCTCTGTCGTTTCCTCTGGCTTCTCCATCAACTTTCGCAAAGCGATCAGCTGTTGTGTTAACTGCAGGATGCAAACAATAAGGCGGATAGATTGTGCATCGATAGGAACGGAGTAAAGCAACAGACGCCCTGCCTAAAAAGTTGTCTGGCTTTTGTCGCAAAGAATGCCGATAAATAAATGCTACTGGCATGAGTCCATAAAACAAAATGCTATTAAAGATTAACTAACAATCCGTTACCCTTTGAGCTACGTAAAAACGGGGAGCATTGGAGTACGTCTTCCAGAGTTGGTGCTGAAACACATGGCACTCTCCATATACGATGTATGGATCACAGCAGACAAGGGGAAGGTAACAATGGAAGATTGAAACCAGAGCGTCCAGTTTTAACGTATGGATGCTGTCTATCAGGCCAGCTGGAATAAGTGAGAATCAGAAGGCCATCATTATTACGTTTTGAGCTCGAAATAGCTCAGTGGTCAAGGCGCCGGCTTACGGATCGGAAGGTCCGTGTTTCAAACCCAAGCTCAGCATCTTGGCTGCTTCTGTCCACGCTTGGTAGACCTGGTAGTATCCCAATCCTCGTGTCTCTTTCCGATGGCAGACTGGGCGTCAAAAGGGTCCTAAGCTGAATGATTTATTTACTATTATTACGATCCACTGAATGGCTTCGATCAAAAATAGATCGTCCCAAAAATACTCGTCATACGTACATATCCGTACTGTCCGTGCGTCACAATGGTATGTGAAGGTTGTTATGGGATAAGAATCCTGGTGCAAGCGAATATGAGGGGCCGGAATCTGTTTCCGAATCGGCCTGCCGCATCAAGCTACTCCGATGGACATCCGCGCACAATAAGTGGTGCTATGTTCGTTGGTTGTGGATCAACATCCATCTGATCAACAACCAATTAACGAAACTAAGATGCCAAGAGTTCTATACACTGCCAATGCCACGCTCGGTTTGCGGCGAGCAGCATCTGTACCCAAGTGAACGTCTCGTACCGAGGGTGAAAAGGACGCGGAATCCCGACAGCCATCAGCGTACCCAACTGGCGCTCCAGGTGTTTCAATTTGAGACAAGTAAATAGCTGAGAATGTATGCAGTGTGGTCTGGCGGCCCGTACCACACATAAAAGGCAACCCAGATAAACATGTAACCAACCTGTAATATTCATTATTCTGCATGGTTTTTCCAACGGTATACACATAAGATCAACCCTAACAGTGTCATAATTTTAACAATCCGGAATGTACAGTGTTAGATGGATCATATTCACGTGTATACATGAAGTACATATAATGGGATTAAACCGAATAGAATGCAGTAAAAATGACATGACATAATACACTGCACCCAAACAAACGGACAGCCCGGTAACCCAAACTGGACTCCTATAAGCTTGGGCTAATAAATACGCTGCTTTTGTTTCGGATGGAAACATTTACTCATAAGAACTTAAATAAATGAGGCTTTCCGCCACCCAAGCAAAGTTTAAAAAGGCGAACATGAATCGAGGACTAAGGAAAAGGATACTTACTTTGATGATCTGATCCTGCATTAAACTTTGATCCTTATCTGCTAGGTTCAACTTCTCATTCAATTCTTGACGTTCAGTATCCCAAGATCGACTCATTTCGTCCAGCTCCTTGGCAACAGTATCAGCACGTGACTCCGAAGTGGTGAGCTGCCGTTGTACATCTGCCAATTTTGATTTCCAGTTGTCTACCTCCTGACGGGCTGCTGTTAGTGCCTGCAACGATAACGACATCTATTTACTTTGCCCTGACAGTCGTGAACCGTGTGTAGGCACGGTACTTCGGTTAGCCGCGACATATAGTAGAGTGCAGAGAAAAACCCCATTATCATCATTGACTGCAAAACATCAGTAGTACAACTATGAGAGAAAGCCTTAGTAAACAGTGGGAATAAAAGGGTGCTTGGTTTACATAGAGACGATGGTCACGAGTAATGTGCCCATACCCTTGGACAACACTGAAATGAGCATCAAGCTGAATTGGAGAACCATCACTGGGGTCAACCAAGCACATTTTGCGAACCTCATCCGACAGCCTGACACATAACGACAGGCAAAGACCAGCTGGGCACTCTGGGCGCCAACAGAAAAAGACATTGCTCTGCCGGCGAATATTTCCAACCATTAATGTGATGGGGAACTCACACGGCACACGACATGCATCAGTGCAGCCAAGACTCTTTGTTACCCTCCGTTTCCAGGTCATACGTTGTCCACCTTCTGGTATCTTCCAGTCACAAACAGGGTACGGTGAAGTGACCGATCACCTGGTATACTGAGTACATGGCCGGATCAGTGCAGTTGAACAAGCAATTGACTTGTCACCGGAAGCCACCAGTCACACTTCAGTATTGCTAATCCGATACTCCCATACTGGACATGGACTTCCTCGAGCGCACCGATAGTCAAAGATAAACAATCTCCTATGTTCCGTGTACAGTTTTCAGGCTTCATGACCATAAAAAAAAAACAGGATGCACTGCCGCGTTGTAAACCCTGCCTTCCGCCTACATGCTTATGTTAAGTAGACCCCAGAGGTGTCCAACTAGAAGGAAGGTAGATAAGATTCTGGTGCTCTAGCGTTTATTGGGTCAGCAGAGCACCACGTCATCTGACGTGGTGCAACTATCCAGAGAGATTAACCTGCCTACTACTTCAGATAACAAAACCAGTTTTGGTGGTGAACTAGCTTATTCTTGTGATAACACTGTATTTTGGATATACGAAACGCACACCGGATCGCACGGCAAAATTCGCTCGGTTAGTTAGTGTAATTTGTGGCCTGTCTCTAGAAAAAGCTCCATGGACATAACGAACTTTTGCCCGATAAGCATTGGAAAGGTGACAGGATAACCCTGACACTACTTTTACACGCCCATGGAGTATAAGGACTGGAGGAGTTTTGCGAAAATGTTTGGCACATTTCTGAAGCGAAGAACACCGTAAAAAGGTACCGCAATCGAGTGAGCCGAGTTCTACTTCTATATAAAAAAATAAAAGTTTCTGTCCTTATTTTGTGTGCGACGGTTTTCGAGAAGTATCGTAAGTTATTGAGCTGGTTAGTGAAACCGGACGAAAGCATGCTTAATTTCTAGAAATTCGGTCTATCGTGACTGTCCGTAAGAGTGTACAGGATGACACTCGTGAGTAGATAAGAAGAGATGCTGACTAGACTCGGGCAATGCTCCAAAGACGTCGATGGTCAAAGGCCGAAAATCTTTTGACCTCCTCAACGCGAAGCGTATAATAACATGTAACGCACCGCGGCATTGCAAGCTGACGTCATGAGCACGCCCCTGGTGATGCAGGTTCACGAAAGCTGCTCTAGCCTTCCCATTCAGATGGGAATATCACCTTTCGCGAAACTACTGGGCAGAAACCACTCGGCAGTCCAGGCAGACTAATTTGTCTTCTACTTCAACCGGCTTATCCACAAGCATGCGGTTATGGTTCGAGCCCACCCGGTCTTGCAGCAGCACTTTACACTTTGCATTTGTGAAGCGCATGTCAAACCGTGAAACAGAATTATTCACATTATTTAATAACGTTCGCATTACTACGGCATACACGTACTCGATAACGGTGAGTGAATGTCCCGGGAGCATATCGATCCCACAGGCAAAGGAGGCTTCTGGTGAACTCCCCATAATCGCATTCATTACGAAGTTGAATAGGAAATGTCAAAAAGGACAGCCTTGCCTGATACCAAATGATGTGGTGAGATCAGGCGACAGCATTCTGTAGGTCTTCATGCGGCCGCGGGAGTTGGCGTCTTCCTGCATAAAAATCTCCCACATAAAAGTCCTATATTTACGCACCAATTTCTCAACTCCCGTCTGCTAAGTGCAGATACCTTGCCCCCCGCCCCAGCCCGAAACCATCGGTGGACGCAACTGTGGCGGCTATAAGCACCGTATGACAAGTACGCGGTTCTTACAGCTGATAACGATTATGATGACGATGGAAGTTGGCGTACAGCGACTCACGGAAAGTCAAGAATTTTCGGGGACACCTTGGCTCCACAGACATTGCCATAGTGCCTGACGGTCCACACTGTCAAAGACAGCCTTTAAGCTGAGGAAGACAGCTGTTGCTCGTTGGAAGCAGTGTTGCTGTTCCACAATCTATCGGAGGATGAGAATATGATCGATGCATGCTCCTGCTGGACGGAACCCGACTTAGTTTTCACGGATCTGTCTGTCCGTGTATTCAAAGGATAATACTAGAGAGCACGTTCGACATCATAGCAACGAGGCTTATGACACGGTGATTTTCACGCAGCGTCCTCAATATGCTTCACTCTACAGGCACTTTCCCTTCACTCCATGTCGCAGCAATGAGCTTTGTTAGATGGGTCACCAGAGATCGATTTGCTAGAGGGAACACTGACATTTATACACGTTACATCCATGTGAGTCTCGAAAATCCTCCATAAAAGTGCCTTTGAGTGAGTCACAGTCTATTCGGAGATAATGGAGAGATTTACGGCCTGACGTTGTTGGCCCCGGATCCTGAGAGATCCTTTCGGTTTGACCGCTCACAAGAATCCGGTCGGGTAGAGCACATTCTGCTCCATCACTCGACGCAACACCCTCATCGAGAACACAGGGAGCCAATCCTGGATTACTCGCCACCCGAAGAGTAAACCATGAGTATGCTGAGCTGCCCTGGACTGCGTTCAAATGTATCACCCTGGTACGGTCTTGTATTAATGCATCGAAGACCTACCATACATTGATTCTTAAAAAGGACACGCGCAAAGGAAGTCTTCGGCCTACCTGACAAAGAGGACGGACAGTCAGCGCTGCTACGGCAAACAGGTTGCCAGATGGTAGAACCGCAATTTCATTTTCAGGATACAGGGCCAGGAAGTAATGAGCTAACACCCAATGGAGTCATAGTGGCACGTGTGTGAATTAGAGTCGGAGCTAAAAAAACTAAAGAGCCTGGTAACTGTACCTAATTGGTGTGAGCAGGTGTTGCTTCCCGGTTGCCTAAGCTGAGGAAGCTTGGTTGATAGAGGTACCACACCTTAAGCCTTTAACTCAGAATTCTACTCTACAAAACAACGGGAAAAGATAGGTTTTTGTTCCAGAGACCTGTCCGTCTGACACACAAGGCAAAAAGTGTTAGGATTTCCTTGAGGACTATGCCCGAAAACACTGACTCAATGTTCTGGTCCGTCCTGTTGTGGGAGGCTTGTTGTGTCTGAAGGTACAATGATTAGGACATAACTAGATGCCTCCTATGAAGACTGCACACGGCAACTGCCCTCTGGGCAGCATTATATTCTTTGGCCTAAAAAATTACTTCAACCGCAAGGCCAATGATACCGCAACGACAGTCAACCTTTGGGCGATCGGAGTGTACAGTTTTTACGAACGACCTTGTCGAGTCCCTACTGACGTATTCGTAAAATGAGATGCACACATATGACATACGCCACTACCATTTACCGACCTATTGAACCAGACCGCTTCAGAAAGGAAATCTGAGAACTTCATGATCAGAACGATAGCAGAGTCTAGTCAATAAACTCCACTGAAGATTAAGCGGTGCAACTGGGATTGTAAATCAGTTGGTCATATGTTGGAATAAAGCGCATAATATGCACATCGAAAAAACCTGCAATACTGTAACGCGAGTAAAGATCAGCATGTTTAATGATCTTCAACCAACGTACTTCAACATCTTCCGCATGTAACGATAATTCTCGCTCGTACTTCAAACGAGCCTCCTGCGCAGCTCGTTCGTGCGCTTCAATGACCGACTTTGCGCCCGCCTCGAGCTCCAAAGCAGACTCGCAACGTGTCCTGATGCTATCTAATTCTCCTTGTAAGTTGCTCAACTGTCGACGGAGTTCTGCATTCTGCGTAAACAGAGTAGATTTACTAATGTAACTAAAATGAGAGGAAGAAGTTTGTGACAAGGAAACGCAACAATCGCAATATTCAAATGTCTGAAGATAAAGGAGCAGCCTTTGCTACCTGCGTTAGTGAAGAGTGGATGCCAAATGGAGTGAAAGAAGGGACGATGTTAGTGAATCCACAAGAAAGTACTAATAACTCTACAAAAGCATATATATATATA
>NW_008751688.1:1963391-2001464 GCF_000715545.1 Opisthorchis viverrini | reverse complement strand
TATATATATATATATATATATATATATATATATATAACAGATGAGTGAACACGGCAATGCGGCGTGTTTCCAGATGCCACATGCACAAGCTAACCACACTAACCAATTGGTGTGCTTCCTCAGTTGTGCGAATATTCTCGTTGACCAGGTTCTGACGCTCCTTTTTCTCTAAATCAAGCTGCGCTTCCAGAAATTCACAACCTAAAATGACAGGAAAACCATACATTTGAAAAGGCCAATGATACACCAGTAGGAAACGTCGTGAGCTATAGAACTGCATGTTAAAAAAGGACCGCGAGTAAGCAGAATTTGTGCATAAAATACGAGGCCTCATACAAAAAAGTTAAGCGCATGCATCGCGGTTATCATCCTGGATGCCAATTCAGCAATTTAAATTTGTTCCGCAGTATTGAATATTCGCACATGACTGGAACAGTTGAGGAAACAGTTGGGGAAATAATCTCAAAAAAACTGAAATATTTGTGGTTAAAAACTTGGCAAACACAGGATTTCGACTCGAAGGTTACATATGCAATTTTCATACAAGACACAGATTCGGTTGAGCACGAAAGTTGCGGTTGATTTTTCTAGGCGCCAAAGTTTCAAAGGACAGGCCTACATGATAGTATACTAGATCTCAAAGTATTCGCTGCAGACGTACTACGTTCGCTTGGTCATGTGACGGAAAACTGTATTCCATATGTCGTTATAAATCTCTTTGAAAACTGAACACATTCTACTGCGATCAGTTAGTAACGCAGTTAAAAACGTAGAATAGTTTATGAAAGACTACAAAAATGTAGGAGGAAGTTGCAAAAAGGGAAACAGAACATAAAAGGTGGGAAATCGCTTCGACCAAACACATCTGCAAATCTGCTTGCAGGGAAAATCAAAAAAGCTACGGAGCCAGATTATGTAGCTCAGTTACACCAGACTCCTGTCTGAGTTCTTTGACATGATGACCTAGCAAGCAAGACGAGGCTGGAAATTCTCCTGCAGGATCCTGTACGGACCCAGCAGCTCAAAAAAAAAGGAAGACTATGTGACCTTAGGGTTCCGATTCCGATCCCGTAATACTGTTTAGCATAAGATTACAATCCACAGCTGCATCAGGCCATTCTTTCCGAATATTTACAATCACAATCTGGTAAATATCTAGTCCGCTGTGATAAGACAATAAATACACAATGTGTCGAATTTTCTATAAAGGTGAACATCGGTAGCTCAGGTAGAGTAGATGGTTGTTGGCTTGTTCGCTGAGGTGGGCTATTTGATCCCAAACGTTTCATCACCAATCGAGGTGACATCAGTGCGTTAGTGGGGAGCGTAGTGGTGCGTAGCGGTGGGTTAGTGGTTGTGCCTAACAAACACCATGTGATTTTGCAAGGGAAGGACATGCCTTTCCAGCGGCGAAATGCGCCCTAACCTCCCAGCCCGGAACGCTATATAGTTAGTGAACAGGGGCCCAAAAACGTTACTTGGTGTGGTCACCCTTATGTTTTGTATAATGAACACAACATGGCAACAGCAGACTTTTTACCAGCGGATCCGTAGAAAACTGGAAAACACACCAACACGAGAGACAACAGCGCCTGAGCAGACAGTGAATCATAGGTGGAGACAGCCAGCGTGCTGGATCGGTCTGCGATCACAATCACCTACGCATGCTAGGTGGGTGACAGCAACGCATGTGGAACGGCAGAGGTGAGCAGGATCGAAGACGAATTTGTCAAAAACAGGACACATCATCTCCCCCCTTTGTGGGTGTTATTATTGGAGTATAACTGATACCCGTGCTGTAAACAGCGGAGCACCGCATTGTTACAGCTATGAGGATACGTGGTGAGATGTGTCGCAAACGGTGTAAGTTTAGAACCATATTCTTCTGTTAGGTTTTAGTGCTGGAAAGACTGAGAAGATCGACCTGATTGCCTAAACTCAGGAGTGCATGCAGGAAAAGTCTAAATAGATGGGGTGGTGGTGTTTCTGTGATACTTTGTGATGTGGCGAAGTCATGTAGTATTCAGTTTTTTCTCATTTTCTAGAATAATGGATCCTGGTTAAAACCACTACAGGTGTTCCGAAGTGGTTTTTTTTCCTTTCCATGAATGATACTTCCGTACGCGAGCCGGTCTACACGTCATAGGTTTGAGCCGAACATCTATATTTTGCTCGGGTTTGGCACTTGCTTTGCATATGAAGGAAGCAGTCAGGCGCGCTCGGATTCATCATCCAATGATCAATTCCAATTTCATATTCGTTTTAAACGTTTCGGTGTGGTGTGGCTAGGTAAGTTGCCAAAGCTTACACCTGCCAAAGTCTTACACCCATCTGCGATTTGAATTGCTTGTATAGGTTTTCAACCACATCACTAGCGGGCACCGTGAGAATTTTTGATGCCGTTATTGCACACAAACAAGAAGAACTCGCCAATTGGAAAGTGAAGCCCGCCAACAGAAACAGTCTCCTCTGGCAAACCATAAATTGCAACCAGCCATCGAAGCCCTTCACTTACCGTTGTAGTGACTCCACGACAGAGAAGGATTCCAGGTCACTTAGTGTAGAAGCACGCTGTAATCAGCAGATGGTTGTCAAATACAGGCTACATAGGGCGCAGGCAAGAACATAGCCAGGTTTCAATTCGGTAGTCATTTCGAACTAGCTCGAGATCGTTCCGCGAGTTTGCAACCCAGCTTTCACGGTTATAGATGAGGTCGACAGACAAACCACGTGCTTGTTACAAACAGTTGTAGTCCAGTGAGCCAGTCTCAAATGGGCCCGGCATCCTCTTCCAAGTTTCTCAGTGCATGTCCATCCGAGGAGTAAAACCGCTCAACAGACACACAAGACCACTTGAAGCAGCTGATCTAACCAAGTCCGACAGCTGATTATGAATTTTGTTCTTTTCCTCATATGTTTGCGGTAGTGTGCATGCAGGGGCGCTGTTAAATACGGCAAACTTGCTATCGAAGACAAGAGTCAGATGATCATCAATCTTGATTTGGTAAAGATCGGTCGATTCACTACTGTGATTCACTAGTGGGCCAGTGAAAATCCGAGGGCGTATTCACGTCGGATTTCTTGTGTAGTCTTACTTTAGTAGAACGTATAACCACGGCCATGCTGCTGCAGCTCCCTTGGTAAACTAGCCAGGTCTCACTGAGTCTACAGTGTGGCGTCTGAGTCCTCTTAGAACAAGAGTATTTTCCTCCTCAAACCTGTTCCCTCCATCCCTATCGACGTTGCAGATTACAAGCCGCAGACGTATGTTCCTTCTCTCCTATATGCCATCAAATGCGAGAGGTGTTTTTTTACTGCTGAGAGTGTACATAGGAACTTATTTAGAGTACCTTTCACCGAGCTTTTGACTTCAAATTCTGAACAACATGGTAGTCAGTGACTGTCCAAGCGTGAGGACGAAGGGGCTAAGGCATTGATGTCTGAGTTCCAATGTCACAGTCGGCGCCTTCCGAGCAGCACGCACCTCTTTATTTTTAGCTGTTTTTCGACCACATTGGATAGTTCATCGGCAGCCTTGGTAAGCCGTTGGGCGAGCAGACTGTATGGTTTTTAGGATCGCCCTTTTCTAATTCTTTGGTCTTCACAAGTAGGTGACATCACTAATTCCACAAATATGGAGACGCTGGTTCCCTGGGAGAAATGCTTCACTATTCCCACATACCTGTCGCAGCGAAAAGTACGGCTTTACTCCCAGACCGTCCGATAATACGACTTCTCGCCGTACGATGACTCGATGCTCTTGGTCGGACTGCTTCCCAATGAGCTTCCTTGAAAACTGAACCCAAAAGAGCTGACCTCTAGCTACTGGATTCCAGATCACTACACTAGTGAGGCTCAACCACATTGACAAAGTTGGAGCTTTAGGTCAGGAAAAAATTACAAGGGTTGCTGAGAATTCAGAATAGTAGATCCGTAGGGATATGCATCAACGAATTAAGATACGACAGTATTTCCCGATCACTCCATGAAACGCAGCACTGAACTGCGAATCCATTTGCGAGATCAAGCTTCTAACAAAAAATATGGGTAGGAGATGTACGCTCTATTCACAGTCTATAAGCATGAAATGTAACCAACTGGGACTCGATGAAGGTGGGGGAGAGAATCCAGAATCATCTGAGATGCCTATCTCGCTTAGTTGCCCAAAACCAAAGTCACTGATATCGTGAAAGCATGCAGAGTCTTTAAGACCATTCGGGCTAATGTTGGGTCAGTTTTTTAGTGTGCGAGCGATATGTAACATAGAACTGTGACGTCACAACCACTATTGAAATAGTATAATAGGCGGAACACCGCATAACGTCTGCAGCAAGAAAAACTGAGTGTAACCTTTCTAACAGCCACATTAGGGTTGTGAACTCAGAGGTGAAGTGACCAGTTGACTCCTAGTCAAGACCAGAGTTCAACTAGTCACTTGAATTCTGAATGATAGTGGAATGACGGGAAATGCGTGACGGCCATCTGGTAATAACTAGCAGTCACAACGACCCGCCATGAAGTCACCTAGGATGGAACAAGATTCATTTAACTGAGGGGAACTACATACAAGGGTGCCGAAAACTCTTCGGCAGCCCACAACCGGTTTCGCCCTTCTTAAGGCTCATCAGGTAGGCGCAGTCCCCGAGCTTCCGTCAACCTTATGATCTACTTGAACCCGAAACCGGTCATGGGCTGTCGAAGAGTTTTCAGCAACCTTGTGAGTAGTTTCCTTTATGAAAATATACTGCGATATCTCGAATATCGTGCCAACTGAATCATGAGGCGGCCCGTGTGCAGCACATTCAGTTGTAGGGTATCGTAAACGAGAGATGCAGTTGAGTCTCTCGTGAAAACCAACTTGGTTTGCAAATGAGTGTGTTTCTCGAAAACAGTCCAATTGGGGTTCAAGTAGATCATAAGGTTGACGGAAGCTCGGGGACTGCGCCTACCTGATGAGCCTTAAGAAGGGCGAAACCGGTTGTGGGCTGCCGAAGAGTTTTCGGCACCCTTGTATGTAGTTCCCCTCAGTTAAATGAATCTTGTTCCATCCTAGGTGACTTCATGGCGGGTCGTTGTGACTGCTAGTTATTACCAGATGGCCGTCACGCATTTCCCGTCATTCCACTATCATTCAGAATTCAAGTGACTAGTTGAACTCTGGTCTTGAGATTCATTCAAGTTTGCTATTGAGGTAAATATTGTTAGCTCAGGTAACGTAGTGTCCGACATCTCGGACATGAAAGTCCCAAGTGAAAAATGACTTGACTTCAGGCAAAGGAACAGTGAAAAAACAGCCCGAAGATTCTTAATCTGCTGTTCAGAATCTATCATGCTGAAGTTGTTAGGAAGTTATTGAATGTCTTCAGTGTCTTCAGTGCTGCGTCCGTGGGTTCCTCATGTGCTCTTCAACCGTTTCACAGAGGAAGAAGCATCGGTCATAGCTATCCGCATTGGACAGTGCGGATAACTTAGGTGCACGACAAACGAACGATTAATGTAGAACGAATTACTGACGGTCAGCGTCTGATGAAGACCATTCCGAGAAGAGTAAACGGGAATAAAAAATTATCTCTACACTGATCACAAATACGCATATTTCAACCAAATGGCTCATGAATGGTTGAAAGATGCGAGATCACGACGGGATTCCGTTGCAGGAAACTGAAGTCTTCATCACAAGGTCTCATCAACCGCCTTGCAAGACTTCGAAAGCACAATCTTGATGTTGAAGAGAAGTATGGCTGAGTACAAAGGTGGTTTTCAATTTGTTTTACTTTTTGCTTCGGTTACTGTGGCTTCTAGTATATCACAGGATACGACTGGCAAATTTATCGAAAGACTTTCATGCTTACTAGCAAAGTAAAACACTGGGAATGTATTTAGCACTGATGAAACCATATAATACAAAATCCTCCAAAGGACGACTTGAGTTAAGCATAAAAAAGTCTGGAGACCGCATAAGCCCACTTTTGATTGGACGCTATAATGGAAGGAACCTTTCACCACCGTTATACCTAGTGAAATCAGCAGTCACCAAAATGCTTCCGCACTCTTGATCTCCGATTTCTTGACCTATGGAACCACTTAAAACGCGGCCTGGTAATTTCCACAGGCTTCGAAGATTAGTTATCAACTGCGAAATGATGATGAAGATCCCTCTTTTGTAAGCACTACCTTTTCTCATCAGGTGCTTGCAGATGATAGTCTGAGAAAAGTACCAAACTACCAAGTACTGTGCTTTGGAGATAGGGGCTAAGCAGCACTTATGCACCGATGAAGTACCAAGCCTTCATACTACAAAGTTGATTGAACAAAAACCGACTGCCGAGTAGAGTATAACTGATCGGTACTGTAAAACCACCAGATTTTACGCAATTTTCCGAACAAAATTAGACTCTACACTTTGCCTCTCAGATCCCGTTTATGGCAAGAGGAATTTCTATCACATGATGGAACTGTATTCGACTTCAAATTACACCCTTCTGCATCAGTCTCTGAAAGGCTTCTGAATGAACTCCGACAAAAGCAAACGTGCATTTTCAGAACGAAGCAGGGATTTCCGACGCCGTACTGGCTTCAGTGAGAAGG
Organism: Opisthorchis viverrini; assembly: GCF_000715545.1. Taxonomy (NCBI): domain Eukaryota; kingdom Metazoa; phylum Platyhelminthes; class Trematoda; order Opisthorchiida; family Opisthorchiidae; genus Opisthorchis; species Opisthorchis viverrini. Next base: position 1,994,876 of record NW_008751688.1, on the reverse strand, counting down.
TGATGCACCTCAAAACCGCACTGAACGTGATTCTTACCTGTAAAATTTAAATTTACCCTAGTAGGCATAAATAATTTTAACCTTTTCGGACAGCACACTTAACAGCCATGCATCTCAGGTAGGCTGATCTTTCACTGAAGTCAATGATCCACTTAGTGAGAGCATTCCCAAAATGATTGAACTGGAAGCAGTGTACCCCAAAATTACAAACTTGAATTTGGATTTTTTTTAATTAAAAACGTTCGTGTGGCATCCCCAAGAATAGGTTGTCTGGAACACTTGAACAGTGATACGATTAAATAGATTAAATAGATTAAATAGATTATTTGGTAACGACACGTGATTCTGTCGATCCATACAGCACACAAGGATACGGGTGGTACTTATGGAGGCAGCATTTTAATGAGAATCTTACTGGTTCGGCGAGCTCGAGATAGTTGAGTGGTTAAGGCGACAGCTTATGGACTAAATGTACGTGGTCGGAACCCAAACTCAGCATCCTGACGGCTTCTGTCCAGGCTTGAGAAACCTGGCAGTATGTCAGTCCTTGTGCCTCCTTCCGTTGCCATGGCAGCTAGGCACCGAAAGGGTGCTACAGCTGAACGGCTACCGGTTCGGTGAAACACTCGTACACGTGAGGAAATCACAGGGCTTTCACACGGTAGTACACATTAGGATTAAATTCTGATACAAAATTATATTAAGGGTGGAGAAATACCAAATCCGACACATTTGACAAACTAATGCGTCTAAACGGTGACACTTTTCACATATTTGAATGTATTTTGAACACAATTTCAATGAAAAAGCGAAAACATGGATTCCAGAGGGGACGTTATCCCTAAGTCTGACAACTTAGGATCAGTAAGTCACTATTTAAGGACAACGAACATCATATAATGGACCACTAAGAACGAGCGCAAATTCACACGAAGGCAGATTCAAGAAAAGCTGACTCACGTTGAGTAGTTTGTTCCAGTTCAGATCCGAGTCGTTCTTGAAGGAGCTGAGTTTCCTGCATCATTTCGTTGAGACGAAGCTCCGCATTTTCAGCGAGGTCACGCATTTTGTCTGCCTGCTCTCGTGCTGCATCCACCCTCATGCGCAAGCTGTCAACTTCATGCTGCAGTTCCATTTGGCGGGAAGGTGAGTCCTTGTTTGTCGCCTCGGCCGACGAACCGTCTTCATCGGCCTCAGTGCCTGTAGTGGAATCTGAAGCCATGAAAAAGTAGTTTTGCGTACTGAAATAGGATGCTATTCGTCTGAGTTGAACGATACTTAAGAAACAGAAACTGAAGTTTAAACGAGACAGAGATGAAGATTTCACCCATGGAAAGAATGGATGCCATAAAGGGCTAAGAGACAAACTCAAAAGGTAGACAGGCAACGAGAAACACTGTCAGAGAGTGGTCGGAAGACAGATCTACGGACACAGATGTAGGGACCAGTACGCTTCGCCGCAATGTGCAATGGATTCGGAATGCCGGGATATCTTGATATATGGAGGATTACTGAATAGTACAAGGAGTACGGAAAAAAATGAAAAATAAAAGTTTGGCTCCAAGTGCGATCTGCTTGAGTGAGGAGATAAAGTCGAGGGAATAGGAATAATGAGCCAATGCCTCCGTTACATCTAGTGTCCGCCAGTAGCAGAATACCTGCAAATGGCGTCGGCAGAGCCTATGGTGGAAGCAGCCCATCTAATCACACACAGAAGATAATACAAGACACGGAAACGAAAAAGGCAAATATACTCAAACCCTCTAATTCTCCTGCTAAACTTATAGGACAGAGGTTTTTGGGGAATCTAAATGCGCCCCAGGTAACAGACCACAAACAGAATGCGGAAAGACACCCTGNCAGAAACTGAAGTTTAAACGAGACAGAGATGAAGATTTCACCCATGGAAAGAATGGATGCCATAAAGGGCTAAGAGACAAACTCAAAAGGTAGACAGGCAACGAGAAACACTGTCAGAGAGTGGTCGGAAGACAGATCTACGGACACAGATGTAGGGACCAGTACGCTTCGCCGCAATGTGCAATGGATTCGGAATGCCGAGATATCTTGATATATGGAGGATTACTGAATAGTACAAGGAGTACGGAAAAAAATGAAAAATAAAAGTTTGGCTCCAAGTGCGATCTGCTTGAGTGAGGAGATAAAGTCGAGGGAATAGGAATAATGAGCCAATGCCTCCGTTACATCTAGTGTCCGCCAGTAGCAGAATACCTGCAAATGGCGTCGGCAGAGCCTATGGTGGAAGCAGCCCATCTAATCACACACAGAAGATAATACAAGACACGGAAACGAAAAAGGCAAATATACTCAAACCCTCTAATTCTCCTGCTGAACTTCTAGGACAGAGGTTTTTGGGGAATCTAAATGCGCCCCAGGTAACAGACCACAAACAGAATGCGGAAAGACACCCTGGACATCATAGGGTTTCTCATCCAGAAGTTTAAAATTAATCGTAAGCCTCTAAATCACAATATGCAGTGCTTATTGGTTGCGCCAATCGTTGGATTACAGGTAAGTCATCAGCTCGGAATAGCCCAGTGATTAAGGAGCGAATTTACTGACATAAAAGTCTGTGGCTCGAACCCAACGCCGGCATTTTGACTGCTCCCACCTAGACCTGGGAAACCTAGCGGAGGAAAACTGTGTAATTTTACTTTTCAATCATCAACAGTATAACCAAAGATCCCAACTGCTAACTGAGAGCTAGATGTATCGGATCGAATTTGGCGGCATCGTTCATAGGGGTGTAACATTCTCGATCCTAATTTTGAAGCAGATTTGCGGATGTGAGTATCAAGTACTTTGGGTATGGACGCATCAAAAACTAATCTGGTGGAAACTGAGCAGATTTTCTGCGAGCTGATACCCACCGATCAGATATTACCAAAGAGTTTTACCTGAGAGCCTCTAGTGGATGTGAAATCTTGTCACTTTCCACAGCCATGATCAAAGTCAGCTTAGCGCCGACAGAAGCATCCGGTGACCAAAATAAATAACACTTATAATAATTGTTCAGCTGGAATACCCTTTTTGTGCCTAGCTGCCATGCCACCAGAAGGAAGCACGGGGTCAGCCGAGATGTAGACGCTGGGTTCGAACCACGGACCTTTCGGAGAGTAATTTCGCACATTAACCATTGCGCTACCTCACACCGACTACGGTTATCAATGGATTATATCACGACTTTAGTCCAACCAAAACTGCAAAACACTAACAAGAAAAGGCATCAAATGTCCAATAGGCAATCTACGTTGGATATAATTATTTGGCTTTGTAGTCCGCTTTCGGCTTGCCATCCTTGATTGAGAATGTTGCACATGAACACTTACTTCGTTTACGAAAGTTAGTGAAACAAACTTTTGTCTACACCTAACCAACATGATCGATACATAAACGAAAAACGATCAACCTGGCCTTTTGACTGCACTGTCACAACTCACTTGCAACGGGATCGCTAGGAGCATAGAAGGTACCAGTCACGAATCCTACACAATTGACCTGAGCATTTAGCTTGTCAGCTTGGCTGTACGTGTTCATCGGTGTCTGCCTGTTGACCACCAAAAAGCACAAGTTTGAAATTACACATATTAATTTGTTAACAGTTAGTCCTACGTTTAGACGCTGTGTACCACCTGCTGTTGTCATCCGATTACTGCGTGTGCGCTCACCACACATATAAACATTAGCTCTTTCTGAACAGGCCTGTAATAGCTCGAAATCCTCTTATGGAAAAGACAAACACTACTAATGGTCTAGGGTTAATTTGTTCTGTCACGAAATCCCTCTAGATAATAAAGGGCAATGGTATTGATAATGGACGGTAATGGAAAGTATATCATCGGATATCTTGTTCACAGTGAGGGCTATTCGTCAATACAAAGTTTTCCAAACAGCGGCCAACTCTACGCCATTAGACTGTTTCCTTCCCAACTGCTTACCGATCCTCAAGTTACTCCCAAAAGAGAAATTGTAAAATTACACACAACCGCGGGATTGGGCCGTAAGCCCTGAAGATAAAATGAGAAGACAAAAGAATTGGCACACACTACGCAGAGCACATCACGCGCAACAGAAGTCGGTTCGGGAGGAACAGCGAACGATACAAACACATGCCGCGTGTCAGATAAGCAAATGCTGCCAGTCTTTAGGAAAAACTAACACCTTTGAAATGTTTGTCTGTGGACTGTCTCTCGTGTTTTCTACGGACTTGCAGGCAGCATGGTGACTTACCATGAAATCACACAGGCATAAATGTTCTAAAAACCCCGCTGACAACCTTACTTAAACAGAAATTTCAAGTCAACTTAGAATGATGGACATGGTAGAAACTAATGTTCATTTCACAAGGCTTTCAGCGAGCGAAGGGCTTTTTGCTTCTGTAATCAGGGTATTTTTCTGAGACTTTCATCCAGTAGTGGAAACAGGTTCAACTGCGATTCTTTGCGCCACGTCTTCTATCGCAAATAGGAATACAGGATAACAGAAACAAACCACCAGTAAAAGTAAACTAGGAAGTTCATGATGCATCCCGAAATGCAGCTGGATCTGTTTCCCAGTAAAACTTTGTTTTCATTAGCCTGAGCATTTTACACGACGCAGCTAGAAACAATGCTTCTCGAGCAAAGATTTGTCTAACCTGTGAAACATTCCAGAAGTGACTGCAATTACGATCATACACCATTATTTTCAGGCCTGATGAAAACCTCCCTTAGAGAACACGTTAGACGTAGCGCCAAAGACAGATAACCAGAGCCTACTCTACGTCAGCAAAATTTAACCTAATTGACTGGTGAAAATACATTGTAAAACAATGAGAACCTGAGCTACGATATAAACAACACCTGTTCCCCTGAAGAACATCGTAATAAGTGAACGCACCTAGCTATGGTCAACGTGACAAGGGACGTAATTCGAGCCGCATAGTTACAATATGCGCGAAATAAATTTACGATAGCAGTGAAATGCTAACACAGGAAATTCTGGCAGTTTTGTAAGGACGACAAAGACCGAGGTGGTATGTGTGGAATGCTCGTCCAGTAAGAATTGTACCGTACAGCTCGGAAAAATAGTGGCACATACTAGGACCCGGTATTTTCCACGTTATATTTGAGTCAATACACCTCATGGAATATCTCATCATCATTGTCAGCTGTAATAACCGCGTACTCGTCGTACTGTGGTTGTAGCTGCCGCAGTTTCGTTCACCGATGGTTTGGGGGGGGGGCAGGTAGCTGCGCGTTGCAAGCGGGAGCTGATAAATTGGTGCATAAATCCAGCACTGTCAGTGGGCTAATCTAATTGGATATGAATGTGTAAAACCAGGTACAATTGATGAACCAGGTTTATCCAAAGGATTGTACTTTGCAGAATTGAGTGCATCTTTGTCAAAAGGTAAATCAGTGCAGGGGTTAAAAATTCGCATTAGATTTAACTACGAAAATCGCAACGACTAACCTGTCGTGGAAAATCTACACCACTAGTTGTAGGTTACCAATGTTTCGGTAGTATGGCACGATGTTAAGAATGATAGGGTTCGAGCAGCACTCCAAACGCAGAACAATCAAGCAGTGAAGAAGTACATGAAATCGAACAAGATACACCTTTCACGCGCCAACTATTGTTAGCGCAAAGCAGAATAGCGGGCCACGAATATCTACACTAAAAACCACCCCAGGAGTGCCTATGATGAGGCAACATACGTTGCAATAGAAGGGCCATTGAACTCAACAGAATAAAAGTGGTAGGCAAGTATTCAACTGTTCGGACTGATAACCCAGAACAAGGCCCAGAGTGCAGCAACGACAAAATATATGAGCCTAGAGAAGGGCAACTGGCGGGCAGAAAGTGATTAATTATCCAACAGTAATCTGCACAACCACTAACCTTTCTTCGGCTTCAGCATTTCCAGTTCCCTTTCAAGAGAAGTGACAAGCGTCTGAAGACGTTCGACTTCGCTTTCCGCCGTGGTCGCTTTGTGTTTAGAAACCTCGAGCTCGTGCTCCAACGTCTCCTTCAATCTTTTTGAAGCTTGGGAGGCCTCAGTAAATGCTGATTGTGCTTCACTGAGTTGCAACTCTAACTGGCCGACCCGCTTCTCCATAATACTGCGATCAACTGAATCTCGTTGTTCAAGGTTACCCTGTGACAGGTGAGATAGGGTAAAATACGCCATCATACGTGTGTGACACGAATGAACTCGGGATAACAGAGATGTAAATGAATTGGGGAAAGGAAGACCAGTAAACCAATAAATGTGCCCTGGTTCTCTGCAGTAACCGTACCTGGATGGCCTCTAGTTGACGCATTAATTGGGTGTGCATCTGTTCTTGACGACGAAGTGCTTCTGCTTCCTGACGCCAACGGTTCTCATTGGCCCTCGCAATTTCAAGCTGGCGAGAAAACTGACGGGCATCTACCTCAACCTGCAATAACTTGTCAGAGGTGCGCAGCAAGTCTTCACGAAGGCGAACAAGCTCAGCTTCACTGGCAGCGGCCGAAGTTGAATAACGGGCGTTCATCTCACGCAACACTGTAATCTCTTGCTTGTATCCAGAAACGTTTGCCTCCACGGTACGAAGCTTTTCATGAGTGAAATCCAGCTGAATACAAGAAAGATTAAACGTGAAAGTGGGCTCAACGACTTAAGACCCCAGTCCTCCAGTGGAGACGGAATGTTGTCCATTCATAACCAATGCGGTAACACACCAACATATTTAAGGCCGCATAAGGAAAGAAAAGAAAGGTGGGGTGAAGACACAGGTCAAGCGGCAGCCCACAACAAACGTTCGACGTGCCTACATCTCTAACACTCAGTCTGGATAGAAACTGACAGCAAGGACACCATTTATATCAACTGCCGCAATATCTTTCAGTGTCCCAGCCTACCTTTAAGTAACGAAGTCCAGTGGCTGAATTAATGTCAGACTGCCGAGACCTAGACAGCATGTTGGATGCATTCCAGAATGGAGTTGCTTGGCACCTTAACAAACACTCACTTGCTTATCAACCCGAAGCAAATATAACAACGAAAACGGCCGTGGCATGCAATCGAAACGAGGAGATAACCTTAAAGAAAGTGTACAACCTCAAAAAGTGCGCGCAATACATCTTTATTCTAGCAACAATATCAGTCCTGATAATTGTCGCAAAACCATCAGGTAGCCAAAACAGAAAACTCCTCTCTACCGATATTGCTGTGCCGAAAGCCCCAAACAAACTTCCATTTTCAGCCTGCGACGTGAATGAAGTCGAAATTCAAAATTATTTATACAAAATCCAGAATAATTTCCATGTAGAGCTGGGAGCGCCACTACACGAGAACTTCGGAGGAGTTGTTCATCACATATCATGTCCTAAATTAAGATGAACAGGATAAAGTGTAAAAAAGAGAGCAAAGATCCTGACAACAATGTCACTGACAAAAATCAATACAAGTTTTGGGTAATTCACATACACCTTGCTACACTTGCATGCTAAGCACATTTCGACTGGAAACACGAAAAAACAATCCAAGATCAGAATTAGATATTGTGCTACTTTCATCCGACTTTATCCCAATGTCCCAAGACTCGGCTAAGGCCGGATCTGACATAGAAAAGAATTTCGGCAGCTCAGATTGTTCATTTGTTGGTCGGGTTGGTCGGTAGCTTCGTTGCAAACATTTCGCTCCCAATCGCAGTGAATAAACCAGATAGTGATTCGGTGACTGTGGAAAAACTACAAAGAAATTACAAAACAAAAGCCATTACAAGGAGCCCTACAATCTAAACTCCTCCAGGTCCCTTGAGAGGAAACTAGCTCACTGTGTTTGTTAGGACGTGGCCACTTCATATCTCATCCGAAATAAAACAGTCGTGAGTCTCGGAAAATAACAGCTAGTGCTACCTGTGAAGCTAGCTTTTGATTAAGAATCCGCGCTTCGTTGCCCTCTTTGCGGAGTTGTTCAATGGTGGTCGAGTAGATTTTGTCCGATTCCGTTTTGTTATCACGATACCGCTTGAACTCAGCTTCCAACGAACTCAGCGTTTCCTCCATTCGCTCTATTGTTCCAGCGGTTATCGTAGTGTTGGACTTGTCTGCAGTGGATGAAACGACAGGGTTTGATGTCACAACGAAAAGTCACTGGCAGAGCGATTAGGTGCAAACCATAACGTGAGGTACAGATGCGCACAAATGGGCAGAGGGCTCACTTAGTTATTATATTTTGGGCATATTGTGCGAAACAGTATACCTTTCGAACCGTCATTGAGTGCTGACTTATCACATATCAATCGTTAGGAAGATACGGTCCAACTAACAGGTGAATGATCATCAGGGTTACAGGAGGCGATAACCGTAGTACTTATAACAGCAACTAATGGCTAAAAATATTCTACTTGCGCACTAGTTAAGTAGTTACATGCTCACTCGCCCCATTTAAGGAACGCTTTCACTGAAAATGATCTGCTACCACTCGTTCTTAGAAGTTAACCTTCGAAGGAAGTGCATTAAGAGGGCTGAAATACACGTACTCATGAACGAACGAGACGGAAATTTTTTTATAAGTGGAAGTGGCACTGAAGCATGGGGAACGTAAAATACCGAGACAGAGAGAGAGAGAGAGATTGGTGCACTGAGCGGCATTTTCTGCTCAGGATAACAGAAAAACCACGTGGATTGCGCGCATAAAAAGTGCGAATGATGGAAACGCACAAAAACCTGGAATGTTCAATTTTACTCGGTTTAAAACTCATCAAGGCCACTCCGACCAGTTCAACAAATGAGGTAAATACAATCTCAAGTGCCGCTCCTTAGTACACAAGTACACGCAATGAATACCAATCCTTTATGCGTTCGATTTGTTTAAAAATAGCTGATGGGAGTCAAGAGTGAATAGGTTTTGCGTCACTGGTGGTTGCTATAAGGCGGTAGCACATACTATTCTAGCAAAACACTATTCAGATTCACACCTGCTTTCCATTCGCGCAACCAGACTTTTAAGCCGGCTGATCCACAACCTTAGTCCCATCGAAAAAAACCTGAACACATTCAGATGACACAAGGGATTCAGCTAACTGAGTTCGTCGGTTCCTCTAATGAGCGGAGTTAGAACGATAGTTCAATACGCGTGTCAAAGGTATACAATTATTAATACCGGAAAATGCAAGTCAGTTGAACTGATGGTGACAAGGGCGATCGCGTCTACCTTTGATTTTTAAGTATCGTTTCTCCCTAGGTTCTTAACTGAGCTATCTACCATGAATTCCACTGTAATTCCATATACCTTGCCAAATGAAATAAGCAATAAATGGCCATCACACGTAGACAGCTGACATTGCTACCAGTTAGAAAAACGTTGGTCTGTACAAGCTTACCGTGTGGTTTATCTGAAGTCACATTAAGGCTGCTTGCGTCACTGCCCAAAGATTCGTTCAAGGTGTGTTCGAGAGAAACTTCTATGTCATAGCGTTTGAGCAGCGATCGGTAGAGGTCACGCTGATGAGAGCTCATGCGCGCGTCGTTCCGAGCTTCTTGTGCAGCTAAACGCACAACTTCAAGTTCACCAGAAAGTGATTCCAACCGCAATGACAGCTCGTTGGCACGTTTCGAAGCTTCGACCTCGTCTTGTTCACGCTGTTCAAGTTGGCTCGCTAAGTCACGCGCAACGCCTAGAAGTCTCTGATTTTGCCATTGAAGTTCCTGGAGGTTACGCCAAGTCACCAGGTGTTCCCCTATCACTACTGAGGCGGATGCAATACCGTCGAGCAATTGGGTTGCATTGTTTACGGTCATTGTGCTGCTATCGGGTGAAGGTGCACTGCGGACTGGCGAACTAATGTTTGACTCTGAAGGGTCCAAAGTAGGTTGCTCGATTACAGTTCCTCGACTGACTTCAATTTCACGAAGAAGTAATTGTACCTGTATAACACAGTGGCCATGAATGAAAACATATTTATATGGCACCGCCGATAAGGAAACCTTCATGTGCGGACTAGATGATTTAAGAAAAAGGGAATATGCTCAACGTCAGTTTTGGTGCCGATGCTTCAGTGCCGTGCAACAAATTTATGTTTTGTAGGACTGGTGAGGAAAAAATAAAGCATTGAAACAGAGAGAAAGACGCTGCTAGACTGTCACAAACAACCTGATGCCTATACCCCCAAACGATCACCGTTAACGTCTCCAACAAGATACATGGGGTACTAGAACCCCAGCCCAGAAGACGGACCGCTACATCAGCTCACAGATCTCCGAAATTCACCCAACCTCAAAAGCTATCCCTCGACCACCCCGCAGTTTGCACTCCTCCCAATGAAGAATGGAGAACAATGGAGAACAAATAAGTAATCAATTTGTATAGCGGATCACTGAACCACCGCATGTAACTGCCTCGCCCACAACAACGGGAAGAAGAACAGCTGTGATTCCGAAGATGTAGAGCGATTAACCGAAATGAATGTACATCTCCAGGTTGTAGATTGGAACAACCTTCCTTGAGTGAAGTAATGAGTAAACAGACGTGAAAAAACCGCGGCAGGTTGTAATTGGTTTACTAGTTGTAGGTCACAGGTACCTGCTGAAAGAAAGCACCCAGATGTGTTGAATTCGGTGACCGGTTATGACAATCTTTTAGCTTTACCTACCTGTCAACGGCCAGTCGATCATATCACCTACCACCAATGCGTAGCAATCTACCCCACTTCCGGCGTACGAAACTATGGCAGCAACAATTATTGTACGGCGTGTACGTTTATTACAGTGGATGGCCAGCTAACTGTCGTTTGAGAAATTCTAGTTGCATCCCATTTTCACCAGAAATAGTCAACACAATGATAATGGTCACTATCAGCATCGTAACCAGCAGCAGCACCGTATGTAGTTAGTCTAACTGTCACAGTTCAGTTTACCTGGAATAGTGCTCGCAGGGTTTGTTCAACAGGGATTGATACAAAAAGCTTAAATGAAATGAGGGGGATAGAAATGGGTCGGTAACTGTTCGAGCCGGATTTGGAACCACGTTCGTGTAAAGAGAGCACATGGCCAGAAGCGTCAAAATAGAAGGTAGATGCATATTTAAATACTTCATGGGTATTCTTACTTGGTCCAGTACGTGCAAATGGATTAAGCCATTGGAGAAATTCATTCTAAAATCAGGAAAACCGGCTATTGCTGGTCTGCTTTATACGCGCTGTTGCTCCCACACTTGACGTGATGTAATGACGTGATCACTAATTAATCAAAATCGTGTTTGACGTCCTTAAATATGCTACTCACATTCCGGAGTTGGGTGTCCTGATGACCAACTGTCCATAAGGCGTCTGCAGCTGAAGCTTTTACAACTCGAGTTTTTCCACAAAGATTATTAGCGGTTTGTAAAGTTCATTTAAGAATCTGAACCATACAAGCGTAATGCACACATCCGTTATTCTGACACCACCAACAGGATCGAAATCAAGGTCCATCCGACAGCGAAAACCACCATATACCTGATCCCCTCGAACTACCGGATGTCCTAAAATCCTGGTGGATGAGAGACGGTATATTCAGTGGAGACGCTTATCGGGGTGAAATTGCAACGCCAATCGTGCGAATCAGCACATCGTTCCATCAAAAAGATATAAACACGTAATAAGAGAAAGAACATAAAGTGCAACGGCCAACTAACCTGTTTTGATAAGTCACCACAGGTGTGCTTGAGTCGAGCAACCTCCCGCTGATAATAACCGGCCCTTCTTTGGAGTTCCAGACGCTGGTTGTTAGACTCTTCAAGTTTCCTGGTGACTGACTGCAGCTGTGCGGTCAGATCCTTAATTTCATCCTTCATTCGCTTATACTTTTCCTGTTGTTCACGAAGCATCGGAGCTAGGTATGAACGGACAAATTATGGGCTACCTATGAATGTGTTAGCAAACCAACCAGATACGGAACGATGACCATGAATATAGAAAAAGTTACCTAGCGGTTTTAAGAGTCTCAGAAAGGAAAACACCCCTCACCAAAGCTGGCGAGATTATACAAGTGCAAAAGCAGCAAGCAAGACTCACCTTTTTCTTTGACGTCGTCCACTAATTGCTTGACGTATTCCGTTAATCTTTGTTTGTCTAGTCGTAGTTGATCACGATCCTCCACAATTTGAACATAATCAGTGTACAGCTGCGTTAGGCTATGGCCACGCTTCAAAGCACTCAACGTTGCAGCCACCGCAGGGTTAAGTTGTCTAAGCTCTTCTTCAGACAGACCTGAAGGATAAAACAGTAGACTCTTGTACAGACTGTTCAATCACTTTTGGACAGACCTAGCTTTCGACGCAAAGAGCAACAGGATGAGTGAGGAAAATAACCACAACGTCCAGCTTTCAGATTGGACAACTCTATTCCGAAAATGCGCACCGGTGACTGAATCAGTAGCGCTTGCGTTGATGTGGACAGCATGGAGACCGAAATGTGAACGAGCACTTCGCTGGACCTTAACCTGAAAGGTTGCTATGGTCTTTTCAAGCCAGCGAACACGTAAATCTGAATTACAGACCTGGGGTGTATCAGATATCTATTTTATGTTCTAGTCGATGAGTCCGAACTTATTGTTGGGCTATTGCATATTAAAATGAAGTCACATTGACAAAGGCAAGTGTAGCAAATTAGGTCATAATATCTGGTCTTCTGGGTACAGCCTCGGCCCACGCTCAGATATTTAGAAACCCACATCAGTTCCACTAACAAACTGACCTTTGAGTGTTCTAACTATCTGATGTGTCTTAGGTATTCAGCGGCCAAGTTGTACTAAATCACTCTTTTCATTCAATGTGAAGCTGGCGAGTTCACGTCTGCCCCGATTTCCCCAGAACGTTCATGTACCGAGTACCCTACTTATCACACACTAACAGCTCCTGTTACTATTCTGTCTAATCATCCATGTCAGAAGCCACAACGTAAGCTGTTGGATCAAGTAGCTCAATAACTAATACGCCTGACTGCTCGATTAGACCGGGTAAAATGTCTGAATTTTCTCAGTGTAAGACCTGCCGATAAGAAAGTGTACGTTCCTCAGTCAATTGAACCAGATGGTTAATCGCCTGTTGGTTTATCATCTATGATTTATGTGCCAAACGTAAGCTAGTTCCAGCTGATACGAACCTGCTCACCAGAAAATCAGAGAGCAGGAGAGATACAGCCATAGGATTATGGTCGGTATCAAGTTGCGGACACTTGAAGGAACGGTAATCTTTAATTGAGGCTCTCCATCGGTAACTGATAGCCACATGGACCAAGTGAGTCCATGACTGGTTTGCCGTTGATGGTAACCCTGTGTGGGTTCTTGTGCTGAAAATTCGTACTGCCCAGAAACAGACGAAGTTCAGCACACAACCGAAACAGTCACACTCTATTATCTGTAGGACCCACATGTGCATTTCCCGGGCTTTGTCGCCCAAATTGGGCGCTTATATTTCCTGCCGATAAGAAAGTGTACGTTCCTCAGTCAATTGAACCAGATGGTTAATCGCCTGTTGGTTTATCATCTATGATTTATGTGCCAAAAGTAAGCTAGTTCCAGCTGATACGAACCTGCTCACCAGAAAATCAGAGAGCAGGAGAGATACAGCCATAGGATTATGGTCGGTATCAAGTTGCGGACACTTGAAGGAACGGTAATCTTTAATTGAGGCTCTCCATCGGTAACTGATAGCCACATGGACCAAGTGAGTCCATGACTGGTTTGCCGTTGATGGTAACCCTGTGTGGGTTCTTGTGCTGAAAATTCGTACTGCCCAGAAACAGACGAAGTTCAGCACACAACCGAAACAGTCACACTCTATTATCTGTAGGACCCACATGTGCATTTCCCGGGCTTTGTCGCCCAAATTGGGCGCTTATATTTCCCACTAGGATGACCATATCTGTTCTCTTTGCTCACTGAGGAAGTCGTGACACATCTCAACCACCAACTCACCGCTACGCACCACTACGCTCCCCAATAACGCACTGATGATGTCACCTCGATTGGTGATGAAGCGTTTGCAATCAAACTGCCCAGTTCAGCGAACAAGCCAACGACCATTACTGGTTGGTGTTTTTAAACTTCGTTGTCAGGCAATACACTGGCCACCTCTCGATCGCTTCCACTCAGCGCAGAGTGAAAAGAGCTCTGCGAGGCAGATGGTCTTCTGAAAAGCGGAGCCTATGTTCAAACCATCAAAGCGACATCAAAGTCAAGAACGATACGAAGTGTAAAAGCTCAACAGCTCAACAGACGGGCGTAGAACGAGAGCATGGGAATGAATTAGGCATAGGCAGAACTCGCGAAAGTACACGTAAGTGGTAGTGTAGTTCAGCCTGCTCTTACCAGTCCATGAGAGTACCGAAGCGGTCTCCGCATGAACCACCCCTTCGTACCACTGTCATTTTAGCACCGTAACCGCAAACGCTTTATTTTTACTTTGACATTGACTTTTAGAATCGTTAAGCTATCTCTCCATTCTGCCTTTTCATGGAATTCATAAAATGTGGTATTTTGCCTGAGTCTGAAATGCGGCGAAGCCATTACCTTACGGAATGAACTCTCGGATTTTGGCATATCGGTGAATGTCCATCGGAACAAGTGACCGAATTCTAAAGTGCCCCAGATGATTCGAAACATATAAGTAGCTTGGTAATCAAGGGTAGAAAACCGGATGCTTAAACGTTCAGCCATCGATGAGAAGCGACTTCCGAGGAACGCCTTGAGATCACAAATTCACGACCTTTATGTTTATTGAGCACGGAACAATTCAAATAAACACGTTCCAATGGGTTGGATACTTTATCTATCTCGCTCTGCTGTGGGATCGAATACTTTTCGCGGGATATGCCCACTTGCAAGTATGGCCAGACTGGGTGCTTTGACGAATGGCGAACGATGTGATGACTTGGAGCTACGGAGTGTTGAAATGGTAAAGAACGTCCATACTACCTGCAATGTTATTATCTCAAGTTTAATGGCTTCATGTCTAATTTGCAAAGACAAACAAGTTCCAGAAGCCCTTATGTGGCAAAAATAGCGACGCGGTTGGTCCTTTCATACTTGGAGGGAGATTCGTAGTTTAGGATGCCGCAGCGGTTAGGACTTACTATTGTTTGGTGACCGATACTCTAAAGTGTACAACAAAATATTGGGATGTTGGTTTGCCGCCGGAGGCCCCAAAGGGTCAGGAGGGTACCGTATTATAACAGAACGACGGAATGTATCACAACCCTCCGTCTATCAGGCGAAGACATGTCGGACTGCCTAGCTTCCAGTCTTAAGCTCACCGCAGCGAAGGAACTGTAGGGGGGGCTAAAAAATCGTTCAGCTCTAACACCCTTCCTGTGCCTAGCTGCCATGACACCCGAAGGAAGCATGAGGGCTGGGATACTGCCAGGTTACCCAAGCCTAGACAGGAGAAGTCGAGAGGCAGAGATCGGGTTCGAGCCAAGAACCTTCTGGTCAGTAAATTCGTACTCTAATCACCTGGGGCATCTCAACCCGTTGGAGGTTATCACACTGTGTGCAAAGATGCACAGTCCGAGGATGCCAAACCGAGCGCGCGGTTGCTTCAAAACGACAACCGAAAAACGTCTCTCAAAGTGGTACCCATATATTCAATGCTGGTGCGTGATGAGATATAAATAGGGTCTAAAGCTGATGGCCGGAATACGTTATGAAGGCTTTCAGGACAGTACCATGTAGGCTCAATTATTTGTCACGCCCGTTTTCCACCTCGTCTATAGTGATTCATTCCATTCATTCTTCCGAATTTCACGTTAGGTTCTAGTGGCACTGGACAGCTTCGGCTACGAAACCTTGCATTCCGTTCATCACTGGTAAATTTATGAAAACATGAATAGCTCCAAACGTTCGCGATAGCGCAAGGTTCCCTGGTATCTCTAGTAAAGGAACCTTGAGTAGGGGACGTAATCTGACAGCACAATAAATTCTTTACCTTCGAAGGAGCAGACATCAAGTTAAAAAAACCTACCATCGACACGGAATTTATCCAAAAGTTGTCGACTGCGCTCTAATTCGATTGTCAATTGCTTTGAAGATTCTTGCTGTTTCGCTTGTTCCTCGGAATGCTGAGCATGCAGTGCGCTCTTTTCAGACTCAAGTCGAGCGACGTCTAGTATATCCTAATTAACTGAATGGGAGCATACTTTCATACGCTGACCTCAGCATTGACTGCATAGACCCAGCCGCCTCCGTCAATTCAGTGTTCTTTTCTTCGAGGTCGGCCAGTTGTTCCTGTAAAAAGCGCAATCTGGAAAAATTTACCTATTACCTTGTACAGGGAGATTAGCTGCTTCTGGGCCTCCAACTCGTTGCCATAGAGTTGTTCTAACCGTATTTGTTCATCGGCAACCTGTAATTAATGATGGTTCACGCATGAACTTACTTGTTTCAGTTTTTCAATGTAGTTTTCGTTCGCTTGTGTCAACTTTTTCGTGCCCTCTTCCAGCCGTTGAATGGTTTCTTTCGCATGCTCAAGCTTGCAGAAATAGTCAAAACAAAGTATGAATTTACCTCTATTTTGCGTGACTCAAGCTCGGATTCCAAAGTGCAACATTTTTGACTCTGATGGATGATTAGAGAAACTGGCTCTTACAGTGTCTCGACGCGCCGTTAATAACTGGTCAGTTGTTTGTCTTAAACGACCTTCCAGCCATTCGATATGGCGTTGCATACTGGCGCATTCTTCCGCCCAGCGAGATTCCTGAGCCTAAAAAACTAGAAGCAAAAAGCGGTTGCTAACTTTAAGCGCAGCCTCGCGACTAGACACGTCTTCAGAACGGAGCATAGTGTCAATTTTTAGCTTGTGCACCGATTCTGTCTCAGCTCTAAGCGTTTTAATCTCCGTTGATAAGTCCTCTATATGCTCAATTTTGCACCGTAACTGACTAGACAGCATTTCTTTCTCATTTTCAAGATTGCGAACGGCGAAAGACAACTCATTGTTGATAGTCTGGAGTTCATCGGCCTTGGACCGATGCTGTTCCTTTTCTTCATAAGATCGGCGAGACTTTTCATCAGCACTCCGCAGCAAATTTTCGTGCTCCACGGATTTCTCTCTTAGTCTATCACATTCGGCTCCCAATTCCTGGAGTTGGCCCTCAAGAACCTTTACCGTTTGCGCTGAACGATAGAAAACGGACAAAGAAACCCACCATGTTCTACCGCTAAGCGTTCCTGGTTTTCTTTAGAAGATGTGGCTTCGTGAGCAATATTGTCGAAGGCAATTTCAAGTTTCTCTTTAACAGCAGCATCGAATGCAATAATTTCGTCATCACAAAGACCGGCATATTGCCTCAAAACCTCCATCAGTGCCCAGCAGAAATAAGTCAAGGCCAGCGGGCCAACCTGGCAGCACCAATGGCAGGACGCGGTGATGTCAAGGTTGAAGGATGAACGAATGTTCCAGTTTCACGGTCCTCCTTTGAATTTAGTAAGGTGGTCTCTGTGACCTAAGTATCAGTAAGGTTGAAAATTTTAGGCAGTTTATGTTTAAGTGGAATAGGTAGTTCGCGGGCAACAAGTGTCTTTAGTCAATTCAGTAGGCGCGAGACAACAGAGCTCATACTCGAAAAATCATCCAGATGTTGGGGGTCTGCACCACATTTCAACATGCACACCGGTAGTTTTGGGCTAATTAAAGGTTAAGGTGCTATATGAAGATATATATTTACCTGCGGCTCTGTCCATCCCGATCGTCCTCTCAGATACCGGTGCTGCGTCTTTTTGTGATGCACTGATGAGAGGAATCCCGCTGTGTGGCGCTGATTCTCTTCATCTGGTCGTGGTCTACCGTTGCCCTTCAAGCCCATCTGAAGGTCATCAGTCCCCTACTCTCCTTCAGCTACAAATTCACGCATCGCATCCCAGTAGGTGAAGTTGACGCTCCACCCGGAAGGCCCAAAATATGTTATTTAAGTACATAATACCCCGCCGAAGAACGTTAAACGCCTTCTCCTTGAAGACGAAAACGGAGAACCCGCGAGTGACCACATAGCTGTATCTGAATTCTACAAAAACATCACACAGGCCTACATTCTGCCCCGGCAACCTCATCAAACTCCAACTTTCCAAGTAACTACAAGTAGCTTCTAACCATTTTGGTCTTCACACACGAGGACTTCGGTCAACTCTTGTACGAGACAAACCTCTTCAGCGTGTTGGAGCCAGACGAGGCCCGCCCAAGGATCCAGAGTAAAACGCCCCCAACACTGTGAAAGCATTGCTTCTTGGTGCTTCCTCAGTCATTCGACGAGGACTATCCTTCCTCTGTTTCGAAGGGAATGACTGTCACATCAATCTACAAAACTTTTGATCGACTTTCGCCGGGAACGGTCACAGGCGAGTTCGTCCAGGAAATATTGGGGATATGGTAAGCTACTGGCAAACGATCAGACTGAGTACGGCAGTCGAGCTACCGCCACCGCAACGGGTCCATGGACAGTCCCGTACGTGGACGTCTTGGGTCAGTCGTTTGGGGTTTTCGTCGTAGTAAGGGTTTGTCAAGGAATCGTGACAAATTAAGACCAGCATGAATCAAGGATATTCTTGGGTCCGACGAGGGCGCATAGTGGCTCATTGCTGTCATTTAAGCGAAGCAATAAGGCAACAGTCCTCCAACACCTTGAGGACGTAAAATAAGAAAAGTTTTCAAAATTGTTTGCTAGAAAGCATCATGATGTTAGTTAGACCATGGCTCGAAATGACGAGCGGTCAAATCTGTAGAAGTTCCAAACTACTGCAGCGAGACGACACTGCCCAATTTCAAAACCGGCGATTGATATTAAGATGCAGATAATAGGTATGAGGTCGATTCGGACGGGTGTGGGCATACGTGGTTATGAGGGTTTTCACCGGCCAAACTGTGCACAACCAAGGTAGCCCGGAGCCAACAAATGCATGAGATCCGAGAAAAACGTGTGTCTGGCGGTGTTCCGTGGTTGTAAAACGAGGTAACCTCAGAATAGCGTGTTTGCAGTCCGAGGAAATGCGAGGGGCTTTACAAAACGAGAAGGCTCGGAGGCCTATCACCATGTGTAATCAGTGAACGTCTGTTAGCATTTTTGCTCTACTACCGATGATTTTTTTATTCACAGGAAGATTGCCAGAAATACATGCTGCAAATGCGTCAAGCTCAGTCGGGAAACACAGTGGTACGAAAAAGGTTGCTCCCGTTTTAGTTTTCCCTTCCGGCATTGTAGAAGGCGGATTATGTGTCAACATCCCTTCTCCACAAAATTCCCAGTACCCACAAACCCCACCATTCATGATCTCATTCTGACTCTGACACTGTGACCATGACTGAAGGTATATCACCCACTAGGTGTGAATAAACATCATCATTATTATTACTCGGGAAGGATACATAAGACACTCTCCTGTGCCGTCAACTTCTACCGACCAAGCTCTTAGACGGGATGGTTTCACGAGTTTTCTAACAAACATGATGCCAGAGAGAGACCTTAGTCCAAGGCCCTGCTATGTTCACAGTCCCGCCCAATTTCCGGCTGCCAGCGCTTTCTATCCATGAAAGTTCCTGATAGGTGGGGTTGCATACGGGACCACGATACACGCTTTGTTTGCTTGGAAAACTGCTACATGACTGGAGATTGCAAGTCAGTTGTCCGTTGCGGGAAGCCGGGTTTTAGAACACGACATCGCTGGTTGGAGCACGCGTAGAAACCCGGAAACGAAGAGAGGACAGTCGGAAAGTTTCGTTGCTTAACTCGGGGTAGCCGGCTTCCAGCACGTTTAGGGGTCATTTCTGTTGAGCTTGAAACTCCCACAAAAAAGTTGACCACGCATACTTTTTTACATGCCGGGTCTGACATAACGTTAGTTGAGCAGAACCTTTTCGTAAAAAAAGGGTCGGGCTGCACCTCACCTCATTGGCAATTGATACAATAGTTGTTCCCAAAGGATGCACGTCAGAAGCCAAAGATACCAGGCTTTTATCAGTGGATGGAAGTCAGTTGACAGATATTGACAAAGCATTCGTTCTCATCAGCTTACCCATGCGGGCAATCCAATCTATCGAAAAGGTGTCCAGTTCGTTTCCACCCCTTGAAGAAGTTGCCTCTGACCGGTTGGCTGGAGACGAAACCTTCCAAATTGTGTCGCATCCCAAGCGCACCAGATATATAGTCGGAGCCTGAGGTAAAAAAGGCCATTTGTCGTAAGGACCCTACTTCCTGGTTTGATGTGAGCTGAAACCAGACCGAAGATTGTCAGCCATTTTATGACCGGGTACAGCCAGGACATCCATGACCCTTTGCAGCAGCTCCACAATTCGAAATTTACAGATATTTTAGCATAAAACACTATCTTCACTAAGAAAATCAGAAAACGTTATTGATACCAGATAATAGTGCGGTGCGGATGGCCCCCCTTAAGACCGTTTCAATACTAAGATTAGAGTTGACAGCTTTTTGTTTAGCAGTCATAGAATCAGGCCTTATGAGAGCAGGTAAAAAGGGCCACATTTAGTTCAATGTGTTTTGGGCAGATTCCATGGTAGTTCTCAACTCTGTACACAACATATCGAGATTTTGTACCTTCGTTGCAAATCGACCAGAAATTACTCGTGATGTGTCGTCATCCATTCAGTGGAGAGAGGTAACCGGTGAACAATCCAGCCAACATCGCCCCTTGAGGGTTGTACAACCACATTACGTTGCTTGGGTGGTTCAAGATTCTTCTCAAAACAAAGTAAGTGATCTTCACCACCATAACTGACGCCAATTGATTTAAAGAGCTTTGTGGTGCATGCTTAAAAACGTCTCAGAAATGATGACGTGTGCTTACTAATAGCCTGGTTATCCTGTTGAGTGAGACTACTCAAGGTTGCAGCTTGGTCACTACGTTGCAATAAATATATGTTTATTAAAGCAGGCAGGGTGAGGAAATAGGTTCTGCCCTCTTGTGTAAATGGACGTGAGGCGAGCTCAAATGGATCCGTAATAGCCCTCATGTTAGAATGGCGAGCGGTGTTCTCTAGAAGATATTGCAAAATAATAATAAGTGGAGACACGTGATATGGCTTGTACTCTATCGAAGCCGAAAATACAGCAGGAGTAGACTCAGACCATTTGTTTCACTCGCACACCTTAGAATGAAACTGAGCATTTTTAGAGTGCAAGAACCGGGTCGTCCGCTTATTTAACTTGGAGAATTTGGCGGGGGTCGTATCGTTCACTAATTGACATTTCGAATGCCCCACAATTATTCCGTCCCTATTTGTAACCCCAGCTTCGCATTTCTGTTTGTAGCAAGTGCGTGTTTTTTCGTTCCTGCTGCTTCACTTATTTAACCTTGAGATCATCCGGCCAACGTATGGCCCACCTCGTGCGCTGGTGACTGTCTCACGTGGAAAACTGTTCGCTCATTTGATTTGTACCCATGTACTGTAAGTGGACCATTTGTCGCGGATGAGTACCTACTGTCGAGGTCAATTTATTTTTTGAATATACATTTTACATTATTGGTACCGTACTGTACCCAGTTCCGACATTATTTTGCCTTTTCGAAGGTTGCGGTATTACACAGTATAAAATTCTATCCTGTAGGTTTTTGGTGGCCACTCATCCCGGCTCACACACTGGTTCACTTAAGCTGTTAGACTGCGTTGTTGATCAATCGCATGTCTTGGATTTCCATATAGTAGCTTTTGAGCTCGTGACTAAGTGCCATGAACACGGCACTTCACGCCTGAAATATCTTTCTAGACCCAGAAATTCAATTAAGTTAAACCGGATCCATGCTTCCGTTTTCATTAAATATTGAAATCGGTGACGGTACACCACTCTTTCTAGCGGCTAGATTGTGTTAGTTAATTCGTAAACAGAGTTTACTTCGGTTTTCCCAGCGCCGTAATAACAACAGATGTCGCAGTTGATTGGGCACATTACATTGTATCTTCAACTTATACTAGCTCCGTCCGGTGGTCCTAAATTCAAGTTCCTTGGCGTTCCAGTGTTAGTTATTCGTAGAGTTTACTTCGGTTTTCCCAGCGCCGTAATAACAACAGATGTCGCAGTTGATTGGGCATATTACATTGTATCTTCAACTTCTACTAGCTCCGTCCGGTGGTCCTAAATTCAAGTTCCTTGGCGTTCCAGCTTGGCTAAGCCTTATCCGACATACGCAGTTTTCTTCAAAACATTTTATGTCGAAAGAAATTGTTTGTGTAAGTGTGTGTTCACCATGTTGCGCGTGCGCCCAAAACAAAACTACAATAATCTGAATTTTGATAGGATTTGATTTTGCTGATCATGAACAGCACAAATAGTGTGCTGTTGTGTCCAGCGTGGCTTTGCATAAGGAGACAGGAAAACCATCTCGGAGCTGCCCTCAACAGCTTCGACATATTAATGGGATGACAATATATTTTACTTGACCGAGTTCCCGTAAACTGACCGTTAATCCAAGAGGAATAGCGCAGTTTTTAGCCAATGATGCCAGCATGGTCGTTACTGCTAGGGACACATTACAATCACTACCTAAGGTGTCACCAAGCTCTGTTGAGTACGTGATGGTTAGTAGGGGCTTTAGTTTTTGCAGATTCATGCCTTTTGTCCTGATTAGGCATTGCGAATCCAGACAGTTGCTTTTGTTGCAGCCGGAGGAAGAGCAGTGCAGCGAAATTGGCTTCCCTAGATGGCAGCAAATGGTGCTGTTCCGACACTTCTCAGCTGTGGTGATACGTCAATGAAACACACGTGGCGAGCCGATTTTTATGTATTTTTGGAGCAGCTATGTGTGGCTCACAGATACAAGCTCTGTGGTTTTCTAGTCACCCCTCAGACATTGTAGAGCCTACCATTAAGATGTCCTTGTGCGAGAAGAAGCCATGGTGTGGGGCTGACTTGAAACGGAACACATGATCCCCGCGCACTATGTCGTAGAGGTTATGAGAGTACACATTTGGCTCCAGGAGGAGTAGTTAAAAGCCATGACTAGTCCCAATGCTTTAGAAGGCCAGTTTGAAAAAGAGAACAATGGTGATTTAAAGTGATGCAGCTGAGACATCTGCCCAACAGCCACCGTACTCCGGATATGGAAGTCGAGCTTAGGCCTTGTTTTCGCGAGGTAAAAATGAATCTTTATTCTAACACGATGATAAATCCATTCACTTCTAGTTGCACCGCTGAGTCAAATTAAGTCTGTTAATCCTATACTCGGCAGGCTTCAGCTACAATTAATAATTCGGTTCTAACCAGCAATTGAAAACAACGTTGTATGGGCACAATTCCACGGGATTGCCAACTGAGGTGCACGCTTTATACAGTATGCATTGCCAGAAGTTTATCAGCCACTTTCCCCGCAGTGATATTTCGAGATATTAACCTACATTAGCCTCTTGTGTCAGGAAGTCTGTAGGCCAATGAACACTTGCTAGGCACCAAGAAGGCCGTACATACCACGTCACCTGTGATTACCAAATCGCCCAACAATACTCAACATTTTGTCCCGTCCGAGTTAGACCATTGCCATTTCCCAGATCAGAAGAGTGGGTGCGTGTTAGCCATGTAGGTTAGCTAGGTTCGTTCAGCTCTCCGTTATGAGCAAAGTTGATTGCATCTAGCCAATTTAGTACGCTTCGTGAGACCCAGCCACATTTCAGTCATGTACATCAACCTAGATTTTGATGCCGTATCGTGCAAGCAGTGATAGCGTCATTGGGCAATTTCAACTTAGTGGTGAAGGCTACTCCTTGAATTTGGGTGAGACTCAGTGGTTTGGCTTCGTAATTAGCAGTTCATGTTGCACATCTCTGTCTGGCGAATCCCTGCGACTGGATATAAAAGCCTGTTACCTTTGGCCGCCTGTAACGAAGCCCTCTGCTGCCAGTCATAAGAACTTGAATACTTCCAGAATGAAATCAAGCGGTGCATCGGAAAACTTAACCAACGAGCATAGGTCATCAACATTCGCAAGCCTCACGTCCTTTAAACCTATTACGAGCTATCATAAGCTAATGAATACTTTCATCACGATGAGCACTCCAGTTGCGGGAACAAATATTTCGGCATCCGTTTAACCGAGCAGATCGTATGAGATGATACATATTGGAGTGTTCTTCTCACATATTTTGTGTCGCCTAGTACACTGTATGGATGTCGCAGTTTCCATAAGTTATTATGGCTGCTGAACAAGCTGCAACTTTCGTCCAATGATGGCGAGTATTTTTTCGGCAAGTTGCGATATTTTATTTCATTGGACACCGTTTATCAAGTTTAACAACTTCAACAACTCAGCCAAAGGAAAATTTAAAAAACCTTCTCCACACTGACACAAACAACTACCAGTTGGCACCCTGGATTCCATGGATAAGGAAACGGTGACCAAAATACGCAGTTCTCGTGTCAGCATATTCAATTAGTAGACTAAAATTCGATGTATTCCCTTCACTGCCAACTGATCGGGCTGAACTTTAGTGTTTTTGGTGCCATTCAACAAGCCGGGTTGATCTGCAAATACAAGTGACAGTGAGGCACAAAGTAATCATCTCTAAAGAGCGACATTGTGGCACGAGCCCATGAAACCACCGAAGGCCTCTGGAGGAAATATTATGAAAGACGCTGGGATTTTAATCTGGGGACGACCTCATACGTGCTGCCGTTTGCGGTAACCCATGGCGATATGTATCACATTCCGGTTTTTCGTAGCTTTTGGCGACTCACCATTCGTTTGTTGGATGGTTGGGTTTTCGATTGTTAAAACGTTCCCTACAGTAACCAAAGTATGATAATTGCCTTTTCTGGATTGGAATGTAATTCACGTATGAAGCAAACCAATATGTTGAACAACTCAAGACCGTAGGTACAACAAGATACAGACTCCACATTGCGTAAATTTCCTCTCACATATCCTACATCTATTAGTCCTAGTAAAGAGGTAGTATCAGCACATCACAGGAAATTGGGAGAAGCGGTACACCCGTTGAAGGGCGCATACCGACTTGACAGAATGGCAAGTTTTGCACGAGACATGGTACCGCGAGTATCCGAATCGTGGTTCAACAGGTCGTGGGTTCATGAGAGATTACAGGTAGGTGTCCGGCTTGTAAGGTAGGCGCTAAACGGAGTGAGTTAAGGTATCCGGTTTCAAATATGGGAGAAAATTTAACCCGGAATTGCTGAAAGGCCACCCCTGGAGCGACTTCAAGATTAACCATATGAGCGTAAAGTTTTCCAAGCCAACAGAATTAGCTAAACTGACATTTGAGTCGACTTCATCTCCCACCGCCCTTTCATATATTTGGGTCGTTGCACTCAAATCGGCGGTAGCATACCCAAGATCTTCGCCCCGCCTGGCAAGACTGGGTCTCACGAGATGGAGGCGACGATTCTCGTGGTTCACAGTGGATCCGTGCATCGCCAAGGGATTCTGTCAGTTTTGCCCAAGGACCTTAGATGGGCGTCTGCGTTGGACGGGCGATGCAGTGAAGGGTAGTCAGGTTTGGTTCTTACTTCTCGCGGTCCAAAACAAATCACATGGACCCAAAACCTTTGAATCCTGTTGTTGAAATGGCGGGCCAAAGTTGACATCAGTTAATTGGAGGTGATTTGCATAGTCTATTTATGTGCCCTAACTCCGAATGTGGTTTCCGGTCCGATATTTCTTCTTGGACATCTTCATTGGAACCTGTATTAAGCTGTCTTTCCAGGCCTCATCCTGAACTCGACACCAGTGTTCTTCCGTGCTAGTGATCTGTTGGCGACTCTTGTTCCAAATGGCTCGGCGTAAGCAGTTAACATTTGGTGACGAAGGGGAATCAACAAAACATTGAGCTCAACCTATCTCTGAATGGTTTGACAACTCATTATGAACCATTCACATGGATATGCGTACGCATCCATAATCACATCGTCGGCGAATGGGACTTCGAATCGTTGTCTCATATAGAGGTGAGGCCTGGGATATATCAGTGAGAGAAAGCTCATAACACTAATTTAAGGCACTCTTGAAATATCGGCTCATTTTTACTTGGCTTGTGGCGCGCTTCTAGATGTCTGCACAGCCCGTGGACGACACAGTTGAAAACACCCTCGGCCAGGCCATTTTAGTCACACTACCTTTCTGGTTCACCTTTTCACCAAGAGAGAAAAACAAAAGGCGGCTGCCCTCTTGGTAGACGGATCGAGAGTATTTTAGTACCTGGTCCACTTGGGAACGATAAACTTATTTCCACATCTTCATAAAGACTGCCATTATTAGAAACCACACGCTAAGTGATTGTTCCAGTCGTCATTGTTGATGGGCTCACTTTACCTTGTCTGCTTCTTCCATTTATTTTCAGTGTCATGCAACGTTCTTTAGTGGTGTTGCTAACCCTCCATCCTATCATGAACTCAAGGTTCGACCTAGAGGCCGATTTTTGGTTTAGATGCACTGACGACCTTGGGTACTTTCGTTTACGCTAGGCGCGCTTGTTCGTGGGCATGGTTCGTGTCCTTGTGGTCCTTTTGATAATGCTGTCTTTCAGGGTCTAGTCAAGCTTGTGAAAACCAAGGCGTATTTCAAGAGGTATCAGGTAAAGTTCCGCAGGAGGCGAGGTAACTTATATTGCTGTAATTTCACGTTTCTCAGAGGGAAAGACTGACTACTTTGCGAGAAAGCGGCTGATTTGGCAGGCCAAGAATAAGTATAATACTCCAAAGTACCGGCTTGTTGTTCGGATCACGAACAGAGACATTGTGTGCCAGGTATTCGAATTGCATTAGCCTCGGAGTTTCAGGTTGTTTACGCACGGATGAATGGCGACCGTGTATTAAGTTGTGCGTATGCTCATGAGCTTACCAGATATGGCGTGAAGGTCGGGCTCACAAACTACGCAGCTGCCTACTGCACCGGCTTGCTGTGTGCTCGTAGAGTTCTTCAGAAGCTGAAGTTGGATTCTTTGTACGCCGGAGCTGAAAAAACTGATGGCGAGGACTACAATGTTGAGTCGATCGAGGGAGAGAAGGGTGCATTTCGATGTTATCTCGACGTCGGATTGGCTAGAACTACTCTCGGGGCCAACGTTTTTGGTGCACTCAAGGTAGGTTTCAACGACGCTTATATCAGGGCTTTTAGGGAGCAGTAGATGGTGGTCTCTCCATTCCTCACGGTACCAACCGCTTTCCTGGATATGACCCCGAAAATAAAGAGTACAAACCTGAAGGTCATCGGTCCAGGATCTTGGGCCAACACGTGGCAGAGTATATGCGCTCTTTGCAGGCAGAGGATGAAGAAGCATACAAGCGACAGTTTGGTCGGTACA
This sequence comes from Opisthorchis viverrini, assembly GCF_000715545.1. Lineage (NCBI taxonomy): Eukaryota > Metazoa > Platyhelminthes > Trematoda > Opisthorchiida > Opisthorchiidae > Opisthorchis > Opisthorchis viverrini. The sequence goes on along the minus strand of NW_008751688.1, from coordinate 1,967,593 downwards.
TCAAAGAGGGGGTCAATGCAGACAATCTCGAAGCGATGTATACAGCAGCCCATGCAGCCATCCGTGCCGATCCGACACCTGCACAACCTTCAGTAAAGCTGGAGACGCACAAGTCTTTCAAGAAAAAGAAGATGTCACTGAAACAGAGGAAGGAGCGTGTGCGGGCTAAGAAGGCTCACTACTTGGCTCAGTTGCAGAAGGAGCTGGTGGCTACGGAATAGTTTGCACAATATATGTATTGTGGGAATGAGTGTTCTCTTTTTAATTAGCGAGTATGGCCCTAGTACTGTTGCGTGCGAGCGTACCGCGTCCAAAGTGACTGAGTGTACATTTAAGATTGTACTAATGTCAACATTAGCTCTTGGACTATGGCGTCCTGTGTCCAAATGGGTTCGTAGGTCCGCAAGTTCTAAATAGACCCGTGCCACGTGGTAGTAATGGTTAGTGGTGTTGTGCTGCGGCAATCAGACAGCAACGAGAAAAGCTATGATGGCTTGGTCACCGGGTGACTTTCGAAATCGGAATCTCTGGCGATCAGGAAAAGCGAAGACTCGTTCCGCGTCTGCTGACCCCACTACTCAGCATGGCAGATTAATAACTCGGGATCAGTAAGGATGCATGGCGTGAATTCCCGCCGCTTCCAGCTACTCATCTTGATTTTCCCTGCCGGTTTGGAAGCCACAATGGTGTCGGTAAGGGATCACGCAGGCGCAACTCGTGGAAATGGCCGGTTGAGTAGGACGTTATCATCTACTTTAATAGCTCTCTGGGATACCCTGTCGTACATCCTACTCCGGACATCGTGAGGTATTTTTTCAGCTGTTCAAATCTTCCCCGCAGTTCTTTCGGACACAATTCAGGCCCGTTAGGCCAACGGTACGCAAGTAGACTGCTTTCGTTTTGAATATTCCAGCCCCTAAATTGGAATTTGTTGATTCAGCCTGAGGCAGGTTGTCCTTATTACGCGATGGGTCTTGATCGGGAGTTAGGAATAACTCAAGTTGGTTGGTTAAATGATGTCCAGATTAGCTCAACTGAGTGTAGGCTGTGGCAGCCCGGTGCCCACAAAACAACTCCCCATAGTTGTGCTGTGTTGCATCCCTCGTCCGTGCATGCTGCGTGTAACTTACTGGTCGGTATTCAACAGGATCATGTCCGGCGCCCTGCAAGTGTGGACTCAACATTTGCTGTTTTCTACCGTGCCGCCCATCTAACTTTCCACTCATCCAGAAGTGCTTCGAAACGACCCTTGATGAACCGCAAAATTTATCGTAGGACTGCTTTACCATCGTCCGCTTCCAGGAGCACCCAGGTCGGGAACGATGGATTTCCTTTAATGGCCTTGGTTTTTCTCATGTACAGGTTCGAGGCAGCGATTGTTTATTTTTATCCGCAAATCTCGTTCATAACGCATTATACCTGATCCTGGGTGTTTCCAGGGGACTGTTTGTCCATCTGGAGCTTGGTCACTTCCTACACGAGAGGATCGTTCTACTGGTTCACTCATCTTGGCCACTACCGAATGCGTATCTACTCAATGTACGGAGTGGGTGGAATATTGCAGACCCAGGCAGACACTAACATTCATACCGTGATAGTTTGTCTTCCAACCATCTATGCTTGGCCTCGTAGGATGACCGCACACAGCATTATTCCATGGGGATAATAGGGGACTGATTACTGTCCACTTTGCTCGAGATAGTTTAGGTCGAGAATTGAATGGACCCGAAATTAGGCATTCAGATTTCACCGTACAAACTATGTACTCGAGAGCCAGGCGTTGAATATCTTTACAATGGAGCATTCTTATCCAGGAGAGGCAATCTTAATAGAAGTAAATTGAACAGATGTGGTCAGAACTTTCCTCTCCGTTTCACATAGGACGGATTTCCAAAACGGGTTGAAAAGTAAGTCTCATGTTTTTCACTGATTGACCTCTGAAGTGCGTCATTTTTCAGTAAATACGAGGATATTTAGTTCGAACTGACAATTCATCTTACGGAGTTTCATTCGATTAGTCCCATGAACTACCGCTAGTTTTTCTCCCCGCATTCAGCAGCCTCTGTTCTCAACGTGCTCGGAGGACTGCTTAAAAATCAACTGTTTTGAGATTCATCTCTCCAGCTTCTGCGTTAACCAGCTGTTCTCTCCATAGCTGTACTTCCTTAGGAAATACTCATTCACCCTTCACTGCAGACCATCTTTCGCATGCGCCTGTTACTTTCAGATAGCAAAGTCATTCTTCAGAACGAGCAGTCTGTGCACACATCCCATAAAGCTGCGAGGTGGACAACTTATGACTTGACAGCTTGATGTGAAAGAAATCAAGAAAAGTTTGGGTGGTGATGTGGTTCGCCTTTCAGGATGAGGTCTTCATGACCCCGTCTGTGCTTGGCTCATCGTCATCATCGACATGACATCAGTTTTCAGCACCGATGCTTCACTGCCGTACAACCATGACTTATTTGAAAGCCTTATTGTAAAGAAAAGAATAAAGGTGGATGGGGGAGGGACTTAGTGCTAGCTTAACACAATCATTCCGAGGTGCCTACACCTCCAGACATTCACTCAGGCGATCTGGATAGAAACTGACAACAAGGTCGCCTCTGACATCGGTTGGCAGCCATATCTTGTAGTGTCTCCAACCAGGCACACTGAGGATCACGCGGTCCCCATCCTGGAAGGCGAGTAGCACCGACAGCACCCAAGCGTTTCGTGATCTCGTTCATACTCCTCTGCCAAGTCAAGGGTTGGTCACTTCTGTTTACAACACTCCGAATTGGGCATGGAAAACAGTACTCTTTTCGGCAGATGATGGTTCGGCATACGCACACCAGGCCGGAATCCCGCTTGCTGCTCTCGAGTCAGTATCTCACGAGCCACTCTAAGGCGACGAAGCACCATTGACGCCAACAGTCTCGTTACGACCGGGGTCAAGCTGACTCCCCCTTTGGTTACCACACTCAATACGTCTTTGAACAGTGCGGGTGGAAGATCATCCGGACCGGGAGCTCGGTGGCGCTTGAGAGAACATATGCAGCCGTAAACCTCCGAGGCCGTAGGTGGTTCCACGTTCACCGTCCGGGGTTCTACTTCACCTGTGGACTGTAGATGAGTTCCGGCTGATGGCCACGACAGTTGTTCGAAGTATTCAGCCCACCGGTCAAGGCGCTTCCTTATTCGAGATGGTCGTTCCATTCTGATGCTTGATGGTTTCACTCAGGTGGTTTCCGCGGACCAGTCGCACGGATCAACTGAAATAAAATTCGGGCATTACCGGCCTTCTGGGCCTCTTCCATTTCTTTGGCTTTCTGTGTCCACCATACTTCACGGTCGGATCGCAAGCTCACTTTCACTTGACGTCTGACAACTCTTCGCATCGGGTTATGTTCGGGACCGGCTGGGATATTTCTTCGAGATTTAAGTAGTGCCACCGTTCGGTCTGATATCCAGTGCTTGAGTGCGCCTGGATGGGTGGTGCCACAGGCGAAATTCCCAGCACTATGCAAAGCGGTGGCAATCTCGTCCAAGTATGGATTCAAATCTGGTGGAACATTTGGAAGAGACTATTGAAGATGATTCCTGTGAGTAGGGAGAAGTGACTCCGGACGAGCGCGTGGTGAGCGCCCACAAATGTGTTCCAAAACGACCGGCAGTGAGTTATTAATCCGCTCCATTGGTAACTGAAGGCAATGTGGTCGATTTGAGCTTGTGGCCGGCCTGCCGTTGGAGGACACCAAGTAGCCAGGCGATTTCGGCTATTTCGGAAGTTCGTACTGCATAAAAATAGCCTGCGATCAACACAGAGCTGAAGCAATCGTTCCCCATTGTCCGTAAGTTCCAAGTCCAGTCCATGTCGACCTCCTAACTGAGTCTCAGATGCACTGAGCCTGCCCACTTGCGCATTCATATCTCCGGCAACCACTACGATAACCGGGCTTTTAGCTCGCCGCAGCAGTACATTCAGGGTGTCGTAAAACCTGTCTTTGACGGCGTCCGAGATACAGTCGGTTGTGGCATAAGCGGACACAACAGACAGCGATCATCTTCCAGTTTGTGAGACTCCTTCACACGTTATCATCATCATCATCATCATGACGGCGTCCTACAGTCGGTTGTGGCATAAGCGGACACAACAGACAGCGATCATCTTCCAGTTTGTGAGACTCCTTCACACGTTATCATCCATCACATCATCATCA